>NC_133142.1:16978019-17285894 GCF_048418815.1 Hemitrygon akajei | reverse complement strand
GGAAGGCAAATAAGGAGATACAATACACAGACTTTTCCCAGGGAAGCGTTACTAAAAACAAAAGAGCATAGGTTTAAGATCAGAGGTGAAAGATTTAAAAAGCACCAGCTTCTTCAGACAAAGGATGCTGTGTATTTGGAATGAACTGCTGGAGACAGTGGTTGAGGCAGACATATTAACTATTTTTAAAAGCCATCTAGATAAATATATGGATAAGAGAGGTGTTGAGGGCTATATGCCAAATGCAGGCAAATGGGACTTCCTCACTGGGCAACACAGTCAGCTTTGAGCTGAAGGCCTTGTATGACTATGAAAACACAACTAGGGTAAAAACAATCTCTATTTTAGTGTAAAGCAGTCAAAGTGTCATAGTGTTGCTAAACTGTGGAGGTTAGGATTTTCCCAAGGTGGTTCAAGATCCAAATGGTTGAAGGAAAGTAATTATTCTTGAATCTGATTGTGTGGAACTTTAGGCTTCTGTTCCTTCTACCCAAGGGTAACTGTAGAAAGATGGCATGCCCGAGATGGCAGAGTTCTTTAATGATAATTATTGTCTTCTTGAGAGAGCGCTTCCTAAAGATACTATCAATGGTAGGGAAGGATGTGTCTGTAAAGTATTGAGCAGAGTCCACTATTCTCTGCAGCTTCTTATGTTCCTGAACATTTGAATTACCATACCAGACCATAATAAAAGACGGGATACTTTCAACAGTGCACCTGTGGAAAACGATAGAGTGTTCAATGACAAACTAAACCTCATTAACCTCTTAAGAAAGAAGGGACATTGGCAAGCTTTCCTTATGATTGCATCTATGTGCCAGGCCCAGGATAGGTCATCTAAAATGCTAACATCCAGGAAATTAATGTTGCTAACTTCCTCTACCACTGATCCCCCAAAAAAGACTGGTTCATGTTCTCCTTCCACTTCATGAAGCGAACAACTAGCTCTTTAGTATTGCTTACGTTAAGCAAGAGGCTGTTGTGGCACCATTCAACCAGGTGACCTGCCTTGCTCTGGTAAGATGACTCATCGCCACCTGAGATTCATTCAAAAACAGAACTATCATAAACACAAAGAGTTTTGTAGAAGCTGGAAATCCAGCTAGTGTCATCAGTCAATTTAAAGGATTTAGAGCTGCACTTAGCTGAGATCTGCTGTTGAGGAAATTGAGTGTCCTATTGCAGGGGAGGTATAAAAACCCAGGACTTGAAGCTTGATGATGAGTTTGGATGAGATAATTGTGTTGAACACCGAGTTTTAGTCAATGAACAGGAGCCTGATTTATAAGTTCCTGTTCTTCGGAAGAGCCATATAAATCACTCTACTGTTGACCTTTTGCTTTGGTAGGCAAATTGGAGTGTGATGAGAGTCCTTGACGAGAATGGCTTGGACCCAAATGCTGGGGTATCCAAGGCTGGGACTGAGACCCGGCCTCAAACAGGATTGAGAAACTGAGCACAAAACAAATGCTAGCCAAAATCATTGGTAAGCTCACAACTGAGCCAATGTTTAGGTGTTCCTTAAATACTCAATTCTTGGTAGCCAAAACATGATTATCAATTAAGGTGAACATCGTAAGCCTTTAAAGAGGCTGCACCTGCTATCTGTACTCTAGAGAGTTAGAGAGTTGAAATCTCAGAAGCTGACGTGGTTGGGTACAGGAGTGGATTCAAATAATCTCTGAGCCAAGAGCTGACTTACACCATGACCAGACTCTCATAGCAACTCACTATAATTTCTACAAGTGCCCTCGAATGATAGTCATCAAGGCAGGTCAACATGCTCTTCTTGGGCACCGCTGCAATAGATGCCTTTTTGAAGCTAATGGGAACCTCAGATCACAGAATTGGGAAGTTTAATATTTTGGTAAATACCCTAGCCACTTGATCCAGAAAGATCTTTAATACTTGGCTAGGAACACTGTCTATTGTGGGTTTAATCTCTTGAAGGAGGCTTGGACGTCAGCCTCAGAGACTGAAAGTTCAGGGTCTTCCAGAGATATGGGGACACATGTGGGTGCGTCATTGTTCTGTCTATCAAAGTGTGCATAAATGACATTAAGCTCATTCAGGTCATGACACTTACATCATCTGATCTCACCTTATAGGAAGTTATATTGTGCAGGTTCTGTCACAGCTGTTGAGTGTCCATCTGTGATTCCAGATTAGTCCAAAATTGCTTCTTTGCACTCACAATGGCCTTCCAGAGGTCGTACTTGGGCCCTAAACAGCTCAGATCTAGCCCTCGGCAGATTAGGAATCTCCTGGTTCATCCAGTCTTTCTGACTGGGAAAGATTCTGAATGTTTTTGTGGGCACACACTCATGCACATGTGTCCTTATGAAGTCTCTGATGACAGTAGCATATTCATTTAAATCTACTGGTGAATGCTTGAACATGTTCCAGACCATCTACTTGAAGCATTTCCAGACAATCGTTCATCACTTCTGTCACCCAGCTCTTTGTAGTCTTCTTCACCGGTGCCATGCTCTTCAGTCTCTGTCTGGGGATGAATAAAGTATCTATCTATCTATCTATCTATCTGTACGCAAGGAGAAGAAGCACAGCCAGGTGGTCGGACTTACCAAAGTGCGGGATGAAGAGATCGGCATTCCTGACTGTAGGGCAGCAAAGACTGAGAATGTAGTCAGGCAGAGACTTCTTCACGTTAACCTGAAATTTGAGAACGGAAGCAAAACTGTATCTTGAAGACTTAACATGTTGATAATGGCTGGGGTTACCCATCTTGTAAAGACACTGCCCAGAAGAAGGCAATGGCAAATCACTTCTGTCTAAAAATTTGCCATCAATGTTCATGGTCATGAGATCATGATAGCCTATGTCATACCTCATGGCACATAATGATGATGATGAAATCAAGCACATTAAATAAAATTAGTTCAGAATCAGAATCAGGTTTATTATCACTGGCATGTGACGTGAAAGTTATTAACTTAGCAGCAGCAGTTCAATGCAATACATAATCTAGGACAGAGAAAAAAATAACAATAAATAAAATAAAAATAAGAATAATAATAATAAATAAACAAATAATTCAATTACATATATTGAACAGATAAGAAGTGCAAAACCAGAAATACAATATTTTTAAAAAAGTGAGGCAGTGTCTAACAATTCAATATCCATTTAGGAATCAGATGGTGGATGGGAAGAAGCTGTTCAGGAATCGCTGAGTGTGTGCCTTCAGGCTTCTGTACCTCCTACCTGATGGTGACAGTGAGAAAAGGGCATGCCCTGGGTGCTGGAGGTCCTTAATAATGGACGCTGCCTTCCTGAGACACCACTCTCTAAAGATGTCCTGGGTACTTTGTAGGATAGTAGTCAAGATGGAGCTGACTAGATTTACAGCCTTCTGCAGCTTCCTTCAGTCCTGTGCAGTAGCCCCTCCATACCAGACAGTGATGCAGACTGTCAGAATGCTCTCCACCTATTATGGCCTATTGTGACCTATTGTGGCGATAGCGAAATTGCAATGGGTCCAGGTCCTTGCTGAGGCAGGAGTTCAGTCTAGTCATGACCAACCTCTCAAAGCATTTCATCACTGTCGATGTGAGTGCTACCAGGTGATAGACATTAAGGCAGCCCACATTATTCTTCTTAGGCACTGGTATAACTGTTGCCTTTTGGAAACAAGTGGGAACTTCCACCCATAGAAGTGAGAGGTTGAAAATGTCCTTGAATACTCCCACTAGTTGGTTGGCACAGGTTTTCAGAGCCTTACCAGGTACTCCATCGGGACTTTCTGCCTTGCGAAGGTCCACTCTCCTTAAAAGCAGCCTAACATTGGCCTCTGAGACAGAAATCACAGGGTCATCAGGTATAGCAAGGATCTTCACAGATAAAGTTGTGTTCTCCCTTTCATAGTGTGCATAGAAGGCACTCATTGGCAATTCTTCTGGTTAAACAAATCTAATAGTTATTCAAGACTTAACCAAATGCAAAATATTCCATTCTTCTTCTTGCAAAATTGCTTTCAGAATAAACAAGGATCGGTTATATGCAATTTTTCCTCTGCCTTCTTCATATGTTCATGCAAAAGATGCTTAACAGAATAATTATCAATATAAAATCACTAATTTAATTCATTACCCTGTAATTAAAAAGATCTGCCAGTTGGGACTGAACCATGCCAATCTTAGAATTAAACCTTAAAATTGTTATATTTTTGTGTTGACTCTGTCTATATAATTTCAGTAAGAAACTGCTTTAAGATTTTCTCTGAGTTGAGGGCTGATTTAGAGCAGTTATTGACTCATTTGTATGGTTTCCTTTGTCCCTTCGTTTAACCCAGACATGAACTGAACAAAAATACCTTAGTTAGCGTCTGCAGTTGGGGAAAAATATTAGAACACAAACATGTGTTGATGTTAAAATGTTGATGCAAACATGTTGATGCTAAAAGTATAATGAAAAGGTAATTAAACCTCATGGTTTAGTCATTGTGTTAATTTGTTACACAATCCAAGCATTTCCTGCTTTTTACATTTTGTGCACTCTTCTTTTCAAATGGCCTGGTGTTGATTCAGGAATATATTTTTGCACGTTTTTAAGGGAACATAAAGACATGTAAGAATGAGCTATTCAGCAACACATCAACACTCATTTTATCAGTGAATACTAAAAGCTTCCCTCAACTAATGCTTCTTTAAAAGCTGCCATTGTAAATTAGGGTTTTGATCACTAATACTGACAAAACACATACCAAGAGATGAGAGAAATCTCCAAACCAAATGAGGAAAACAACAAAAAAAACCCAGGCATGCATTGAACTGGAAGAAATGTGAACCCTAACCCCCCCCCCCCAGTCACATGATACCTTACAAAATTATGTTCAGGCCTCTTTCCCACAAATCCTCTTTCCAAGTTAATTATTTTGTCCAGTCAAGGTAATGCTGAGAAAATATGTTTCTTTCTAACAGTCTCAATTTAAGTAATTCTTACTATATGGTGAAATAATATTAAACTTGGCAATAAATTAAATGTTTTTGTTAGAAAATTCCCTTATTACATTCATACCTTTGAAAGAACTGTGCCATTAAAACCTAATAATGTTAAAAGATATTGTATGGATTTATAAGGCAGAGAGATCTGTGTTCATAAAAATAAAACAAGGCACTGGGCAATACTAAATTCAAAATTCAAAGTAAATTTATTATCAAAGGATATATATGTCACCATATACAAACAACCCTGTGATTTGTTTTCTTGTGGGCATACACAGTAAGTCCAAGAATAAAAGACATCCGTTAGTCTCGAGAGACCATGGATTTGCACCTTGGAAAGTTTTCAGGCCACAGGCCTGGGCAGGGTTGTATGGGAGACTGACAGCTGCCCAAGCTGCAAGTCTCCCCTCGCCACACCACCGATGTTGCCCAAGGGCTGATACAGCTTGGCACCGGTGTCGTCGCAGAGCAATGTGTGGTTAAGTGCCTTGCTCAAGGACACAACACGTTGCCTTAGCTGAGGCTCAAACTAGCGACCTTCAGATCACTAGACCAACGCCTTGGCCATGTAACCAACACTGGAAGTCCAAGAAACACAATAGAATCAATGAAAGACCGCACCCAACAGGACGGACAAAACCAAATGTGCATGCAAAGGGCAACAAACTGTACAAACACAAAAGAGGAAAGATATATAAATAAAATAAGCAGCAAATATAGAGAACATGAGATGAAGAGTCCTTGAAAGTGAGTCCAGTCCATAGGCTGTTTAGTGATGGGATGAGTGAGGTTATCCCCACTGGTTCAAGTGCCTGATGATTGAGCAGTATTAACTGCTCCTGAAATGGTGCTGTTGATGGATGCTGCTTTCCCGTGACCTTGCTCAATGGTGGGTAGAGTTTTACCCATGATGGACTGGGCCATTACTTTCTGCAGGGTTTTCCTATAAGGGCATTGGTGCTTCCATACCAGGCTAGCAAAATAAAATATATTATTGTAAAGCATGCAGCCAAATTAAAAGTTGAAACGGAAATTGGAACTACACAGTTCGCAAACACCCAAGCTGAAGTGTACAGTATGTGGATCAGGATGAAAGTCAGCATCTAATGTTTTAATATTGCAAAAAGGTCCAAGCTTCTGGGTTAGTCTGAAGGTTTCCACAACAAAAAATCATAAAAAATTTAATAACTATTTGATAGAACTATTCTGAATAAACCATTAAATTGTGTCAAAGCTCTATAAATCATGTAAATAACAGTTTTATAGTTTCATTTATACATTGTACAATAAAATTATTGGAATTGATTCAAAACAACTCGGCAAGTAAATAAAATGAGATGAATACGCATAATATGTACAAATGTCTTGAGAGCAAAGAATTCCTAAACAACATCTGTTTTATCTGTAAAATATTTTGAGGCATTTGAGAATTCTAAAGTTTACAGTCAAATACATTTGTGTTTGAAATGAAGGCTTTCTAAAATAGTATTGAATGAAATTAATAATTGGGTTAGGTTATACAAAATTAGATCACTGCTTTATTTCTTCTCTTATCGTTCACCTGCCCATTCACCTCCTCTGGTCACATTCATCTCTCATTCACCTCCATTCAGGGCCTCAAACAGCCCTTCCAGGTGAAGCAACACTTGACCTGCGAATCTGCTAGGGTCATCTATTGTGGCCAGTGCTCGCGATACAGCCTCCTCTACGTTGGTGACACCCGTCATAAATTAGGGGACAGCTTCGTCGAGCACCTCCAGTCTATCCGCCAAAGGCTGAACTTCCTGGTGGCCAAATTTTCTAATGCCCATTCCCACATTTCAGCCTCCTCTCGTGCCACGATGAGACCAACCTCGGTGTGTGAGGAGCAACACCTTAAATTCCATCTGAGCAGCCTGCAACCTGATGGGATGAATATCGATTTCTTCTCTTCTTCTATTTCCCACTCTGGCTTCATACCTCTTCTCACTTGCCTATCACCCACCCCTGGGTCCTCTCCTCCTTCCCTTCTCCTATGGTCCACTTTCCTCTCCTGACAGGTTCCTTCATCTCAATCTCTTTACCTTTCCTACTCACTTGGCATCACCTGTCACCTTTTAGCTATCCTCCTTCCCGTCCTCCCACCTTTTTATTCTGGTGTCTTCCTGCTTCCCTCTCAGTGCTGAAGAAGGGTCTTGGCCTGGAACATCGACTGTTTATTCATTTCCATAGATGCTGCCAGGCTGCTGAGTTCCTCCAGCTTTTTGTGTGAGTTCACCCAGCCTTTGCTGGTTTTTATTATCCATGTGAGGCCCTTCCCACTGTTATTCATCTCACCTTTTCTGCATATCTTTCTATTCCTTCCCTCCATGTGTATGGATGAGCTTCCTCTCAAGACTTCACTTGTCATGCGATACAAAATTCATCATTCTCTTGTTAATGCAATGCCTCCTGAATTCTTAATTAGATTCATCAATTACTCTTAGATCCACAGCCCCCAATTCTACTTCATTCTAAATTCAAATGCATTTTCCTGCGTGGTATTAAACAAGTTTACATTTTTCCAAGTTCAAATCCCTGGCCGGACACAAGTTTGCTCATCGCAGCTTCGCAGCAATTTGGAAGAGAGAGATTTATCTCTGTACATGAATCTCCCAGTTGCGATTACCACCTCCAAGTATCTGGTACCCGTCTGTGTATGATCGTTGGAAAGTGGTGAAAATATGGAATTTCCTATTTCATCCAGGTGTCTGTCAAAGAGTCTCTTAAATATTCCTAATCTATCTGTCTTTACCACAACTCCCAGAGGGGTATTCCATGCACGCACCACTCTCTGTGTAAAAACACATACCTCTGAAATCACACCCCCCCTATAATTTCCTCCAGTCACCTTATAGGTATGTCCTCTCATATTAGCCATTTTCCCACCCTGGGATAAAGGGAATGGCAGCTATACAGAGTAAGTAAAACAAATTAACAGAAGTTATGATTTTAATAAGAGCTCACAAGAGGAATTGCGAGGTAGTGTTCATGGGCTGATGGACTACCCTTCATTCAGAAATCTGATGATAAAGGGGAGGAAGCTGTTCGTAAAACATTGAGGGTGGGCCTGCAGGCACCTGTTCCTTCTTCCTGATGGTATAAATGAGAAGAAGCCAGATTCAAGGATATGTTTTTAATGCTAAATAGTTTAAGGGATGTAGAGAGTTGGAGAACAGGATTCTTCAGTGAACACGATTATGTTGAACAGTAGGCTCAAAGGGCAAAATAACCAACTGAATGTGGTAGAATAAGTTCACATATAAAGAGAGCTACTTGGAGAGATAATAAGACCATAAGACCATTAAGACACAGGAGCAGAATTACACCATCTAGCCCATTAAGTCTGCTCCACCATTCAATCATGGCTAACCTTTTTTTTCTCCTCCTCAACCCCAGTTCCCGGCCTTCTCCCCGTAACCTATGATGCCATATCCTATCAAGAACCTATCAAACCCTGCTTTAAATACACTCAACGACCTGGCCTCCACAGCTATATGTGGCAACAAATTCCACAAATTCACCACCCTTTGGCTAAAGAAATTTCTCTGCATCTCTGTTCTGAAAGGGTGCTCCTCTATCCTGAGGCTGTGCCCTCTTGTCCTGGACTCTCCCACCATGGGAAACATCCTTTCCAGATCTGCTCTGTCTAGGCCTTTCAACATTCAAAAGGTTTCAATGAAATCCCCCCTCATCCTTCTGAATTCTGGCAACTACAGACCCAGAGCCATCAAACGTTCCTTGTATGATAGCTCTTTCATTCCTGTAATCATCCTTGTGAGCCTCCTCTGGACCCTCTCCAATGCCAGCACATCTTTTCTAAGATGAGGGGCCCAAAACTGTTCACAATACTCAAGGTGAGACCTCACCAGTACCTTATAAAGTCTCAGCATCACATCCTTGCTCTTGTATTCTAGACCTCTTGAAATGAATGCTAACATGGCATTTGCCTTCCTCATCACCAACTCAACCTACAAGTTAACCTTTAGGGTGTTCTGCACAAGAACTCCCAAGTCCCTTTGCAGCTCAGATTTTTGGATTTTCTCCCTGTTTGGAAAATAGGCCGCACATTTATTTCTACTACCAGAGTGCATGACCATGCATTTTCCAACATTGTATTTTATTTGCCACTTTCTTGCTCATTCTCCTAATCTGTCTAAATCCTTCTACATCCTATCTGGTTCCTCAACACTATCTGCCCCTCCACCGATCTTCATATCATCTGCAAACTTGGCAACAAAGGCATCTATTCCATCATCTAAATCATTTATTTACAACATAAAAAGAAGCAATCCCAACACCAACCCCTGCGGAACACCACTAGTCACTGGCAGCCAACCAGAAAAGGATCTTTTTATTTCACTCGCTGCCTCCTACCAATCAGCCAATGCTCTAACCATCTTAGTAACTTTCCTGTCATGCCATGGGTTCTTAACTTGCCTCATGTGTGGCACCCTGTTAAGGGCCTTCTGAAAGTCCAAATATACAATATCCACAGCATCCCCTTTATCTATCCTACTTGTAATTTCCTCAAAGAACTCCAACAGGTTCGTCAGGCAGGATTTTCCCTGAAGGAAACCATACTGACTTTGTACTATCTTGTCCCGTGTCACCAAGTACTCCATCACCTCATCCGTAACAATTGACTCTAACATCTTCCCAAGCAATGAGCTCAGGTTAACTGGTCTATAATTTCCTTTCTGCTGCCTTCCTCCTTTCTTAAAGAGTGGAGTGACATTTGCAATTTTCCAGTCCTCTGGCACCATGCAAGAGTCCAATGATTTTTGAAGGATAATTTCTAATGCCACCATAATATCTAATGCTACCTTTTTCAGAACCCTAGGATGCATGTTCATCTGATCCTGGTGATTTGTGTACCTTTAGGTCTTTCAGCTTTTTGAGCACCTTCTCTCTTCAAACAGTAACTGCATCCATTTCTCTTCCTTCACACACTACAGCATCTGGCACACTGCTAGTGTCTTCCACAGTGAAGGCTGATGCAAAATACTCATTTAGTTCATCAGCCATCTCCTTGTCCCCCGTTATTATTTCTCCTGCCTAATTTTCTAGTGGTCCTATATCCACTCTCATCCCTCTGTTATTTTTTACATACTTGAAAAAGCTTTTATCCACTTTGATCGTATTTACTAGCTTGCTTTCATATTTCATCTTTTTTTAGTGTACTCTGTAGACTTTTAAAAACTTCCCAATCCTCTATCTTCCCACTAATTTTTGCTTTGTTATATGCCCACTCTTTAGTTTTTACATTAGCGTTGACTTCCCTCGTCAGCCACAGTTGTATTATTTTGCCTTTGGTGGGACCTCCAGACAGAGCCAGCACTCTGAGGACAGTAAGCATATAATATAGGCATCCGTTAGTCTCGAGAGACCATGGATTTGTGCCTTGGAAAGTTTCCAGGGCGCGGGCCTGGGCAGGGTTGTATGCTGCAAGTCTCCCCTCTCCACACCACCGACGTTGTCCAAGGGAAGGGCAAGAGCCGATACAGCTTGGCACTGGTGTTGTCACAGAGCAATGTGTGGTTAAGTGCCTTGCTCAAGGACACAACACGCTGCCTTAGCTGAGGCTCGAACTAGCGACCTTCAGATCACTAGACCAACGCCTTAACCACTTGGCCACGTGCCAACACACAGATGGGAGAAGTATAAAGATGGGCAAAAAGGATTTAAAAGTGTTGTACAGAATGCATTGGGCAAGCTGGTGGTGTAGTGGCATCTGCACCGGACTTCGAGGTGAGTTTTGAATCTGGCCGGCTCCTTGCACGCTTTCCATCCTCGCTGGGTTGATCATCGGGCTAGCAACTCGGCCTCATAAAAAACAGACACGTGCTAAAGAAAGAGCAAAATGTTGCCGCCCGATGTGCCACAGGACACAGAGAGGACCAACAACAAAAATGCATTGAACGATTAAGAATTTACTTTTGTGATGTTCGGTATTTTTCTTCCTTTATTCGTTTTTGAGATTTGGGGATCATTTTAACCCATGCCTATAGTAGATGAAATTGATGGCAATGGAACCACAGTAAATTGGTTGCTCTCACATTGGCAATTACCCTTCATATCTGATGCAACAAGGCATTCTTCGTTCAACAGCATGAGCAAAGAGCCTGTTCAAAAGCCAGGGCCAGGACTAATCCAACAGCACGAGTAAGAGCAACCCATGTTGACTGCGTTCTGTCACACTTCTATTCAGTTAACTCAGCTGACTGTGGTGACTTCCCGCTATCACTCTTTGCACTGAAAAGCTCCAATATTGCATTGATGATTTAAAATGGATATAAGAGAGAGTGACCGTAAACATTAATCAAGCAAACTCTTGACTCATTCAGTAAGCGAGCAACTCGATAAAGAGTCCTGTTCAGTTCTTCATCTCTGCTGAGTGAACTTACGTCAACTGCACATCAATGGCTTCAGTTACTCACAGCACCACTGGCTTCTGCTTCTTGGACTTCTAGTTTTGATCACTATCAGTAACTCCAGATTAAAAGTGTCAAGTATAAGTAAACCTTGGTTCTAAAGCTTTGATGCTAAAACAGAGAGTCAGATTATTATCCAAATGCTGCTAGATTGGGAAGAGGGAAGGTCCACAAGATTTGCGTGTCCTCATACGTACGAAGCAATGCAGCACAGATGGCATTTTGGCAGCAGGGATATCATGTGGCAGCTTTACAGGACCTTAATAGAAACCCATCTGGAGTTTTCTGTGAAATTTGGCTTCTTTATCTGAGGGAGGATGTACTTGGAATTCAGGGAGTGCTTCAAATGTTTACTGGATCAAGAAGGCAGGATCAATGTGTGAGGAGAGATTTGGTTGATCAGCATGATGTTCACTGGAGCGTAGAAGAATAGAGTCAAAGAGCTCTACAGCACAGAAACAGGCTCTTCGGCCCATCTGGTTCGCACTGAACTGTTATTCTGCCTAGAACCATCAACCCGTACCTGGACCATAGCCCTTCATACCCTTATCCAACATAACCAAATTACTCTTAAATGTTGCAGTTGAACGCACACCCACCACTTCCACTGACACCTTGCACCACCCTCTAAGTGAAGTTCCCCCTCAGGTTCCCCTTGTGTTATTTCTATAGATACCCCATTTTTGCCTTATCAAAAGTACCCCCCTCCCCAACACTCCCTGCTGTTCAATGAGTTCCTTTTCATCCTTTCCAATTCTAACAAAAAGCCTTTGATCTGAAACATTAATTTTGCAGCTGTAATTGTGGCTGTATCAAATGGCACGTATCTGTTCGGACAACCATACTGAAGATCAGTTTCCTTAAGAATTTTGCCTTACAGTTCTTCATGCAGAATTACTGACTGCAGACCTTGGTTGGTGGGGCCACCTATTGAAAACACCTCCACACCCTCATCTTTCCATATCCAGTCAACTGCACCCCTCCCCTCCAACCTCCCAGCCCTGCATATCCTCTGCAGACAGACAGACATACTTTATTGATCCCGAGGGAAATTGGGTTTCGTTATAGCCGCACCAACCAAGAATAATGTAGAAATATAGCAATATAAAACCATAAATAATTAAATAATAATGTTAATCATGCCAAGTGGAAATAAGTCCAGGACCAGCCTATTGGCTCAGGGTGTCTGACACTCCGAGGGAGGAGTTGTAAAGTTTGATGGCCACAGGTAGGAATGACTTCCTATGACGCTCAGTGTTACATCTCGGTGGGATGAGTCTCTGGCTGAGTGTACTCCTGCGCCTAACCTGTGCAACTATACAAAAGCACTAGAATTAGCATCTATGGAGGGAAATGGATAGTCAACCTTTCAGGTTGAAGATCTTCACCTCAGCCAGACCTGCTCCGTTGCTCCAGTGCTTTGTGTGTTGTTCTGGATTCCAGCCATCTGTAGTCTCTTTGTCTCCTTTATGTGCTGCCCTCATTTTGCAATCATACAGAATTCCCAGGAAAACATTAAACAAAGCTGTCCCTAATTAAAAAGGTTCTGGTGAAGATGCAAAATTGGAGCAGAGTCATTGGCATCACGGTAGCATAGTGGTTAACGCTTTGCTATCACGACTTAGGGCGCCGGGGTTCAGAGTTCAAATCCAGCGTCCCTGTGGAATGTGTGGGTTTTCTTTGGGTGCTCCGGCTTTCTCCCACAGTCCAAAGATGTACCGTTTAGAAGGTTAATTGGCCATTGTACATTGAGCTGTGCTTAGGCTAGGGTTAAATCGGGGGCTGTTGGGTGGTGCAGCTCAAAGTGCTGGGAGGGCCTATCTTGTGCTTTTTCTCAATAAGTAAATAAACAAATAAGTCTTCAAATCCTGTCTTCAAATAAGGTGAAGAAAGCACTACTCCAACTATAGTCAGGAAGACCTCCAGCAACAAAGCTGCAGGCAACTCATAATCAATCTCAAAAAATGGGCGAGGATTTCCTTCCTTCTGAAAAGTGCCGGATAATCCCTGTGTGATGAATCTATGTCACTGGGTGCATCGCTGATGGATAGTTGTCATGACATTGTGTCAGCACGGCCCACAGACATTATCACCCACATAACCTCACCATGGCGCATGCCTTGACCAGTGACCTATGGTGACCAGCCTGAATCATGTGACAAATGAAATAGTATTAACTCTGAAACTGCTCACTCCTCTCATCTCAGTGAAATTCTCAACCTATCTATATTTGAGGAAGAGAATAGAGGTTGCACTCCTCAAAAAACTAAAGAGGAATCTGACTTAAAACGTAAGTGAAAAAGAGCAGATGAGGGTATATGAACTAAATCAGTGAGCTTTCTACAAAGACATGAGAGTATAATAATAAAATTCAGATAATCCAACACACTCAAGACATAGGTGGTGACAGACTAGCTGATTAGCCTGACTATTGCCTGTTAATCCTGCTAAAACCCCGGTACTCTTTTCATTTGCTTTCTTCTAGATGTTTCGCAATGTTATAATAAATTTTTCAGTGAAATAATTAATTTTAAATGGGGTGCAGAAAATAGGCCCATGTTGACTTTAAAGGGACAGACAGAAATATCACCAAATTAGTCAGATGCCAGACCAGAGGGATTTTTAAATAATGAGATAGCAATTTATTGAAGCATTAGATTTTTATTGTATAAAATACAATTTGCAAGTGCAAATTAAATGAGTAGGCTACAGTGATCGCTTAAAGTTCCTCACTGTACCATTTTAGATACAATAATCGGTAATATACTGATGCACCATCAATAACTCACTCTGAGACGTAAAGGCGAGGTATCGGCTTTTATTGACTGGAAGAAGGAACAAGCAGTGGTTGACCACCATACTACATCCTGGAGACAGAGAGGCCGGGCTCAGGCCTCCATCGCCTTTATACAGGGGTCTGTGGGAGGAGCCACAGGAGCAGTCAGCAGGGGGCATGTCCAGACAGGTATATGTAGTTCACCACATTCACCCCCCCTTTGTTTTAAAAAGAGTCCCCATGGGGCGAAGTTTCTTACAAGTATATTTACAGGTTAAGTCTATCAGGTGGTCGATCTACGTAGCACCGGCTGTGATTGCACAGGTGCCGGTGGTGCTTGCACCAGAGACGGAGGTTGTGCTGGTTCCGGCCTAACTGGAGGTGTCAGCCCACTAGGCGTCAGTGATCCCTCACGCGTGTGCGAGGCGCCTGGTATATACGCATACGAGACGCCCGTTATATGAGTGTCGTGAGGAGTCTGTGTAGGGCTCGGTGTGCGCGGTGTCACCTCGGGTACAGGGTTCATAGTTACCGTGGAGTGTTCGGGGTAGTGGTCTGCTGCTCCTGCGGGCGCCAGGTCGCGGACGGAGACCGTGTCCTCCCGCCCATCAGGTAAGACCACGTAGGCATACTGGGGGTTCGCATGTAGAAGGTGAACCCTCTCGACCAGCGGGGAGTATTTATTGCTCCTCACATGTTTCCGGAGCAGCACTGGCCCTGGGGACGTCAGCCAAACTGGTAGGGTGGTCCCAGTGACAGACTTCCTGGGAAAAGAGAATAGGCGCTCGTGAGGGGTGGCATTGGTGGATGTACATAACAGGGAGCGGATAGAGTGGAGTGCCTCAGGGAGGACCTCCTGCCATCGAGAGACCGGCAACCCTTTTGACTTAAGGGCTAAAAGTGTGGCCTTCCATACTGTGGCATTTTCCCTCTCCACCTGTCCATTCCCCCGGGGATTATGACTCGTGGTCCGACTAGTAGCAATGCCCCTAGCCAGCAGGTACCGGCGCAGCTCGTCACTCATAAAAGAGGACCCTCTATCACTGTGGACATAGCAGGGATATCCGAACAGAGTGAAGAGCTGGCGCAGGGCTTTTATGACGGACGTGGTAGTGGTGTCGGGGCAGGGAATGGCAAAGGGGAACCGCGAGTACTCGTCAATAATATTGAGAAAATAGACATTGCGGTCGGTGGAGGGAAGGGGGCCCTTAAAGTCAACACTCAGTCGCTCAAAAGGGCGGGTGGCCTTGACAAGTTGCGCCATTTCAGGACGGTAGAAGTGCGGTTTGCACTCAGCGCAGATTTGGCAGTCCCTGGTCATCGTCCTGATGTCCTCCAGGGAGTATGGCAGGTTCCGGGCTTTCACGAAATGGTAAAATCGGGTGACCCCCGGATGGCAAAGATGTGCATGAAGGGCGTATAGCTGGTCGAGCTGTGCGCTAGCACACGTTCCCTGGGATAGGGCATCAGGGGGCTCATTGAGTCTGCCAGGCCGGTACAGGATATCATAGTTGTAGGTGGAGAGTTCTATTCTCCACTGCAAAATTTTTTCATTTTTGATTTTGCCCCGCTGTTGATTGCTGAACATGAACGCAACCGAGCGCTGGTCGGTCAGCAAGGTGAACCTTTTGCCGGCGAGATAGTGCCTCCAGTGCCTAATAGCTTCCACTATGGCCTGGGTTTCTTTCTCCACCGCGGAGTGCTGAATTTCAGGGCCTTGAAGGGTACGAGAAAAGAATGCCACCAGCCTGCCTTCCTGATTGAGGGTAGCAGCCAGCGCGAAATCGGAGGCGTCACTCTCTACTTGGAAGGGAATGGTCTCATCCACCGCATGCATTGTTGCTTTGGCAATGTCCCCTTTAATGCGGCTGAAGGCCGCGCAGGCCTCGGCAGAGAGGGGAAAAGTGGTAGACTTGACCAGGGGGCGGGCCTTGTCTGCGTAATGGGGGACCAATTGGGCGTAATAGGAAAAAAAACCCAGGCACCGCCTGAGGACTTTGAGAGTGGTGGGAAGAGGGAGTTCTAACAGGGGGCGCATACGGTCGGGATCAGGGCCAATGACCCCGTTTTCCACGACATACCTAGGGATAGCAAGTCGGGTGGTTCCGAACACACATTTGTCGCTATTATAAGTAAGGTTCAGGGCTTCGGCCACTTGGAAAAATTGTTGGAGGTTGGCGTTGTGATCCAGCCAATCGCGACCACAGATGGTGATGTTATCCAGATAGGGAAATGTGGCCTTCAGTTGGCACTGGTCCACCATCCGGTCCATTTCCCTCTGGAAGACCGAGACACCATTTGTGACACCAAATGGGACGCGCAGGAAGTGATAGAGCCTGCCACCCGCCTCGAAGGCGGTGTAGGGGCGGTCCTCTGGGCGGATGGGGAGCTGGTGATAAGCGGATTTCAGATCTATTGTCGAGTACACCTTGTACTGAGCTATCTGGTTGACCATATCTGCGATGCGGGGTAGGGGGTACACGTCAAGCTGCGTGAACCTATTGATGGCTTGACTATAGTCCACGACCATCCTATTTTTCTGCTCAGTCTGAACAACAACCACCTGGGACCTCCAAGGGCTTGTGCTTGGTTCAATGATCCCCTCCCCGAGCAGCCGCTGCACCTCTGACTGAATGAAGGCCCTGTCCCCCGCGCTGTACCTCCTGCTTTTAGTTGCCACAGGTTTACAGTCGGGGATCGGGTTGGGGAACAGCGGTGGGGGAGGGAACTTGAGGGTGGAGAGGCTGCAAGTGGTGTCAGTAGCGCAGCTGTCGGCATGGTGCTGGGTGGGATGTGTGGGTCGATGTGTGTGTGTGGTCAGTAGCGGGGTATATGGCGAAGTCCCACAAAACTGAGGATTCCTGACAGTGAGTGGTGGGAAGGGCCCGTCATATGCCATAGTCACACTTTCGAGATGGCTCTGGAAGTCCAGCCCCAATAGCACAGGTGCGCACAGTTGAGGCATGACCAGTAGCACAAAGTTCCGATATTCTGTGCCCTGCACCATCAATGTCGCTACACAACCCACCCGGATGTCTGCGGAATGCGACCCAGAAGCCAAGGTGACCCTCTGACTTACCGGCCGTGTCACAGCGTTGCACTGTGTCCGGGTCAATAAAACTCTCAGTGCTGCCTGTGTCAAACAGGCAGCTAGTCCTGTGCCCCTCCACCAGGATGTCCATCATTGACCTTGCAAGCTGGTGTGGGGCGCTTTGGTCAAGGGTCATGGAGGCCAGAGTTGAGCCGTCTTGGTGCCCAGTAAACACCGGTGGGTCGGGGGCAGGGCATGTTGATGCCGACAAAGATGGCCGCCCACATCCGGGCATGCAAGATGGCGGCCCCCATGTCTCTCACACACAGCGCTGCCCTACCCCGCTCGTGGTTTAGACTTACAGACCTTGGCGAAATGGCCCTTCTTCCCGCAGCTGGAGCAGGTCGCTTCTCGGGCCGGGCAGCGTTTTCGGGGGTGCTTTTCGAGTCCGCAGAAGTAACACAGCTCGGGCTTTCGCCTGGCCACAGCCGTGGTCGGGTTCGGGGAGTTTGTGGAATTGCGACTGGCAGCGGCGTTGGCGAATTCACTCGCAGGAACCGGCAGCGGCGGGGTCTGAGGTGTCCACGGAACCGGGGGGGGGGGGGGATCGCGCGGCTGGACAGCGTCAGCGTTGTGCAGAGCAGCCTCCAGCGTGTCGGCCGTCTCGATCGCCGAGCGTAAGGTAAGATCAGCATTTTCCAGCAGCTGCTGGCGCACATACACTGACCTAATTCCTGTAACAAAGGCGTCTCGTACTAGCAGCTCCGCATGCTGTTCCGCCGTGAGCGTTTTGCAGTCACAAGTCCTGACGAGTGTCTGTAGGGCTCGGAGAAATTGGGCGCTCGACTCCGCAGGCCGCTGTCGTCGCGTAGCTAAGCGATGTCTTGCGTAGACGGTGTTCACCGGCCACAGGTACTGTCTTTTGAGGGCGTCCAGTGCCCCTTCGTAGGTCGACAGGTCCCTGATAAATGAGTAAACTTTTGGGGTGATCCTCGAGAGGAGAATTCGGTGCATAACAGGGGGTTCAGTTGCACGAACCTCCTCCAAGTATGATTGGAAGCATGCAAGCCAGAGTTCAAAGGCAAGAGCTGATTCAGGGTCTTGGGGGTCCAAATCCAATCTTTCCAGACGTAAAATGGTTTCCATGTTTTAAAACTTCCAGTCAATAAAATTGATGCACCATCAATAACTCACTCTGAGACGTAAAGGCGAGGTATCAGCTTTTATTGACTGGAAGAAGGAACAAGCAGTGAGTGACCACCATACTACATCCTGGAGACAGAGAGGCCGGGCTCAGACCTCCATCACCTTTATACAGGGGTCTGTGGGAGGAGCCACAGGAGCAGTCATCAGGGGGCGTGTCCAGACAGGTATATGTAGTTCACCACATATACTCAATCTTTATTGATGGTTGAATGTTAGATATGTGGGTTATGACCAAAGAAAAAATGGCTGGAATCGCTCAGGACTTTAGTGCATGGGTGTTTATTAAGTTCATCAGAAATCAAACTTATATAAATTAGTGAAAATAGCAAAAAGAAAACTGCCAATATTTACAAAAAGATACCTACTTGAAAAGACAATAATAGCTTCATGTTATTTTTTCCTGTGTGAACTCCTGGCAATTACGATTTCTCGCTGGTATGGAGAACGATGATCTCCATTTCTTTAGGCACCAGGACATACCATCTTTAATTACCAACAAAGTTAACTTAAGACTTCACATCAATTAGAATATGATGCACCCCATAATGTAGTTGCAATCTTATCACAAAATAAATAGAACTATCTACCTTAAATACAGTATTCAAACAACATATACACATTGACACATCTCCATTACTAAAGAAATGGAATATTCCGCCAGGTATTATGGAAAGGCAGCATAAAGCCGACCCACGTGCATCAGCCATTATGAGAATATGCTCGAGAAGACACTGAAGTGTACACACTCAGCATAACAACAGTAGAATGACAAGATAATGTTTGTGTATGCGTGTGTAAGGAGTGTGTTTACCGAGCGCTCTCTATCACATAGAGAGAGCAAGTTTCATTCCAGCTGGTCCATAACTTGTCCGTTTCCCTCTTTTACCTTTCCTAAATACATTGCTCTACTAATTGGGTCATCTTTGTAAACCTTTTGTATCCTTACCGGTCAGCTCCAACAGCAAATTTTGGATAGGTGGCAATCCAAAGATCGATCCAGGTGCCACAGCTTGCCGACTTCGTTTATTTCTGCTTTCTATTCTAAAATCAATCCCTTCTGAGCTCATGTATCTCCTCAAATCCAAGAGTTCTTACTGGTTGTAAAAAGCTTTCGTATGGGTACTTTTTCAGATGGATTTCGGATAAGGATCAGCAATCAAAGATCAATTTTATTCACCATATTTACACAAATTAGGAATTTTCTGTGGTGTGTTGGTTAGGGTGTGACATGAAACAAAAGAAAACAACATTCAACAATCATAATGAATAAAGAGCTTTGTAAAAAATAAGTTAGAAGTTAAAGTACAGATATAGAATGAAATGTGCATAAATACATAAATACCAACATATTGTAAACAACATTGTAAGAAGTGGTTTAAAGTGTTTACAGTGATGGGATTAGTAGATAGAGGGGGTGGAGGCCAACTAGAATGTTAGATCAGATTAACTGCCTGCTGGAGGAGACTTCTAAGGATTTAATAGCCCTACAGGGCTTTCCAGAAAGGAAAGGCAATTTGCAGGGTGGGTAGTGTATGCAATGATTTTTCCTTCCACTTCTTTGTCTTGGACATATTAAAGTCCTGCATAAATAATATCAACTCATTCCACTTACCTCGCCTTGTGAAATCTTCATAAAAATCTTGTGCTGGCATTGTTAATACATAATACCATCATGGAGGTTTGGGTGACGTGCCAATTTGTTTTTTTAGTGGGATACAGTTAAGGGCCTTCAGAATATTGAGTAAGGTTTGCTCATGGTTGCTTTTCCTCAAAGTGGAAGCTACTTGCTTCCCACTCACCAAATCTCCCACCACAGATTTCTCCAGCCAAGTTTAGAAGCTGCAGATTGCGTCCAAGGGCCACAGTCGCTCAAGCCTATCCAAACTAACATTTTTCTACAACCACAGCCTCAAGGGAAACACTTCACAATAGGAACCAAGCAGTGAAATTAGATCCCATAAGGGTGGGGGATCACAAGTGTGATGCATATTTCTATCAGCTCACTGTTAAATGTGGAATTGAAATTTTCAGTAAAGTACAATAAACAAGACCAGAAGCTAATCAGCAGCCTGCAAATATAAATCAGCGACGGAACTTAAACATTTTGTGATCCTGTTGAATCACACAGTTAACACGCTGGAATACAAGTAGTGGGCAGATTCAGTGCAAGGTGTGTTATGCATCTGAGTAAATCAAAGTAAAAACAACACCATAATTTACATTAATGGTTTAGGCTTATGCTCTTGACTCCAACAGAGTTCGAATCCACCCTGGCAGCTGACATATTCACAGCTGTGTGTGCATGTCTGCTTCCTGCTTACCATTTCAGGGACTTGGGTTCACATTTGATGCATGAGAGACGAGCTTTTCTAGGCCATTGAGTTACTTGCTGTTCTCCGGCTAAGAATGTCGAAAGGTATGGTACCAATGGCTTGGATGTGACCTAAAATTATATTCAGTAACCTGATTTGGCTTTCCAACAGTTTTAAACATGACAGTATAGTCACATAGCAGTCAGAGATGCCGCTGCACTGACTTAGTCCTGTGCAACATGCACAAAACGCTGGAGGTACTCAGCAAGTCAGGCAGCATCTACAGAGGGGAATTAACAGTCAATGCTTTGTTACAGTCCTAATGAAGGGTTAACAGTAAAGTAGGACTGTAAAGGAAGGGGAAAAGAAGGGGGTGGCACTTTACCGTAGTGGTTAACACTACACTTTATAGTATCGGTGACCTCGGTTCGATTCCTGCCGTTGTCGTTAAGGAGTTTGTACCTTCTCTCTTTGAGATGCGTGGGTTTCCTCCAGGCACTCCAGTTTCATCCCACAGTCCGAAAGACGTACTGGTTGGTAGGTTAATTGGTCATTGTAAATTGTCCCATGATTAGGCTAGAGTTAAATAAGGGGTTGAAGGGCGGTGTGGCTCGTAGGGCCAGAAGGGCCTTTACTACGTTGTACCTCAGTAAATAAATAAGAAACTGGGGGTGGGGGAGGGGATGGTCCTGACGAAGGGTCTCAGCCTGAAACGTTGACTGCTCATTTCCACGGATGCTGCCCGACCTGCTGAGTTCCTCCAGTGTGTTGTACGTGTTGGATGGACTACAAGCTGGCAGGTGATATTTACATCCCGACTTTGGTTGCTGGCGGTGTAATGTTCTCACATTCTTCCCTTGGTTTCCTCGCCCATTCCAAAACCGTGCTGGTCAGTTTGCTGCTCAGTGCCTCCTCCATAAGAGAATTAGCGGACAGTTGGTGGGCATGTGAGAAGGAATAGATTACAGGGAAATAATTTGGGGAATGCAGCCCATCGGACTGTTCTGAGAACGGGCATTGATTCATTGGGCCACATGGCCTCCTTCATTGGCATATGACAGAGATGCGAGAAAATATAAATCCAGCTTGTAAGCTCTCTCCAGTAGAATAGACAAGATAAGGACTATGTTTAGGAGAGGTGGATACAAAGGCAATTCACAATCTTACTTTGTTTTAGGCTAACATTAATATTTTTATCAATATTTGTTTCATTATTTTGACAGAAAAATATGCTCAAAATATTAAAAAGAAGCTTTTTAAGGACTATGCCAGAGAATCAAATTGTAAGCTAGTTTTATGATTTTCCAAAATCAATATATTTTGGATGCTGGAAATCTGAATATGCTGGAATTACGCAGAAACCGTTTGATGAAGGATGATTGAAATATTAATCTGCTTTTGTTTTCCTCCACAGATGCTGACTGATCTGCTGAGTATTTCTCACATTTCTAATATGAGATAAATGTAATATTTATTTCTGGTTTCCTTTTGGTTGCCTTTCTGATTTACTCTGAAGGGTATGAACTAAATCAAGTGTCCAGAGGCTAAAAGCAGATCATTATTTCAGTCTTAACAGAATTTCATTTCCCCCTGACAACAGTTTGTGTGGAACATCCGCTTGTAGGAATGAGTTTAATCTCGTAGATCCCAAAGAGTTACAAAAGCACATGGAAATACAGGTTTTTGTGCTCTTTATTTATCATTATTTTCAGTGGTGAAAAGGGTGAGCAGCTTCAAGTTCATGGGTGCCAACATGGCAGAAGATCTAACCTGGCCCAACACATTGATTCAATCATGAAGAAGACAAGCCAGCAGCTATACTTAACGAGGAGATTGTGGAGATTTGGTACGTCACCAAAAAGACTGGTTTTAGCTTCTGCAGATGTACCGTGAAGAGCATTCTGACTGGCTGTGTCATCACCTGGTGTGGAGAGTCAATGCGCTGGATTGAAAGGGCGGCAGACTCAGCCAGCTCCAACGTGGGCACCACTCTTCCCACCATCGAGGACACCTTCAAAATGCAGTGCCTCCAGAAGACAGCATCCATCGTTAAGGATCCTCACCATCTGGGATATGCCCTCTTCTCATTACTACCACCAGGAAAGGGGTACAGGAGCTGGAAGATGCACACTCAGTATTTTAGGAACAGTTCCTTCCCTTCTGCCATCAGATTTCTGAACAGTTCCTGAACCCATGAGCACGATCTCTTTTGTACAATTTACTTATTTTGTGTCTTACAGATATTTTCATGTCTCGCACTGTACAGTTGCCACGAAACAACAAATTTCACAATGTAAGTCAGGATAATAAACCTGAATCTGATTCTTCTAATTCTGGTCCACCAGGAGCAAGCTAGAGCAAGTTCAGCCTTTGGGAACTGCCATCTCTTTAGATTTGATGACACTAAGGCAACAACACTGTGGGTCTGTTTCCTTCTACAAGTTCTCCTTGAGCAAGAAGCAGATTGCATTGGATCTTTCTCACAAAATTTAGCAAATGATATCCCCTCCCTGCTGTCAGCACAGACATGACTCAGTCAAGTAATGGAGCCAATATCCATCCAGAGAATTAGTTGAAAGAAAAGGGTCTGTGAATATTAAAAATCCAGAAACCAGCTCAGTCAATCTTAAACACAGGGAAATCTAGAGCAACACACTCAAAATGCTGGAGGAACTCAGCAGGTCAGACAGTAGAAATGAATGATCAGTCAATGCTTTGGGCTGAGACCCTTCATGACTGATGGTTTATTCAGTTCCATTGATGCTGCCTGACCTGTTGAATTTATCCAATATTTTGTGTGTGTTGCACCAACTCAATCAAAGCCACTTAAAACAACACAGATAGTGAATTCAATGTCCAAAGGCAAGTATTATCTCTCACAAAATACACCTGTAAAATTTGCTAATTACAATTTGCCTTGATTACTGTAAGAAAATGATGATTCCTTTTCCTCAATCTCTGTTTAATAACCAGACTTTTAAAAACTGCAGGTCTTTCTTTTTAACTGAAGTTGGAAATTCAGTGGGGTAGTTCAGATTTTTGCATTAAGATCAAGCGTTTGAATTTAATACACCAGGCAGACAGAAATATGACAATTGCAGCTTCTTTAGGGTATTTTAATAGTTTTATTTGTGGCTGAACGCCCTATAAAAAACAAGCCATCTTACAATATGCCACAAAAGCAATTTGTGAACAACCAGTAAAAATAATTTAATTTTCCAAATATTTTAAAAGGATTTTCTTTCTCGACTCCAATTGGAGCTTACAAACCAGTGCAACTTACTTTGTTAAGCTTTCTCTAGGGTGAATTACAAGTTTTAAGTGGAAAATTTCAATACATCCGTTTTATTGCGTTTAGCCCCAAGTCGAACATCAGTGTAATGGATTGTAATCTGAGATACCAGGCCCCAAAACATTGAATAAATCAACATTAAGTCAACTCTGATGTCAGAAATAAAGCTAGAATCATGTCATGCATTACTTTACCTGCTGGCAGATCAGTGGAATGGATTTCTTGATTACTTCAACCTAAACAGTTCAGCCATAGCAATTTCTCCAAAGACTGTAATATTTTTAGTCTACTCCAGAATGGAATATAAATGGTAGAGGACTGCTTTTGGGAGGGGTACTTAGTAGGACTGCAACAAATAACAGTTTTGCAATGATGACTGAAATCAGTATTTGACTTGCACTCTTTTAAGCCAAAGATCAAAGACAATCTTTATATTCAAGATCTGGAGTTCATACTCCAAATTTGCATCTGGAACCATGTTCCCATCACTGATCCTTAACAGTATATGGAAAGAGTTCTTAACCTACTGCCAATTAGCTGCAGAGTTTACGCAGAGCTGGCTTGTCCTTGCAAATGATTCGTTAGTTGCCTTCTTCATAGATCTGAAACTGCTGCCATACTTATGAGAATTATGTGCTTGTTTTCTAAAAGTATGCAGAGATGTTGCCAACTAATGTCAGGGCCAAGCCTCTAGTGCTGTCCGGGGTTTGCAATAAGTGAGAAAAAACCTCTGTCATTGACTCTCTTGTGAAATGCAACCTTTGAAGATCCTATTTCCCAAGTAAATCCCAATAAATCAAAGCTCAAAGTTCAAAAAGATCAAAGTAAGTTTATCATCACAGTACATAGTTGTCACCATATACAACCCTGAGATTAATTTTCTTTTGTGCAGACTCAATAAATCTATAGAATAATAACCATAATAGAATTATTGAAAGAGTGCCCAACTAGGGCATTCAACCAGAGTGCAGAAGACAATAAACTGTACAAATAAGAAAGAAGAAATAAGAAATAAATGTTGAGAACTTGAGATGAAGAATGCTTGAAAGTGAGTCCATTGGCTGTGGAAACATTTTAATGATGGGCAAGTGAGGTTGAGTGAAGTTTTTCCCTTTGGTTCAAGGCCCTGATGGTTGAAGAGTAAAATCATTTCTTGAACCTGGTGGTGTGACAATGATGATAACTTGGAGGGCATTGTGGAAGTAGTAAATACCTCTTTGGTTTCAAGCCCAGCTAATAAACATCCTTGAAAATATCTATATGGAGTGTAGAATCGTAGAAACGTAGGAAATTCTACAATGCAGGAGATCATTCAGTCTATTGTGTCAATGCAGTTCAGAAAAGCTACCCAACACACAATTCCTCAGTCTCCGCCGCATCTGCTCTCAGGATGAGGCTTTTCATTCTAGGATGAAGGAAATGTCTTCCTCTTTTAAACAAAGGGGCTTCTCTTCTTCCACCATCAACTCTGCTCTCAAACATATTTCTCCCATTTTCCACACATCTGCCCTCACCCCATCCGCCCGCCACCCCACCCGGGATAGGGTTCCCCTTGTCCTCACCTACCACCCCACCAGCCTCCAGGTCCAACGTATAATTCTCCGTAACTTCCGCCACCTCCAACGGGATCCCACTACCAAGCACACCTTTCCCTCCCCCTTCTTTCTGCTTTCTACAGGGATCGCTCCCTACGCGACTCCCTTGTCCACTCGTTCCCCCCCATTCCTTCCCACCGATCTCCCTCCTGGCACTTATCCTTGTAAACGGAACAAGTGCTACACCTGCCCTTACACGTCCTCCCTCACCACCATTCAGGGCCCCAGACAGTCCTTCCAGGTGAGGCGACACTTCACCTGTGAGTCGGCTGGTGTGGTATACTGCGTCCGGTGCTCCCGGTGTGACCTTTTATATATTGGTGAGACCTGACGTAGACTGGGAGACCATTCCACGGAACACCTACGCTCTGTCCGCCAGAGAAAGCAGGACCTTCCACAGATTCCTCTGATTCGCCATGGCTTAATAAGCATCAGATACAGTTCTAGCAAAACCTCCATTTCCCTATATTCTATCCCTTAGCTAATAAAGTTAAGCTTCCAAAATACACTTTCGTCCAGTTTATTGACTTTTCAGCTTCTTTTGTAGGCATACACTCCAAGATTCCTTGTTCCTCTATAGCACTCACTACCATCCAAATTATTGTACATACCCCTGCTTTCTTTCACCTCCGCAAATACATTCCCTCACACTTCTCCGGATTAAATTCAGCTTGCAACTTTTTGCTCAACTGACCACATGATCGACTTAGGTGTCATCTGCAACCTTCTTCTTACTCCCCTGCATTCAAGTATAATTTATTAATATATATATATACAGTCAGCGCCTATTTATCTAACAGCAGTTCACTGATTTATGGGTCCAACGTGTTGGGAGAACATTCCCTATCCCACTACACACAGCACTGCCCTGGCACAACCTCTGACCACCTCCTAATGAACTTCCTGCTGGCGCCCTGATTGGACCATCATTATCCAGGCCACGGCCTGGAATGAGCTGTCATTGTCCTGTATGGAGCTCTGCACCTACCCTCGTCTGGAGCCACAGGTTGTGTTTTCACTTTCCTACCTCAAGCGTGATTGGCCACAGTGTTTGCTCAGGTGCTGAACCACTCTTGCCTGAGAAACCTTCTTTGTCACAGTGCATAAGTAACAAGGTAAGATCTGTGCAACATGCTAGCTACCTGTTCGCGTGCTTCTCTGTGGTGTGCATTATCCGGATTTTCAATGGAGATCCTCCACTTCATCAAGCTTCTCAAGACTCAACTGTACAACCAGGTACCGAACCTTACTGATCGTCACTGGTAACGCAGGATCTTTTACTTGCTGTCACTGAGCCAATTTTGGAGCTAAGCCGAGAGTGGGAACTGGAGGCGAGGGTCGGGCTGATTTTGCCCACACTTCTGTGATGTTCATTCCTCTTTCTGTGGCGCTGAGGCTATGAACTGCTCCAGTGGCTGTCATCTCTGTGAGTTTTGTGGTGCTTTTGCCTGCTAATATGATCAACTGAGAGGGCTAGGGCCTACTCGGTCTGCTCTAGGGAGTGGGCCTAAGAACTCAGTCTGGTTCAGAAAGCTGGTGTGTGTGTGTGTGTGTGTGTGTGTGTGTGTGTGTGTGTGTGTGTGTGTGTGTGTGTGTGTGTGTGTGTGTGTGTGTGTGTGTGTGTGTGTGTGTGTGTGTGTGTGTGTGTGTGTGTGTGTGTGTGTGTGTGTGTGTGTGTGTGTGCAAGCAAAGAAATTGGGTTCTTCAGATTTCTTATCTGAGGCTGCTTTTAAGCAAACAAATCTCAAGGTATATAATTTATACATTCTTTGATGATAAATGTACTTTGAATTTTGAATCTTAGTTTACTGCTTTCCCTTGGACCTCATGTACCAACATGGCATGCAGCATCTTCACAAAAGCGTTGTTAAGATCCAGAGAGGAAATGACAAAAGTGCCATCGTCATCAACTCTCCTTATTACATCCTGCTCAAAAAAATTACGTCATTTGTAATCCATGATCTTCTGTTAAAAAGTTCATACTGATTGGAGGTCATTTCCGGTGCTGTTCCCTGTACTTCTTCCCCATGAAATGCATGGGTTTTCTCCACGTGGTCTGGCTTCCTCCACATTCCAAAGACGTACCAGGTAGGTTAATTGGTCATTGTAAATTGACCGTGATTAGGTTAGTGTTAATCGGGGTTGTGGGCCAGCATGGCTCGAAGTGCTACTTGGCGCTGTATTAATAAATCAATCAATCAATTAAGCCGTATCTTTTAAAATGCAGGTTCACACGTTCCCTCAGGATTGATTCCAACAACCTACCCACAATCTAATTAGCCTGTAATTGCTTGTTTTATCCCTTCCTTTTTTAAACAACGGTACATCAGCATTCCTCAGTCCTGTAAAAGCGGTTCTGAAGCTAGCATTGCAAAACGATCATCAGTCTCTGCAGTTTTCTTCTTTGCTGCTTGTAACAGCTTGTGATATATTTCACCCAAGCAGTGATTTATCCACATCTTTTATTATGCTTATTCCATCCAGCATTTCACATATTTCTTCCTAAATTTCAACATCAAAATCACCTCACTCCTTCATAAAGCAGCTGCATGTACTCATTCACAACCCTGCTCATATTCTCTGCGTCTACAGATAGGTTACCGCTTAGTCTCTAACAGGCTACACTCTTTCCTAGCTATCCATTGCTCTTAATGCCTTTAGATTTTTAAAAATCCATGCCAATATTTTTCCTGCTGAGTTCTTCCAGCATTTTGAGTGTTACTCCATATTTCCAGCACCTGCAATCTCGCTTGGACAATATTCCTCTTTCATTGCTTTCCTAAATTTCCTTTTTTTAAGTGTTGCCCAACAATAAATCCTACCATTGCCATGGGTCACACACACAATGCTGGAGGAACTCAGCAGGTCAAGGCAACAACTATGGAGAGTACAGTCAATGTTTTGGGCCGAGACCCTTCATCAGATGTTGGAATGTCGACTGTATTCTCTTCCATAGATGCTGCCTGACCTGAGCTCCTCCAGCAGTGTGTGTGTGTTGCTTGGATTTCGAGCGTCTGCAGATTTTCTTTTGCTTG
Organism: Hemitrygon akajei; assembly: GCF_048418815.1. Lineage (NCBI taxonomy): Eukaryota > Metazoa > Chordata > Chondrichthyes > Myliobatiformes > Dasyatidae > Hemitrygon > Hemitrygon akajei. Next base: position 17,257,231 of record NC_133142.1, on the reverse strand, counting down.
TGATTGCAATGGGTAAACAGGATTGCAGAGTTGAAGTTACAATGCACTAAAATGTGATCTTATTAAATGGTCAAGAGGATAAGTGGCTGACTCCCATTTTGTATCCATAGGTTCATTACCAAATAGTTAACGATAAGAGGACTGCTTTTCCCAGTTTGTCTTCTTTTCCACTTTTGTTGCTAGTCAGACTTTGTTTGTGTGTAGCTTTTCATTGATTCTATTGTATTTCTTTGTTCTAGTGTGTATGCCCGCAAGAAAATTAATCTCAGTGTGTTTATGGTGACATGTACTCACTTCGATAATAAATTTACTCTGATCTTTGACTGCCAAAGGATGGAATAATTTGGCAATATTATCTTTTTACAGCAGATCTGAAAATAAAATGGGTGGCAGGGTGGAGATACGTCTCCGACACAGGAGACGTAAGGTGCTCCCTCCCTGCGCTGGCCTGCGGGTGACTGTTGGGCACGGTGTAGCACCTGCTTAGCCCCTCAATCTGTGTCACGTGATGCCACGGGGGCAGGTGGTGGTTGGTCATATGAGCAGCTGGTGCAGATCACAAGTCCTGGTTACGCGACCACTGACGCCAGGCAGACAACCTCTGAAGAGGATTGATAATGGCTGGGGTCACCCGTCTTGTAAAGACACTGCCCAGAAGAAGGCAATGGCAAACCACTTCCGCAGAAAAATTTGCCAAGAGCAATCATGGTCATGGATAAGAACATGATCACCCACGTCAGTACGACATGGTACATAATGATAATGGTGGTGATTCTGAACGGTCAACACTCCTTTAAAATCACTACTGTTATTGGAGCTTCAGAGGCAGACAAAATAAGGCAAGTGAAATCTCTGCCCTCAATCCTTTCAGCTGCAATCACAGTGGTGGCTCTATTTCATTTGCTAGAATGCCTGTTAGGGATGGAGGTCTGATGGGAGTGATCTCCCCACCCCCCCCCACCCTCTTCTACACAACCCCATCCCCTCGTTCATAAAACTGTCACTTTATGTCTTATTGCCTGAGAGAAATGGGTCCTTCATGGGTCCCATTCTAATACTTTCAAGTTGTCTGCTTTTCAGAAAGGAAGTTAATGTCAGGTAGATTTCAAGTTTCTGGTGAGTTACATTCTGGGTGACACCATATTTCATTAAATTGTCACAGGGTGAGTTTAAGTTTTGTGCTCCACCATGCTTTAGCAATCTTAAAACTTACAACAACACTCACGGGCTTCATTACCAAAGGCAAAGAGCAGTACTTCCAGCAGTACCAGAACTAAAGGACTTCTCAGATCACCACATATGTACATCTGAAAAATATTTACATTGCCATTGAGTCGTGGACATCTAAATTGAGGATGTCAATGAGACAGATTATAATGTGATTTTTTTGGGCCATTAAGTCAGGCAGACCAGGGGCGAGGGAAAGTTGGAATCCTGTCTTCATGATTAAATTGGGCTTTTCGGAGACAGCTGAATAACAAAGTATGCTACTCCGTCTGGATTCCCAGTGAGCAGACTTTCTTCCCGTAAAGGCAAATAAAGTTTAACCCCTGATTCATCCATGGAACCCTTGGTAAAGTGCCTTACTGGGATTTCAAAAGTCAATATTACCTTATAATGTGAGCCACAGTTGAATAAAAGTGGAATGTTAAAACTTTCAATGTACTAATTAGGTGGGTCAGAGGAGTAGTAGGAATATAAAACATAGAACATAAAGCCATACAGCACAGGAACAGGCCATTCAGCCCATCATGTTTGTACAGACTATGATGCCATTCTAACTAATCCTATTTTCCAGCACATCGTCTATATTGCTGCCTGTTCTGTCTAAGTATCTCTTGAACATTGCTGTCATAAGTGGAGATGTGGAGAAAGCGAACCAGCTGAACAACTTCTTCAACAGGTTCGACAGCTCAATCTCATCCTCACCGCAGAAATCCACACCAGGCTTACTTCCCTCACAGGAAAATAGCCACTCACAGGAGACCTTGCCCACGCCCAGGATTACGGCTGCACATGTGGAAGGTCAACTGAGGAAGATCTGTACCAGCAAGGCGGCTGGACCGGATGGAGTTTCCCCACGATTACTGAGGGCCTGTGCGACTGAGCTGGGAGAACCACTACAGCGCATCTTCAACATGAGCCTGGAGCAGAGAAGAGTACCCAGACAGTGGAAAACATCCTGTATTGTCCCGGTACTGAAGAAACCACAACCAAAGGAGTTGAATGACTTCAGACCTGTTGCCTTGACGTCGCACATGATGAAGACCATGGAGCGGCTGATAATACAGAATCTGAGGCCACAAACCAGGCACGCCCAGGATCCTCTTCAGTTTGCGTATAAGGAGAAGGTGGGAGTGGAGGATGCTATCACGTATTTGCTGCACAAATCACTCTCTCACCTAGATGGGGTCAGTTGTGCTGTGAGGATTACATTCCTTGACTTCTCTAGTGCCTTTAACACCATCCAGCCCAAGATCTTAAGGCACAAACTAACGGAGATGGGAGTAGACTCTCACATGGTGGATTGGATAGTGGACTACTTGACAGATAGACCTCAGTATGTGCGGTTGGGAGACTGTAGGTCTGACACGGTGGTCAGCAGCACAGGAGCGCCGCAGGGAACCGTACTCTCTCCGGTCCTGTTCACCCTGTACACATCAGACTTCCAATATAACTCGGAGTCCTGCCATGTGCAGAAGTTCGCTGATGACACGGCCATAGTGGGGTGTGTCAGGAATGGACAGGAGGAGGAGTATAGGAAACTGATACAGGACTTTGTGATATGGTGCAACTCAAACTACCTGCGTCTCAATATCACCAAGACCAAGGAGATGGTGGTGGACTTTAGGAGATCTAGGCCTCATATGGAGCCAGTGATCATTAATGGAGAATGTGTGGAGCAGGTTAAGACCTACAAGTATCTGGGAGTACAGTTAGACGAGAAGCTAGACTGGACTGCCAACACAGATGCCTTGTGCAGGAAGGCACAGAGTCGACTGTACTTCCTTAGAAGGTTGGCGTTATTCAATGTCTGTAGTGAGATGCTGAAGATGTTCTATAGGTCAGTTGTGGAGAGCGCCCTCTTCTTTGTGGTGGCGTGTTGGGGAGGAAGCATTAAGAAGAGGGACGCCTCACGTCTTAATAAGCTGGTAAGGAAGGCGGGCTCTGTCGTGGGCAAAGTACTGGAGAGTTTAACATCGGTAGCTGAGCGAAGGGCGCTGAGTAGGCTACGGTCAATTATGGATAACTCTGAACATCCTCTACATAGCACCATCCAGAGACAGAGAAGCAGTTTCAGCGACAGGTTACTATCGATGCAATGCTCCTCAGACAGGATGAAGAGGTCAATACTCCCCAATGCCATTAGGCTTTACAATTCTACCGCCAGGACTTAAGAACTTTTTAAAAGCTATTATTAATGCTTTTTGAGATAGTGATTTAGATGCATATCATATTTTTTACTGAGTTAAGTATTGTATGTAATTAGTTTTGCTACAACAAGTGTATGGGACATTGGAAAAAAGTTGAATTTCCCCATGGGGATGAATAAAGTATCTATCTATCTATCTATCTATCTATCTATCTATCTACTACTACATCCTCACTCTACAGCGTGCTCTGGGTACCTACTACCCTCTGTGTAAAAAAAAAACCTCTCTTCAAATCTCTTTTAAATTCTTCCCCTCTCACCTTAAATATATGCTCTCTGGTATTTGGCATTTCCATCCTGGGAGAAAAACTTTGGCCATCTACCCAGTTTAGGACTCTCATGATTTTGTATATAATTTAATCTATCAGATTGCCCATCAGTCTTCCATGCTTCAGTGAAACCAGTCCAAGTTTGTCCAACCCCTCCTCACCAAGTGACTAGAACTGCACATACGAACGTGGCTAACTAAAGTTTCATACAGTGCCTTGACTAATGAAGTTAACATGCCATATGCTTTCTCTGCTGACTACTTATTTTACCATTTCATGGAACTATGTATTTGCACCCCATTATCCCCCTGTATGTCAATGTTCCCACTTACTGCCCATTAAGCCGCTAGCAGTTAGGGCCGGAATGAAGGTCTTCCATCCCTGACAGTGTTTCAGGTTTCCTTCATCATGTTGGTAGCGTCCTTTCAGTATTCACTACTGTCAGTCATGTAATTCCAAGCTGGAGATTCAGGAATACCATCATATCAGATGTAGAGGGATTTTTCTATTTTGTTTGACCAGTCAGTGTTGTTAGCCCTGAGATGAACCCCCAAATCTAGAGGACCAGTGGACTACTCTTAGGCTGGCCTCTGCCCTTTGACCTGTTTGGCATGGGTGACAGTTTGTTGTTATTGAGTCATTAAGTCGAGACTGACTCTTCGTGACCTTATGGACCATAGGGTCCATAACATTTTCATGGCAAGATACAGAAGTAGACCACCAGGCCTGTCTTCCATGCAGATACTGCTGCTGCCCAGTTTGGGGCCCAGCTGAGTTTGAACTTAGGACCAGCTGCCTCGCGGTCCAGTGCTGGCTGGTGGCCACTACACCACCAGCCAGACCTAAAGGGTGACCCTGTAGCGGTAAGCAGGCAGCTCACTTACACCGTGAGAGTCCAAAAGCCCTTACGAGCTGGGCTTTGAATGCTGTGTATTTGCCATCCTCCGGGGGCGACTGTATGAACTCCTCAACCTGGGCGGCTGTCTCCTGGTCGTGGGAGCTGACCATGTAGTAGTAACGTGTGGAATCCGAGGTTATCTGCCGAATGTAGAATTGGGCTTCTGCTTATTAGAACCATAAGTGAGGTCACAACGTCCAGAAGCTTGGCAGTTTTAACGAAACTGCATGAACAGATGCGGCGTCGTTCATCTTCAGTCCAAATATCATTTGGGCCGTCGGGGTCACCAATTGTAGCGGTGTGCTACACACAGCGGTGGAATAACGACATGCAGACGGTGAGTTGCAGTTGCGTAAACGATTTATTCAAACTTCGCGGCCTCGCTTTTAAGCCTTCCTGTTTCCGCCCTCCCTGTGCAAGAATGCTGTAGGGGGCGCATATTCACAGTCCCTTCCCGTGTGTGGGCTTTTCCCCTTGCTGGTGAAGAAGGCCTGGCGCCTTTTTTGGGACCGGCCTCTCTGCCGGCGCGCGCCATTTTGTGAGCCGGTTCGAGTGCGCTGGAAAGAGGGTCACCACAACCCTACCAAGAGCCAAAGCATAAGACCCTGACTCCAGCTAACAAAACTCTCCAGGTCATTGAGGCACACAAGCCTCCAAACCCTACAACAAGGTTGTGGTCCTCTTGAAGGTCCCAAGGGTCCTAGTGGATACTTCCTTCTTGCATTTGACCTCCCTGAATGCAACATCTCTAGCCCATATTATATTTTGCCCACAATTTCTTCACATATATTTACAACCTACTTTTATCCTATTGTATCTTTTGATAACCTTCCTCACTATCCACAATTCCAGCATTTTTGAGCCCTGTAAAATCTTACTAATCAGACCATCTACATTTTCAGCCAAATCATATACTGTATGTAAGATATATGTCACAAACACCAGAGATCTCAACACTAGAACACCACTGATCATAGACCTCCAGGTCAGAGAAACACCTCAACACTATTATTCTCTGTCTTCTATGGCAATGTCAATTTTGTGTCCAGCTGTCCATTTCACTTAAGTAAAAACCGCACAATAATTAAAGGGAGTGAGATATGAAGTATATGAAATCATATAAGACCATAAGATATAGGAGAAGAATTAGGCCATTTGGCCCATTAAGTCTGCTCTGTCATTTTATCATGGTTGATCTATTTTCCTTCTCAACCCCAATCTCCTGCCTTCTCCCCATATCCCTTCATGCCCTGACTGATCAAGAACCAATCAACCTCTGCCTTAAATATACTCAATGACTTGGCCTCCACAGCCACCAGTGGGTATGAGTTCCACAGATTCATGACTCTGTGGCTCAAGAAATTCCTCCTCATCTCCTTTGCAAAAGAATGCCACTCTATTTTCACGTTGCGTCCTCTGGTCTTAGACTCCCCCCATCGTAGGAAACATCCTTTCCACATCCACTCAACATTTAATAGGTTTCAATGAGGTCACCCCTCATTCCAGTGCAATAGAAGGTCATGGTTTCATCTAGAGAGTGTTAAATGTTGGAATTCTCTTTAGAAGCTCAGTTGGTGAGTATATTCAAGATAAAAATTAATAGCTTCTGATATTAAAGAAATTAAGGGATTTTGGGTTACTGTAGGAAAGTGATGCTGAAGTTACAGATCAGCCATGATTTTACTGAATGGCAGAACAGACACAATGGCCCACATAGTTTACTTCAGATTCCATTTCTTATGTTTCCCACATCGTAGCCATGTCAACTAAAGCTAGATTTCAGATTAACTGGATTGACTTTTACTTGATATTATTGGCATTAATGAACAGTGAAGAACTCAGAGCAGAGCAGTAGCTTAAAATCAAAAAGCAAAAATCTAATTGTGCAGTCAGTTCCACCTTGAAAAGGCCTTTTGGTGAAGAATTCTAGTAAATTAGTTTGGGATCAATTTTACAGGGCCCAAGTAGAATTGAAGCAAGACAGGAAGGTCCAGTTGGAAATTTTAAGTTAGTTTCATCTTTGGGTCCAAAGCAGAAGGAAGTCCATTAACCACACTCCCCTATTAAAATAATATTAACATAATAAGGTTATGTTTTCAGGGAAGGCTGAAGGGCTCATTGTGAAGGCCAGATTGAAAAGGTCAGGGTGTCAGGACGAGAGGCAAGAGATAGGCCAGTTCTGCTCACTGCTCCATGATGTTTATTCAGCTTTGCGTTGAAATGAGGCTGCGGCCTGCTCAGGCTGCGGCGGTGTCTGGCTCCATATCGGTCGTCCTGCGATGTTTACTCGCCTCTGCAATGAACTTAGGCTGCGGCCTACTTCGGCTGCTGTGATGCCTGGCTTCGTGTCTTTCATAAAACTTCAGTTCTGAATGCTATTTGCTTCTATTGTTTGTCTTTGTTCTCTCTGTACACTGGGTGTTGGATGTTTTTTTTAATGGGTTCTTCTGGGGTTTCTTTGTTTTGTGGCTGCCTGTAAGGAGATGAATCTCAAGGTTGTATAACGTATACATACTTTGATAATAAATGTATTTTTAACTTTGCACTTTAAGATTACAGTTTCTTATCATAGCTGGAGAGCGTGGGTTCTAACCCAGTAAGTCCTGCTGAGGTGGTGCAGTCTCTTCCTCTTCATGGTCTTGTGGGTTCAGACAATCCCAGATGACTTGTTGAAGGTACTTGATAAAATGATTAAAACAAAATGTGTTTCTTGATAGGCAACAAGAATATTGAGTTGAAATGCAACCTTGCACTAACTTTAACTGCCAGTATGGGGGCAGTTCACTGGGCCTCCATCTCTGCCCATTTAGATAGCATGCATCAGTGTGATTCTACTTAATCCCCAGTCATTTGCAGACGCACTCCACTGATGCTGACATGGCTGGGGCATTGCGGTCGTGAGAAGGAGTAATTTTGTGACCTTTCACCTTCCTGAGATATAAATTTTCTTTCTCAAGCAATCCGTAACACTTTGGCGCTCGTGTCCGTGACCAGGTGAGCCTGAGCTACTCCTGCTGAATGCCTCCCCTATGAAGCAAAGGATGCTTTCATTGAGACGAGATCTAGCAGCATTCACAATCTTGCGATGTCCCAAATTGCTTTACAAACCCGTCCATCCATTTCAGTATTGCCATTCTCATGTAAAAAATACACAGAGCATCGTCCCACCAATGGTGAAGTAATAATGACCAGATAACGGAGAATTCTTCTGCGACATTGAGAAGTATTCGTCAGGACACTTCTAAGGTACCTAGAGGAGGAGATGGTGGGGAGGTTAGGGATGGAATTGCTAGCAGGTCAAAATTTCTTCAGAGCAGCTCTCATAGTTCATTTTTACATCCCTCTGAACAAGTAGTCATGTTAGAAAGCCTGCAGAGCACTTTCTAAACCATTCAGCAATGTTGCAGAATATTTATGTACACCTCCCCTGTTCTGGCGTCCTCTGGAACTCATCCAGCTCCAACATCCAGTCCTCTCACCCTCCATCTGCGATATCATGGCATCCTTATGAAAGATTCAACTAGAACATACAACATACAACCTAGAACAGTACAGCACCAAACAAGTATCATGCTGTAATAATCAAACAGCCAACCAAACTAGTCCCTTATGCCTACACCATATCTGTATCTGTCCATTTTCCTCAATTCATGTGCCAATCTAAATGTCTCTTAAATATCCCAAACACAACTGCATCTACCAAGGTTCAAGGTTCATTTTATTGTCAAAGTATGCATACAACTCTGATATTTGTCCTCTCCAGATAGCCATGAAATACTCATGAAAAAGTAAGAGAAACAAAACTCACAGACCCCAGAATACCCCACCCTTGCTCTGCAGAAACCGAACAGCAACAATAACAATCCCTGAACCTCTCCCCCACAGAAAAACCAGTAACAACAGCAGCCACAGCCCCCTCGCCCGCATTAAACCAGCAACATTACAATCCCTGACCCCTCACTTGCAGAAAAACGATTGCATCAATAGCAACACATCCGCAACCCCTCCCCTGCAGAGAAAGAAAATCAGCAACCACCCCTCACTCACAAAATAGAGTGACCCCCCCCACTCCCCCTCCCAGGCAGTGAACTCCAGGCACCCACTACTGGCTGTGTAAAAAGACTTCCCCCCCCCCCCACATCTCCTTTGAAATTAGCCCCTCTCACCTGACAAATACATGACCTGTCGTATTAGACATTTCAGCCCTGGAAAAAAGATACTGTCTGTGCCTCTCATAAACTTATAAACCTCCATCAGTTCTCCCGTCAGTCTCCGCTGCTCCAGAGAAAACAGCCTAAGTTTGTCGAGCCTTTCAGTGCAGCATATGCCCTCTAATCCAGGTAGCATCCTCATAAATCCTCTTCTGCATCCCCTCCAAAGCCTCGACATCCTTCCTATAACGGGGCGACCAGAACCGTAAGCAATATTGCAAATGCAGCCTCACCTGAGTTTTGTCAAGCTGCAACATAATTTCCTGGCTTCTGACCTGAATGCTTCAACTGATAAAGGCCTTCTTAGCCCACCTTATCAACCTGTGTAACCACTTTCAGGAAGCTGTGAACTTGGACTCCAAGATTGCTCTGCTCATTAACACTGTTAAGGGTCTTTGCCATCAATGCTGTGACATCAGTGCAGGCAAACATCCTCGACTTTGGTGCAATCACATGAGTGAGTACTGGGTCGAGGACATTCCCCAGGGGTAGACTGTTATAAAGAATATGTTGCTTTCTATTTTATTCCAAAGGTGAATCCTTGAGTGTGATCTGACCTCAGCCAGAGTGAAATCCACCCTCAGAATGTCTCTGTAGTGGATACTGCACCTAACATGATCGGATCGCAACAGAATGTGAAAGCCTGCAAGGCAGCAAAGCAACATTTTAAACAAAGTACATAAATAATTTAGAGCAATAAAAAATTCAATCAATTCAAAATGAATGCTACTGATATTATATCATTGCAATTAAAACTGCAGTATTTTTGATCCTGGTTATAAATCCTAGACTTAGAAAAATCTAGTCATTTCATAGATGTCATTAATGATTTTTAGCAAATAAAATGAACTATTCCAAATTTATTTAATTGACTTTAAATTTCACATCTTCCACGGTGAGATGCATGTTCGGACTTCACTCATTCTCCACGATGGTCATCTCCGTGGCGCCGAGGCAGCGAAGACTGCCCCAGCTGCTGTGCTCCATACCTGCTATTATGACGGACTGATAAGCAAGGCTTTGGGCCTGCTCCCGGATGCTCTGGAGTTTGGATCTGAGGGCTCAATTTAGGCTCAGGATGCTGTTGTTTGCTTCAATTGTTTGCATGATTTGTATTTTTTTTTCTTACTCTTGCACATCAAGTGTTGGCCTTTTATTTTTATTCTTTTTTTCTTCTTTAAATTGGGTTCCTTTTGGGTTTCTTACCAAAATGGCAGTGTAATCTAAGAGGACTTGAGCTAAAATAATTTTTAATAATAATTTTGTGGCTACCTGTGAGCAAGCAAATCTCAAGGTTGTATAATTTATCCATTCTTTGATAATAAATGTACTTGAATTTCAAGATACATGCCACATTATTTTTTTAAAAATTTGGTGTTCCATTGGAAGTACAATCGTTTTGCTGTCAAATAATTTCAAAATGCAATCACTGGGTAGTGTCAATCTTCTCCAGTAAACTGGTCAGATGTGATTGTAGATCTCTCTCTCTCTCTCTGCAAAGTAGTAATAGTCTGTTTTTTCAATAACGGTTACAGCAAACAGAATATTCTCACCGTGCATTTAAAATGGCAATTTGTGATTTCCTTTCTTTGGGGTTGTAAACTGGAGACCTGTAAATGAAAGCATTTTGAAAATATGTTTCACATCTGGACATTGAGCAGATGTACAACTCCCCATTCTCCCATGCAAGACTGTCATTAGTAGAGCAACATTCACATAGCAGTGAAGTATGATGCCATTATTAGATTTAGACGTTTCTGACAAATATTCATCAAGACTTAACTAATAAATGGCAGTGTAATCTAAGAGGACTTGAGCTAAAATGATTTTTAAAATGCAGAATAGTAAAAGGAAATTAAATTAACCAATAAACCTCTCCATCTGATGTTTATTTTAAAAATGTTTTGATATTTTCATTTAACCAGATGATCTGTATGGGATATATGTGTCAACAGAAAGATTTTTTTCTAATTATTTTCATTCCATTACATCATTTTGCATTAGATTTCAAAGCAAATAATTTCTCTGGTGATTAAGCTCAGGCCGATATTTTACATCCTTCACGGAGAGTTAGGATGACAAAGTTTGAGGAATTTGTGATTTTACATATTGGTCCCAGATGTGCATAGCTTTCTAAAGACATATAAATTCAAGTTTTATTCTTTCTTGCCATCCAAACTTATATTATAAACTGAATAGAATTCAGAATGTTAGAGGGATGCTCAAATAGTTAAATGATAAATACATTCAATTGTGGTGGATCCCAACTGCTTGATATTTAAATAAATCTAATTTGGGTTCCATCTTTCTTAATAATGACCACAGAACAATTTAGAAAATCACAACTTGTGCACGATCAAAATGACTTTACAAATTAAACTTTCCCACTGGTCTGTGTTTCAAGGCCAACATAGAATTGCATCTTCAGTACATTAGCAGGATAGCTGATCCTATGGCTTGGCCAGTGCTGAGATTTCTGACATCAGTGCTGTCAGTAAGTTTTTCCAGCTTAATAGTGGCAAATTGACAATTTCTGAAATTTACCAAAAGCTCTGCACTAAAGGATTTTTTTAAATCTGCAGATGCTGGAAGACTAGAATAAAGGGACAGTGTCACACTCAGTAAACTGTCAACACTCAGTAGGACAACATCCATCTAGATGATGAGGCCAGGTTTGGGGTGGAGATAAATGAAACAACAAACCTTCCATCTAATGAACATCACAAATTTAAGTAACTTGCATTCCCTGACTATATCAGAGTGGGCAACTTCTGACATAAGTCTATGATATAAGTCTATCGTATGTCTATGATATCAGTTCAGTCTATCTCTCTCTATTTGTACAGCCCTGCTTATTAGCAATACTACAGATAATGAAGTATAATCATCCTCTATCTGCCCCATTGACTCATTTTACCAGACAACTCATCCCACAGTATTTCTGGTCTCACATTTTCACAGGTATTCCATCCCTCTCACCCCATCTCCTCCAAGAGGACCACAAACATGTCGTAGGGTTTGGAGGCGTGTGTGCCTCAATGACCCGGAGAGCTACATTGGCTGGAGTCAGGGCCTTGTGCTTTGGCTCTTGGTGGGGTCACCCATGCCAAGCAGGTCAGACTAAGAGTGGCCCACCAGTCCTCCCGATTCAGGGGTTCAGCTCAGGGCTGACAACCCTGACTGGTCAAAAAAAAAATGTTATGGAAACAGCAACAAAGAATCCTATATCTGTGTGTGATGGTATTCCCAAGTCTCTGCCTGGGACTAGGAACCCTGAGCCATGTCTGGGGCACAATAAAGAAGATGGCTAAGGATAGAGAGAGAAGAAGGACCTTCACTGCTGCCCTAAACTCCAGCAGCGTAACAAACATTTGATGAATGTCTCACAACATCTGTGCAATTTAAAATTATCCTTTTAATCTCTCATTCCCGATTCTAACAAAAGTTCTCTGATCTGAGATGTTAAATCTGACCTTCTGAATGATCTGCACTGAAATCCCAGTTGTTTATGACATACACGTGGACAAATTTTAAGCATGATTGAAGCTGCTAATTGTTCAGTTTATTTAATTTTAAAGATTCTCCATTCCAGCTTTATTTTTGGCTGTTTAAACCATAAATATATTTAAAGCCTTTATAGAGACTCCAGAACATTCTGTACCCCTTACAAGATTTCTGGAATTCACACTTGGGACAAGACATGCCTAGCAGTTTCCTGGAATGTGTAATTTGATCCGTTATGTTGAAGAGTAATTGGAATCTCTTTATATTGTATAATTTGATCCATCCATTGTCAGGGAAGCTTCTGAGTTTAAATCAAATTTCTGTATTCAAACAACAATGTGCATACATACATAAGACATAGAAAAATTGCAAATTTTGACAAGGTGACAATGTCATACACAAGTTAACCCTGAAGTAGATTAGAAAGACTATAATCTGTTCTGCATTAAACCAACTGCTTTTATTCAACAGACAAAAATGTTGGAGGGATTCAGGGAGTGGGGATGGGGGTTATGGTGGGGGAGTGAGATGGTGGTTTCAGGCAGTACCTATGGAGGAACAACTTTTTTCACTGATGGCTTGGAATTCTCTGGAGTTGGCAGTGTAATCATTATCCTTTCTCTAAAATCAGTATTGTTATCACTGTGTGTTCCTCAATGTCAGGAGGCCAACAAACAAATTGACAGTGTGGGCACACCACATGTGCTGAATTTTGTAGTGTGAGTGCAGTGTCATCTCAGAATCAGTGACGGTAGTCCCCTGTTTTATTAATTCATTCATGGGACTTGTATGTCACCGGTAAAGCCACGATTATTGTCCACCCCTAATTGTCCCTGAACTGAGAAGGCAAACAAGGGTCACCTAAATTTCAGTCGTTTCATGCCTCCAAGACGACCCCAACTTTATTGTGGTTTGGAGACTTGCATGCCTCAATGACCTGGAGAGCTATGATGGCTGGAGTCAGGGCCTTACGCTTTACCTCTTGGTAGAGTCACCCATGCTAAACAGGTCAAAGGGTAGAGACCAGACTAAGAGTGGTTCACCGGTCCTCCATGTTTGGGGGGTTCAGCTCAGGCTCTTACTATCTCTTCTTTCAGTTAGTCCTGATGAAGGGTCTCAGCCCGAAACGTCAACTGTGCTTCTTCCAATAGATGTTGCCTGGCCCGCTGCATTCCACTAGCATTTTGTGTGTGTTGCTTGAATATACTCCCATGAGTGGCTTGAATTCCTGCTGTGTCTCCTGCAAAATTATGAGCTCCACCTTTAAATTCTTCTTAACTCTTGTGTTTCTCTGCAATCTCAAAGTCAGCTCATTCCACTGTGGAAGAATGTTGATCCCAAGATTCTCATCTTGAATAAGTATAGCATCCCACTGCTCCTGTCTTTGTCCGTTGGGAATATGGCAAAGTTATTGTCTAGACATATTGAAATTACTAGTGACCTGATGAATGCTGTGGGTTGCTTAGTAGGAGCCCTTTCCCACTTTCGCTACTCAAGAAATGGTGGTTATCATTGACTGTATGACATAGGAGCAGAATTAGGCCATTCAGCCCATTGAATCTGCTCTGCCTTTTCACCATGGCTGGATTTATTATTCCTCTCAATCCCAATCTCCAGCCATCACTCGAAAACCCTTCACGTACGTTCTAACCAAGAACCTATCAACCTCCACTTTAAATGTACTGAATCACAGACAGACATACTTTATTGATCCCGAGGGAAATTGGGTTTCGTTACAGTCGCACCAACCAAAAATAGTGTAGAAATATAACAATATAAAACCATAAATATTTAAATAATAATAAGTAAATTATTCCAAGTGGAAATAAGTCCAGGACCAGCCTATTGGCTCAGGGTGTCTGACACTCCGAGGGAGGAGTTGTAAAGTTTGATGGCCACAGGCAGGAATGACTTCTTATGACGCTCAGTGTTGCATCTCGGTGGAATGAGTCTCTGACTGAACGTACTCCTGTGCCTAACCAGTACGTTATGCAGTGGATGGGAGACATTGTCCAAGATGGCATGCAACTTGGACAGCATCCTCTTTTCAGACACCACCGACAGAGAGTCCAGTTCCACCCCCACAACATCACTGGCCTTACAAATGAGTTTGTTGATTCTGTTGGTGTCTGCTACCCTCAGCCTGCTGCCCCAGCACACAACAGCAAACATGATAGCACTGGCCACCACAGACTCGTAGAACATCTTCAGCATCGTCCAGCAGATGTTGGGCTCCACAGCCATCTGTGGCAATGAATTCCACAGATTCACTACCTCTGGCTCAAGAAATTCCTCCTCATCTCTGTTCTAAAGGGACGTCCTTAGATTCTGAGTCTGTGCTTTCTGGTCCTAGACTCCCCCTCTATAGGAAACATCCTCTCCACATCCTCTGTCTGGTGTGGTCAACAGATTTGCTTAACATCTGGGGAAAGGCAAGCTTCTGCACATTCTTGGGAATTCCTGTCATTGGGGGTTACTGATGAACTGGGAGATTTATGGATAAATTCCACCAAAGGTGCTTAAACAGAGAATTAAACTCATTTTCAGAAAGGGAACGTGCATGAAGAAAAGGGGTGGTTCAGTGGTGAAAAGTTGCTGCTGCTCCCTCACAGCTCCAGTGGCCCTGAGTTCAATCCTGACCTTTGTGTAGTTTATACGTTCTTGCTGTGACCATGTGGGTTCCCCCTGGGTATCTGGTTTCCTCCCCCTGGTAGATTAGTTGGTGACTTTAAATTTCCCCTAGTACAGGCGGGTGGCAGCAGAATCAGGGAGGAGTTGACAGCATACAAGAAAAAATATGTTCTAGAGAAATTGTGAGGTATAGGTTAGATAGGAACACTGTGCAAGCTGGCATAGACCTAACAGGCAAATTGTCTCCTTCTATGTCAGAATAAAATATGAGAAAACTAAAAAAGATAATGCAGCTATCTAAAATCTATTCAGTAAAATAACAGGCCACATTATGAAAAGCAACTAGATTCGGAGACGTACAGATTGGAAACCAGTCCTTTGGATCAACTGGGTCCATGGCAAACAAGTTGCCGACCTGAGCTAGTCCAGTTTGTCTGCATTTGGCCCATATCCTCTAAACCAGGAGTTCCCAACCTGGGTCCACAGACCCCTGGGTTTATGGTACGGCTCCAGAGCCTAAAGAACACAGAAAACATAGAAAAACATACAGCACAATACAGGCCCTTCGGCCCACAAAGCTGTGCCAAACATGTCCCTGCCTTAGAACTACCTAGGCTTTACCCATAGCCCTCCATTTTACTAAGCTCCATGTAGCCATCCAGGAGTCTCTTAAAAGACCCTATCGTTTCCGCCTCCAACACCGCCGCCGACAGCCCATTCCACGCACTCACCACTCTCTGCATAAAAAAACCTACCTCTGACATCTCTTCTGTACCTACTTCCAAGCACCTTAAAACTATGCCCTCTCGTGCTAACCATTTCAGCCCCGGAGAAAAGCCTCTGACTAGCCACATGATCAATGCCTCTCATTATCTTGTACACCTCTATCAGGTAACTTCTCATCCTCCGTCGATCCAAGGAGAAAAGACTGAGTTCACTCAACCTATTCTCATAAGGCATGCTCCCCAATCCAAGAAACATCCTTGTAAATCTCCTCTGCACCCTTTCTATGGTTTCTATGTCCTTCCTACAGTGAGGGGACTAGAAGTAAGCACAGTACTCCAAGTGGGGTCTGACCTGAGTCCTAAATTGCTGCAACATTATCTCTTGGCTCTTAAACTCAATCCCATAATTGATGAAGGCCAATGCACCCTATGCATTCTTAACCAGAGTCAACCTGCGTAGCAGCTTTGAGTGTCCTATGGACTCGGACCCCAAGATCCCTTTGATCCTCCACACTGTCAAGGCTCTTACGATTAGTACTATATTCTGCCATCATATTTGACCTACCAAAATGAACCACCTCACACTTGTCTGGGTCGAACTCCATCTGCCACTTCTAAGCCCAGTTTTGCATCCTATCAATGTCTCACTGTAACCTCTGACAGCCCTCCACACTATCCACAGCACACCCATCCTTTGTATCATCAGCAAATTTACTTATCTATCCCTCCACTTCCTCATGCAGGTCATTTATAAAAATCACAAGAGTAGGGGTCCCAGAACAGATCCCTGAGGCATACCGCTGGTCACCGGCCTCCATGCAGAATATGACCCATCTACAACTACTCTCTGCCTTCTGTGGGCAAGCCAGTTCTGGATCCACAAAGCAATGTCCCCTTGGATCCCATGCCTCCTTACTTTCTCAATAAGCCTTACATGAGGTACCTTATCAAACGCCTTGCTAAAATCCATATACGCTACATCTACGGCTCTACCTTCATCAATGTGCTCAGTCACATCCTCAAAAAATTCAATCAGGCTCGTAAGGCACGACCTGCCCTTGACAAAGCTATGCTGACAATTCCTAATCATTTTATGCCTCTCCAAATGTTCATAAATCCTGACTCTTAGGATCTTCTCCATCAACTTACCAACCACTGAAGTAAGACTCACTGGCCTATAATTTCCTGGGATATCCCTATTCCCTTTCTTGAATAAGGGAACAACATCTGCGACCCTCCAATCCTCCAGAACCTCTCCCGTCCTCATTGATGATGCAAAGATCATTGCCAGAGGCTCAGCAATCTCCTCCCTCGCTTCCCACAGTAGCCTGGGGTACATCCCGTCCAGTCCCGGTGACTTATCCAACTTGATGCTTTCCAAAGGTTCCCTCACGTCTTATCCTCTTGCTCTTCACATACTTGTAGAATGCCTTGGGGTTTTCCTTACTCCTGTCCACTAAGGCCTTCTGATGGCCCCTTCTGGTTCTCTTAATTTCATTTTTAAGCTCCTTCCTGCTAGCCTTATAATCCTCTAGATTCATATCATTACCTAGTTTTTAGAAGCTTTCATAAGCTCTTTTCTTCATGGCTAGATTTACAACAGCCTTTGTGCACTACAGATCTTGTACCCTACCATCCTTTCTATGTCTCATTGGAACATACCTACTCAGAACCCCACGCAAATATCCCCTGAATATTTGCCACATTTCTTCGGTACGTTTCCCTGAGAACATCTGTTTCCAATTTATGCTTCCAAGTTCCTGCCTGATAGCCTCATATTTCCCCTTACTCCAATTAAACGTTTCCCTAACTTGTCTATTCCTATCCCTCTCTAATGCTATGGTAAAGAAGATACAATTGTGATCACTATCTCCAAAATGCTCTCCCACTGAGAGATCTGACACCTGACCAGGTTCATTTCCCAATACCAGATCAAGTACAGCCTCTCCTCTTGTAGGCTTATCTACATATTGTGTCAAGGAACCTTCCTGAACACACCTAACAAGCTCCACCCCACCTAAACCCCTCACTCTAGGGAGATGCCAATCAATATTTGGGAAATTAAAATCTCCCACCGCACCAACCCTGTTGTTATTACTCCTTTCCAGAATCTGTCTCCCCATCTGCTTCTCGATGTCCCTGTGACTATTAGGTGGTCTATAAAGAACACCCAGTAGTGTTATTGACCCCTTCCTATTCCTATCTTCCACCCACAGAGACTCCATAGACAACCCCTCCATGACTTCCTCCTTTTCTGCAGCCGTGACACTATCTCTGATCACCAGTGCCACGTCCCCACCTCTTTTGCTTCCCTCCCTATCCTTTCTGAAACATCTAAAGCCTGGCACATGAAGTAGCCATTCCTGACCTGCACCATCCAAGTCTCTGTAATGGCCACAACATCACAGCTCCAAGTGTTGATCCACGCTCTAAGCTCATCCGCTACATTCAATACATCCTCGCATTAAAATAGACACATCTCCAACCATCGGACTGAGCACATCTCTTCTCTATCACCTGCCTATCCTCCCTTTCACACTGTCTCCAAGCTTTCTCTATTTATGAGCCAACCTCCCTTTCCTCCGCCACTTCAGTTCGATTCCCACCCCCCAGCAATTCTACTTTAAACTCTCCCCAATAGCCTTAGCAAACCTTCCTGCCAGGATATTGGTCCCCCTGGGATTCAAGTGCAACCTGTCCTTTTTGTACAGGTCACACCTGCCCCAGAAGAGGTCCCAGTGATCCAGAAATCTGAATCCCTGCCCCCTGCTCCAATCCCTCAGCCATGCATTTATCCTCCACCTCACTCTATTCCTATACTCACTGTCACGTGGCACAGACAATAATCCCAAGATTACTACCTTTGAGGTCCTGCTTCTCAACCTCTTTCCTAACTCCCTGTAGTCTGTTTTCAGGACCTCTTCCCTTTTCCTACCTATGTCATTGGTACCAATATGTACCATGACCTCTGGCTGTTCACCTTCCCACTTCAGGATATCGTGGACGCGATCTGAAACATCCAGGACCCTGGCACCTGGGAGGCAAACTACCATCCGTGTTTCTTTCCTGCGTCCACAGAATCGCCTGTCTGACCCCCTAACTATAGAGTCTGCTATCACTGCTGCCATCCTCTTCCTTTCCCTACCCTTCTGAACACAGGGCCAGACTCTGTGCCAGAGGCATGACCACTGTTACTTCCCTGACGAAGGGTCTCGGCCCGAAACATTGACTGCTCATTTCAACGGATGCTGCCCGACCTGCTGAGTTCATCCAGCTTGTTTGTACGTGTTGCTTCCCCCAGATAGGCCATCCCCACCCACAGTACTCAAGCAGGAATACTTATTGTTAAGGGGCACAGCCACTGGGGTACTCTCTAGTACCTGCTTCTTGCCCTTCCCTCTCCTGACTGTTACCCACTTCTCTGTCTCCTGTGGTCCCGGGGTGACTGCCTGCCTATAGCTCCTCTCTATCACTTCCTCACTCTCCCTGACCAGACGAAGGTCATCAAGCTGCAGCTCCCGTTCCCTAACGCGGTCTCTAAGGAGCTGAAGCTCGACGCACCTGGTGCAGATGTGGTCGTCCGGGAGTCTCTAGGACTTCCCACATCTGACACCGAGCACAGAAAACCAGCCCCATACACATACTCTCTGTCTTTATTTTAAACAGATAACCTACCTGGCCCTGACCCTTTATCGTCTCAACCCGTTGAGCCAAAGCCTTCCTACTCTGTCGCCCGCTCTGTAAATCTGTCTTGCTTTTAAACTCTTCCTGCTGTTCTCACTAGCCGACCCCCACGTGCTTGTGCAGTCGTGCCCCACTCAAATTGCCAAAGAACCAACCATCAACTTCTCAACTCTGCTCGCTTTTAAACTCTTCCCGCTCTTCACGCGGGCCGACCTCCACACGCTTGCGCAGTTGTGCCCCGTTCAAACTGTCGAAGAAATCAAGGTTGAGAATCCCCGCTCTAAACCTTTCCTTTCCATGCACCTGTCCAAATGCATTATTGTTATTGCACCTGCCTCAAACACTTCTTCTGGCAACTCTTTCTATTTTCTCACTACGACAGTGTGTGAAAAAAGTTGCCCCTCGGCTCCCTTTCAAACCTTTTTCCCTTTCACGTTAAACCTACGCGATCTGCTTTCAGTGTTCCCTACTGCGGGAAAACCACCGTGACCATTCACCTGTTGTATGCATGTTACTCCATAAGCCTTTATAAGGTCATAATCAGCCCCCTTTACTCCAGCTTGTCCACTCTCTCCCCATATCTCAATCCCTCGAGTCCTGGCAACATCTTTGTGATGCAAACACGAGGAAATCTGCAGATGCTGGAAATTCAAGCAACACACACAAAATGCTGGCGGAACACAGCAGGCCAGGCAGCATCTGTAGGAAGAAGTACAGTCAATATTTCGGGCCGAGACCCTTCATCAGGACTCAGGCTCTTTGCTCTGATTCACAGACATCTTTGTGAATCCATTCTGCTTTCACTCTCAATTATATCCTTCCTACAGTGTGGCAGGCAGAACTACCCACAATCTCACCAACATGTTGAATATCTGTAACATGACTGCTGTACTCAGTGTCCCCACGCTGAAGGCAAACATGCCATACAACTTCTTAACCACCCTGTCTCTCTGTGTTGGTCACTTACATTGAACTATGAAATTGTACCCCATCTATCTATTCTACAATGCTCCACAGAGCCTTACCATTCACTGTAAGCCCAGCCCTGGACTTAACTTCCAAATAAATGCACCACTTTGCACATGTCTGAGTTAATTTCCATCTACTGTTCCTTTATCCACTTGTCCCAGGTGAACTAGATCCGATTGTAATCTTAGACAATCTTTATCGCTGTCCACCACAACACCAATTCTGTTGTCACCCACAAACTTACTATTTATGCCACACATTATCCCGACTGTTCACATGACAGGTAACAGGGGTTTGAGCACTGGTCCCTGCAGCACAGCATCAGTGGTCACAGGTCTCCAATCTGAAAAAAAAACAATCCCTCCACTACCACCCCGAATCCTTCTACTCAGCCAGTTTTGTGTCCAAGCTCACCCTGGACCCCATTTCCTGCATCCCTCATACTCCTCAAGGGATTTGCTAGATCCCAGCTGTCCAAACCTAATACCTGCATGCATCTCTTTTCTCTTGACAGAGCTTCAACATCCCCTTTCAAACCAGGCTTTCCTAGTCCTGCCAAGTCTTGCCTTTCTCCACAACAGGAACATCTGGCCCTGGGCCCTGAACCCTCTCCATCTCACTTTTGAAAGCCCCTCACTTACTAGATATAACTTTTCCTGCAAACAGCCTCTTCTTTGCATGTTCCTGTATAAGACCACCAGAAGTAACCCAGACCCATTTTTTAACCAGGCTTCTAATCTATTGGCACTATTCACCAAAGGCAGAAAATAGGACTCATGAATCATAGGATACGATTCGGGTTTCTTATCTAGAAAATTTCACCAGGATAGTGCCTCAAGAAAGAATCATCCATCATTAAGGACCCTCACCATCCGAGCCATGCCCTCTTCTCATTACTACCATCAGGGAGGAGGTATCTGATTACACATACTGAACATTTTAGGAATAGGTCTTTCCCCTCTTCCATCCAGTTCATGAATGGCCCATCAACACCATCTTGCTTTACTCTGTTTGCACTATTATTTATTATAGTAATTTGTTATGCCTGCACTGTACTGCTGCAACAAACCAATGTTCAGGTCTGATGTCAACGATAATAAACTTAATTCTGATTCTTTCTCTGAAACCACGCTGCCTAAAATGGTCTCAAAGCAGCTTCTGGTTTTCTACTGTATTATCGTTCTCAGGGATTTACCACACACAGGGAAGAATTAGAATGCCTCAATCCTAATAGTGTAATTTTAGACCTTCAAATGGATCTGTATTGTGCTACTATTGAAAACCTAGACAGAGGGTAACATGACCTGAACATCAGACAAGCTCATCTTTATGTTCCTGGAACAGAGTAGGTGCAAAATTCATTAACCATAGCACTATCTGGTTCCCACTCACGAGATCAAAAAAGGAGAAAGTACGCTCTTTATCAGTTTCTCAAAAGTTGGTCATGTACTATTGTTCACTTGACATTATCAATCATCGGGACTGATCCTCCTTAGATGGAGAGATGTTGCCCCGCCCACTCATGTGCAATGGCTTAACGACATTATGGCCTGCTTGGACCTCGAAAAAATTCATTATTCAGTTCTTAATTCGGATCTAAAGTTCCATAAGGTCTGGGGACCTTTTATCGAGTACTTTCATAACCTTCCTCTTGACTAGGGTTTTTTTTCCTTTTTTTTTCTTCTTTTCGGTCCCTTGCTTTCAGCTCCCTTTTTTTTCTGGTAGTAGGCATTATTATCCTCTGTTGCTAAGTGTATTCGCAGTCTGGGAGTTTGACTGTCCTGACTTATACTCTCTATATTGTGTTGTGGTCGGTCTGGAGTTGTTGTTTTTTTCTTGTGTTGTGGGGCTTGGGGAGGACACTAAGCTCACTTGTCTTTAATTTAGGTGCTTTTTTGTTAAATTCTCTTCCTTTGTAGCATATTGTTATTGTATGCTTAATTTTGCACTGTATTAATGCTCCTCATTGGGATTTGGGGTTTTTAATTTGTAAAATGTTTTGAAAAACTAATTAAAAAATTTAAAAAAAAACAATCATCGGGACAACACAGTAGCGTAGTGGTTAGCTCAACGCTTTACAGTACCTGCAACTTGGATTCAATCCCCCTCCTACCCGTGAGGAATTAGTATGTTCTCCCTGTGACCACATGGGTTTCCTCCAGGTGCTCCAGTGTTTCCTCCAAAGACATACCAATTGGTAGATTAATAGATCATTACAAATTGTCCCGTGTTTAGACTAAGATTAAATTAGGTTTTGCTGGGCAATGCGGCATGATGGGGCAAAAAGTCCCATTCCACACTGTATCTCAATGAATAAACAAACAAATAATCTTAGAAATCATAGCATGCAAGATCATTTGGATATTTCCAGGTTATTCTAAGGGCATTTCAGTTCACTCTAATTTTTAGCTCTGCTTTGGCTTTGCAAGTCTTTTGCTTTAAAACACTTATCCAATTCCCTTTTGAAAGTCACAAATAAATCTGCTTCCATCATGCTTTCCGACGGCCCATTCCAGATCATAACAAATCATTGCACAAGATAAACATTTCCATTGTTGCCAATCACTTTAAATCTGTGGTTTTCAAATCTTCTGCCAGATTCACTTTATTTACTTTGGCTCGAACACTTCATGACTCTGAATTATTTTTGTAGTTCTTTCTGGTCATAGAAGAACCAGAGTTCTACTTCTCTTTATCTGTATTTCTTCCTTATAAGGTAGAATAATAATTGCATCTTCCCATGGGGAAGATAATTGCTTCCTCCGCAGGACCATCACTATCATTTAAAAATATTAAAACAAGCTTTTTTAAGTTAGATGAAGATTTCAATATACTGTATGGCCTTCATAGGTCACTTCAAACATCTCTTTCATTCGTTATGTGCCATCTTGTATGACATGGGTGCTCATGGTCTTTCCATGACCATAATTGTTCTTGCAAATGTTTCTACAGAAGTGGTTTGCTATTGCCTTCTTCTGGGCAGTATCTTTACAAGACAGGTGACACCAGCCATTATCAATACTCTTCAAAGATTGTCTGCCTGGCATCAGTAGTCACATAACCAGGATTTGAGATATGTACCAGCTGCTCATACAGCCATCCACCACCCGCTCCCATGGCATTGCGTGTCCCTTGTCAGGGGCTAAGGGGTCCTACACCTTGCCCAAGGGTGATCTGCAGGCTAGCAGAGGGAAGGAGTACCTTACACCTCCTTTGACAGAGATGAATCTCCACCCCACCCTCTGACTAAACCTCTACTACGTATAAAACTATGCATGTTCCAAGAGAACATAAAAAGAGCACAAACAAATGATAAAGTACAGCTGAAATAAAATCCTGAAAATTCCTGGTTCAGGAACTGAATTTGAATTTCCCATGTTGACTAAGGAAGTAGTGATGAGGCAAGTGTAGCATTACTATGATGTGAGACAGATGGCAACATATTGAGGGAAAGTAACGAAAATAATTTCTGACTTAAATTCTTTTCCCTGTCCTTGGGTAATTTTAAAGGCCTAAATTTTACTTAAATCTGGGAATCTGAAGGGAAGGATAAATACCTGCACAGTGCAAGGCAGGGCCAGGGTTGAAATTTTCTCTTAAACAGTCATATGCTCTGGGAATGGTGCAGATTTTATGACACATTGACCCTCTTCCAACCTTGAGCAACAGCGTGCCAGCATTACCAACCATCATTAAGGACAAAGTCATCCATGGATTTTATTTCATGCCTTCACGATCATTTCTAGTTTTATAACAAAAAAGTTGCACACTCCATTGTGCTTCTTTCTCAGATTGTGGGCAGCATTTACAAGCTGTATTTCTTTGCCCTTGACGTTACAATCAGATGGTTTCAAAATGATGTATACAAGTTTCCACATTTCTGACTCAGCAGTGATGATAGAACCATGGTGAATCCTTAAATCAGAATGCTACAAAATTTGAAGCAGAATTGTGAAGTTATGGCATTCTCTTGGCTTTGTTGCTCATGTCCTTGGTGGTAAATTATCAGGATGAGAGCTACTGTTATAGATTGTTATTGTCATAGACTGCAGCCACAGCATGCTGATGATGGAATAATTCCAACAGCAGTCACTACATCCTAGTAGGCTACACTTCCTGAAGAGTGTTATGCCTCCTGAGTGCTGTGGTTGCAATTTTCCAGGAAAACTCATTTCTAAAGCTTCACATTCCTGGCTCCTTTACAGAGAGTTAAAAATCACGAGACGAGGCACATTTCAGAAGATCCAGGTTTTGCCCTGCATTTGTAGCCATATGGTTCACATCCAATACATACAGCACTTTTTAACCTGTGTATCACGTGGCACTACAAACTGTAACTAATGATTCTCATTTTAATTTATTTTGTGCATTGCTTTAGGGAATATATATTTCAGAAAAGACAGTAGATAAAAAGGTTAAAAGTCACTTATACAATTTGTATCTAATGGGTAAAACGAAATAGATGAGAAAATAACTTGTTACTTCAGGGTGCATCATAATAAATCAATGAGGGTTAAAAACTTTCTCCATTTCATCAGGATGACATTTCCAAAGTATCTTACTGATTAGAAAGCATTTGTACATGTCAAAGGGACATAAATGGCACCATGTTTGGCCAACCCTTTGTTTTGTTTGAATTACTTCATGTTGCAGATTCTAAAAAGTCATGGAGCTAAGAATTCCTGCTAATAATCAAATCAATGCAAGATTGTATAAATGCAATATGTCATTGAACCAGCATAGAGACAGATCATATCTGCCCAACTCTTCCTTGCTGATAAGCATACCTGAGCTAGTCCCATTTGCCTGCATTTGGCTGATATGTCTCCAAATGATACCCATCCATGTACCTGTCCAAATGTCCTTAGAATGCTGTAAATGTTCCTACTCTGGTAGCTTGCTCCATATCTCCACCACTCTCTGCATCCCCTCCAGTCCCTGGTTGTAGTCTGTGCAATGCCTGTGGGTACATCTCTGGCTGGATGTCAAAACTTTGATTTCTTGCTGCAACATTCTTTTGAGAGTGTGGTGGAAATGCATGTGAATTGTATTTTATGAATTAAAAGCACTTTGAAAGACATCATTCAGTCCTGGCAAAGCCCATTCATCAGCAAAGATAACTGTCAATCAAAAATAAAGGACAAGGGTAAATCAAATCAGAATGGGTCTCCACTGCTTCCAAAACCATTGGATGGCTGATGAAGATGTTGAGATATAAACTTACATAGGTAAGCAGGTTCAGGTGCTCTGAAACTTCCAAAGCCCCACAAAAGTCTACACCTGCTTATCCCCAAAAGTTTATATCTCAACATCTTCAACAGCCCCTCAGCCAGTATAGACTTGTTCAAGGAAAACTAAAATGCAGCAAAAGCATTTGTGATCTATTTAGGAACTCTTCCCTTGTTCCTATTGCAAAGTGTCCAAGACCAAACATGGAGCAGATTTATAGCAATGTTTTCATTCAAATGAATGCATCAAGTTGGGACGTAATGAAGCGGAAGCACTGAGTGAGCACTTAGTGAATGCCGAACTGCAAACCAAGAGGGAACAGGTGCAGAACCTGCTCTCGCCATTCTGCGCCGCTCCATGCACCTTGAGCATCCCTGAATCTGATTGATTGCCTGCAATTCGTTTAAGGCAATTGGCTTGTACACCGCAACTATTGAAATCGGTGCTTTGTAATTTACTGTGATGATCATTTATTGCTGTTGTAAAATATGAGTGATTTGTAAAGGGTGGCTTTAATATATTACAAATCATTTACTGAATATTTTATACTGCTTAGTCAGTACAGCAGTATACTAGAGCTGCTTCTTGGTTTCACTCTGCCCTATGAACTCTGCAATAATAATAGAGTTGCTATTGCTGTCTAATAAGCACAGAAAATAAAGCCAGGAATTTTCCACTGTACAGTATTTTGTACCATTCTGGGCTGTGCCTTTACCACAGGCAATTGGAAGCTCGCCCTTTAGTTTCTTGAAAATACAAAGGATGTGGAAAAATCTTTTTTTCCCCCTGACTAGCTGAAGGAAATAACTTCCCTCTTTGCTCTGAATATTCACATCTAAAAAAAGAAATTTAGTCAATGCCTCTCAATAATATGTGCAATATTCAGAGAATCATCCCTGGATAATAAATTTGTTCCTTACCTTCCTAATCATCATTAAAATTGCAAGATAATGTTAACTATGCCATTTAGTATGTGGCAGTATCACCACAATCATGAGATCTTGCTGATGTCTTCAATAACCACCTGCAGGCACATCAGCAAAACATCCTAAAGCATGTGATACCATCATTAAGTTGAGATGAAAGTTCCAGATCTCTTTAAAGATCCATCTATAGTAATGATGTAATTTTTAATTACAGGAGTAGTCGATGACATTTTTATTTTTAGGTAATTAGAATCATACTTTTACAGTCAATTTTAAAATGCTGAAAACAAAATACAGTTTCTAGTACATTCATATTTTTTTCCACATAACAGCTGAAAATTGGTTTTAGATCCTTTTACCATCATATCATCATTCCCATCTTGAGGTTAATTTTCATTTCTCATATATTTCATTGGAAACACTTCCTAAAACAGAATCGGGTTTAATATCACTGACACGTTGTGAAATTTGTTATGTTGCGGCAGCAATACAGTGCAGTACATAAAATACACTATGCGTTACAATAAGCAATCTATACAAAAAATAAATAAAGCAGTGAGGTAGTTTCAATGAGTGTATGGTCCATTCAGAAATCTGATGGCAGAGGAGAAGAAGCTGTTCTTAACATGCAGAATGTGTGTCCTCAGGCTCCTGTACCTCCTCCCTGAAGGTAGTAATGAGAAGAGGTCAAGTCCTGGGTGGTGGGTGTCCTTAATAAAGGATGTTGCCTTTTTGAGGCATTGCCTTGATGCTGGAGGGCTAGTGTCCTTGTTGGAGCTGGCTGTGTTTACAACCCTCTGCAGTATATTCTGATACTGGGCATTGGCCCCTCCACACCAGATGATGATGCAGCCAGTTAGAAAGCTCTCTACAGAACATCTGTAGAAATTTGCTTTAGTCTTTGGTTACATACTTTATCTCCTCAAACCCCTTAATGGAATATAGCTGCTGGCATGCCTTCTTCATAATTGCATCAGTATGTTGGGCCCAGGATAGATCTTCAGAAATATTGACACCCAGGAACTTGAAACTGCTCACACTTTCCACTGTTGACCCCTCAATAATGACTGATATGTGTTCTTTCAACTTCCCCTTCTTGAAGCTCACAATCAACTCCACAATAATAAAACTATTAGGGAATTATTCCACAATAGTAAATATGAAACAGTACCGACAGCCATGTCCCTACCGGTAGAATGACTCAAGAGTAATAATTGAAAGGCACGCTTAGCCCATTCATAGCCAGCAAAAGCTTTTGGAGTATCAGCCACAGTGTACAATGCCCTCATGATGTTGTGAGACCACCATCTGCTTCCAGAATGCCTCTTTAACAAAAGGTCATGAGGTGAGATGCCAGACTACATGTCAAAATTCATCCCAAAGAACTGGTACAGTCAATACGAGCATTTCCCATGGACAAATACCTGAGACCCCATCTGATGCTGCTTGAAAACCATCAGGGGAAAGCACCTTCCCACCTGGCCAAACCACACTGGTATTGTTTTTGAACGTATGCTGCACTCTGTATGGTCCTGAACTATGTGCCAAGAGAAATGCCAAAGCTTCGTGCAGCTACTACAAAGGTTCTGTGCGAATGGCCTTCCTCTAAGGCTCTCCAGCCATTGCAAACAGACATTCTCCAGGTTCAAAGGTCCAATTTAATGTCAGAGTAATGTATACAATATACATCCTGAAATGCCTTTTCTTCGCAACCATCCACGAAAACAGAGGAGTGCCCCAAAGAATGAATGATAGTTAAATGTTAGAACCCCAAAGTACCCCCCCCCAGATCCCCTCCCTCCCGTGCGCAAGTGGCAGCAACAATCCCCCCTCCCCCATCGGCAAAAAAAGTATTGGCACCCACCACCCAGCACTCAAGCGTGAGCAAAGCAATAGCGAAGACACAGACTTGCAGTTACCCCAAAGACTCTGCGTTTCACCTGGCATACGACGTACCACAGGCTCTCTCTCCCCCCAAAGTATTGCCCAACCTTTTGATTCTATTATTCACCTTATTCAATTTCAATTAGTTTTCTATTTTCATTTTTTTTAAAGTTACAGCCATTTTGAAATTTCCATCCCACTGTACATCTTTGACAGGATCTTCAAGGCATAAGAATGGATACGTAATTATCATTTAATGGTTTAATGGCTCCATTTAATATCAAGAAAATATATACAGTATACAACCTGAAATTCTTGCTCTTTGCAGATATCCTCGAAAACAGAACAGAACCCCAAACAATGACAGTAAATCACTAGAACTCCAAAGCACCCTCTCCCCCTTCTATTTCAGCAGGAAGCATCAGCACCATCACCCACCAAGCAAGCAATAGAAAAGTCCCCAAAGGGAGACCATGATCTGCAGTCCAACAATTCGACATGCCACTGTTTCTCTCTCTCTCTGTAACAAGGGACAGAGAGGTGTCACCCTTTCCACAGCGAGAGGGGAGAGCAACAAGGCAAAACAGCGCACTGATTGTGATGTTACTGTCTGCCATGTTGATTAAATCATTTGCTCACTTACAAGATTTATTTATTCATTGCTTACTTGTATGCTCCCAACTGCATGGTAATATAAAAGTATTTTGTACTACTTCAAAGGAAATATAATGCCCTGTGTGGAAACATTTCTCAAATATAGAAAAACAAATCACTACTTAGAGAGCAGGCCATTAGAAATAGTATAAATGGTGTGGAATGAAGCATTATATAACATCCAATATCACTGGATGCAGTTTCCCCTCGTCATCATCAAATGTGAAGCGTCAGAACTTCTAGCAAGGTTATGACTGCATTATTTTTGGATATACTCATTTCACTCGAAGTATCAACCAAAGGAAATACTTCCATATTTGTTTATCTTGCTGTTGCAATTCCCATCAGTCTTGCTAACTCATGAAGTGAGCTATGTTTTCTTTTCCACTCCATTACATTTATTCATTATATCCAGTTCTGCTTATGTGAGCCATGGAATTGTTACTGGAGCAGGCAATAGAGATTTTATTCTTGAATTATGCACAGGATTCTGTGCATACCTATCCCTAAGGAAATGGAGAAGATATTTTATGTTCAGCTGCTTTTATTTCTAACAATCTTGAGTTGCTTATGTTAGCCTAATCACAAGTTTAATAGGTTCTATTTTTTCACTTTGAAATATTTTTAGCCAGGAAAAAATAAGGCTCATTGATTCCTTTCATCTTTAGGAATGTTTAAAGGTAATAACCAAACAGGGATATGATAGAGTGAATTGATATTGGGTTTGTACCTAAAGATCTGCTTCGTTAAGTTAGTGTCACAAGTTCAAATTTCATCAGAGCAACAAGCAAATCAAAATGAAAGCAGTTAATTAAATTTGGTATAGAGCAATCTATTATCAGTGATGGTGACTATGAGACTCAAACTATTGAAAAAACATTCACGCTTTCTCATCCTTCCCCTGACTCATCTATATTTAACTCCAGATTCACCAGTGTGGTTGAATCTTGATTGACAACTGAAATGGACTAGCTAGGCACTCAATTCAGAAAATCAATTAGGGATGGATAACAGGTTCTAGCCTAAGTGGTGACATCCACATCTTGCGCACAAATACATAAACAGCAAAAGGAGATACTGTTGGAGAACACCAGAGATGTTTCTGGTTATGAAGATAAACACCATAAGCATACTGCATTCTTTTTGAAGACAATAATTACAAAATATAGAAACATCACTTAAGAAAATAAAGAACTTCAAAATTGATGTTCAAATTATTATTGCAATACATTGCCATAATTAATTGCATTTATCTTTCCTCAGAGTGGAAATATCAAATACTCGAGGGCATAGAATTTAAGTTGAGGGAGGATAAGTTAAAAGAGATTTATGAGACAGTTTATTTTATTCACAGAGTGTGTTAAGTGCCTGGAAGTGGTGGAAGTAGAAACCATAGGAACATTTAAGGGGCATTTAGATAGACACGTTAACAGGCAAGCAACTGAGCAATATAGGGACAGATGTGCAGTTTAAATTGCCACCATGGTCAACACAGACATCATGCCCTATAGGTCATATTCCAAAGCTATACCATTCTATGTTCCACAAATGGTTCCTACTGAAACCTGAAAGTAAAATTACATACTTTGCACAGTGATAAGAAATTTCTGCTCTGTTAAATGCTTCACTATATATAACACCTAGGTGTTAATACAGATTAGAATTAATTCTTTCCCAATACATGGTTTATTGAAGTATTAACTTGAAAGAGGATTGTTCAAAAATTATTTATATTGTTCAAGTTTTTGATAAATCATGATGCTTTTATTCTGTCTAAATGAGGAAAAAAATAGGAAAGATTTACTTTATTTTGACTTTCTGCTGTATATAATAAAGAAAATTGAGTGATTCTGTCAGGAAAATCCATGCAGTTTATTTCTCTAGAAAAGTTATGTAATCAAAAGCTTGACAAACAAGAAGTGAAATATTTGTACTGTTCCACAACACCCCCCCCCCCACCCTATCATTCGGAAATTAATGAGGCAAGCAGGTGTCTTTGGCTAAACTATCCCCAGAGGTCAAGAAAACACATTTCTAGACCTATGCCAACTCAGCATACCCTAAAATACTTCATGGCCAATCAACTTTTGGAAGCTTAATGACGGCTAGAATTCAAGAAATAGTGCAGTCAATTTGCAAACAACAAGGGCCTACAAAGCATCAAAGTGATAATGACTAAATCATTTACTTTAGTATTTTGACTTTTCCAGTATCCATCACATTGCACTTGCTGGAATTAACAATGCAGCCACCAATAATATCTGTATCAGTATCAGAGCAACATAAGCATTTGCCTACTGTTGTTAGTTAATACTATGGGATCAAGATCCCCGATTGTCAAGAAATTCTCCAAAAATTCCTACAATGCACGACATTAGCTATGTAGTACAGGAACAAGGCTTTCAGTCCCCTATGCATCAAGGTCCTAACCATATCAATCCCAGCTACCAGTAGTTGGTTCATGGTCTTCTATACATTGTTAATTCAAGTGCTTGTTTAGATGTTCATTGAATGCTGTGTTAGTACTTAACTCCAGCACCCATCAAGGCAGAGCCTTCCAGATTGCAATCACCTTCTGAATGAAAATATTTTTCCTTGGATCTTCAATGCACCTCTTGCCCTGTAGTTTTAGATACCCCCTCTATGGGGAAGAGTGTCCTACAATAACTATACGCTCAAAATTTTGAATACCTCTATTCAAGCCTACTCTTCTCCTAAGCAATACCCTGGAGAATTTTCTCCGCACCTTCTCATATACAACCAAGTCCTTCCTAAAGTGTGGCCTAACCGAAGTTGCACAAGAACCTCCACATCTCTTATTGGTCACACTACGGACCTGTCACATTCACTAACAATTGCACTTGCAGGTTTCCTCAATAATCTCAAAGACCCCGTGATTCATTGTGCATAGGCAATCCTTATTAGTTCTCCCAAAGTGGTTTACCTTACACTTAGCAAGATTAAATTCCATCTACCACTGTTCTGCCCATTTTACCAAATAATCAATTTTATCTTGTCTTCTCACTGCCCATTATGCTGCTGGCATTTAGTGCAGCAATGAAAGTCTTCCATCTCTGGTGGCGCTCAGGACTTCCTTCATGTCAATAGCTTCCTCTCGGTTTTCACTACTGTCAGATTCAAGTTCCAGCTGGAGAATCAGGAATACCATCACAGTCAGATGTGGAAGGAGTCTTCATTGCTATTTCTGTAACAATTTTGTTTTACCAGTCAGGGTTGTTAGCCCCAAGCTGAACCTCCAAACATGGAGGGTTGGTGGACCACTCTTAGTCTGGTCTCTACCCTTTGACCTGGCATGGGTGACCCTACCAAATGCTAAAGCATAAAGCCTGGCTCCAGCCACCGTAGCTCTCTGGGTCATTGAGGCACGCAAGCCTCCAAAACCTATGACAAGGTTGTGAGCCTCTTGGAGGAATATCATCCTGTAATCTATGACCATCTTCCTCTCAACATTGTAGCATTATTTACTGACCACAGCCTACAACCGTTCACTAGTTACTGAATATTAATTATTCAAAACTACTTGTATTCACAGAAGAAAACAAATACTGTATAAAAATCTATCAAGAAATAATTAATGAGGACAGTCACTATAGCTTGAGGACTGTCCCACAATTCCATGGGTTGACATGACTTCTGGTTATGAGAAAATAACAGCTTCTTTATTGTTCCACACTGATTTGCAAATGAGAATCTTCATAACACATGCAATGTATCAGCCTTCCAATGTTGTAATGCTAACTTGCCATGAAACATCTCTTAAATTTGAAAATAAATTTAGGCAAACACCATCAATAGTTTAGCAATGATTTAATACTTAGCTGATTGCTTATTTTCAGAAAAGGTATCTAAATCATTTTCTTTGTACTTAAGTAACATACAATGCTACTAAGTCTCCAATTGAAACATTACCTGTAGATTTGCTATATGAAGCTTTCTAAATCAATATTGATGGTATACCATTCTATACTGTTATAAATACATTTTACTTGTAGCACAACAAATAGCAGTAAAATCAACAATTAATCTTAGTTGTGGTTGACGGAAAAATATCACTCGTTATTTTATTAAACCAGCAGCACCTCCTCAACTGTGACAGGCTATGTACCCAAACTTTTAGAATCGACTGAGTGTACCTTCAGTTTAATTAATTACCCGAAGTCCCTTCCATTACTTTAATGGGAGACCAACACGACCAATTGTGCATCATTAATTTAGTGCTAACATTAGAATGCAATCAGGCCTATTTGCTCATCTGAAATTGGCTTTGAAACTATTATCATGACATGATGCAACATTAAAATATGTTACAGAATTCACTGATCAATCAGTGATCATAAATACAATATCTTTCAGAATTACAGGAAATTTACTTTCCAGTACACTGCCATCGGTGTGTGGTTGTTGGGTGCAAATTGGCTGCCTTGTTTCCCACATAATAACAAAGAGAGACCACAGTCAAAAATACTGCATGAACTCTTTTGGGTGCCCTGGTAAGAATATGAATAATTCTTTCTAAATGCAAGTCTTTATCTCTTTGCAGCTGACAAAATGCAGTATCTGGACTCGTTCTCAAAGCAAAAGAATACTTGACTCTGGATTAAAAAAGATGGGTTGGATGATGCTCAATCATAATTTGCTGTGCATTGCACAAATTTAAATATCCTCATCCCAAATGAATAATAACATTTGGAGGCATTTACTTCCAGTAAAGGAGTCATCCAGATTCACCAAACTTCCCAGCAGTAAAAAGTGACTTTAAACCAAACGATGTTCATTTTATATTCAACTGAAATCAAAGTTTTAACAAAATATTTCCAAGTTATGTCATACTTGTTATAGGAGCAGCATTAGGCCATTTGGCCCATCGAGCCTGTTCCACCATTTCATCATGGCTGATTCATTTTCTTTTTCAGCCCCAATCTCCTGCCTGCTTCCCATATCCACCCACACATCAGCTCTTTAAAAGGGGGAAAATTGCTTTTACATAATGCTGTTGTGGTGAACTACATATACCGGTACCTGTCTGAACATGCCTCCCCACCCCACTGACTGCTCCTGTGGCTCCTCCCACTGACCGTGGCTCCTCCCACGGACCCCAGTATAAAGGCGATTGGAGCCTGGGCCCTGCCCTCAGTCTCCAGGATGTTGTGTGGTGGTCAGTTGCTGCTTGTTCTTTCTTCCAGCCAATAAAAGCCTATATCTCGTCTCACGTCTCGGAGAGTTATTGATGGTGCATCAGCTGTTCACCACTTCAAAATATCTCAGAGTACTTTACAGTCAAAGTAGTATTTTGAAATATAATTGTTAATTTAATATAGTAAGCTTGCAGCCAATTTGTACAAAACAAAGTCCCACAAACAAATATACAAAATTGTACTATGATCCCTTTTCTGTGATGTTGAGTGAGGGATAGATATTGGAGCCTCATGGTCAATCTCCTTGTCACGCTTTGAAACATTCCTCTGAAAGAGCAGATGGGACCATCCCATCCCAAAGATGTAATCTCCAAAAATGCCAGCCAAGATGGTTATGCTCAAACCCAGAACCCACAACCTTCTGACATGATTGCTATAAAATGAGATTTATAACCTAGATCATAATAACATGTTAAATATACCTCAAATGTGATGCAAAGTTTTTCAAAATATATTATTTTGTACTTTAACACAGTATTTAGTTATCTGATAGAGAATAACAATTATATAGAATTATATTTATAAATGAAGTAGTAAAAGTGTCCAATGTGCAATTCATAACCCCCTTCAGGATAATTAAGTAATTTAAGATTCTTAAATCTAGTGACTTCAAAATTTACATCAAATATATGGTAGGTAAGAGTAATGATGTGCAAATTTAAAATTGCAGTCACATGCCCCTTTACGCCTTAGTTCAACCAACTCTGAAAGATTTCAATCACATCGTTCTCCAAACCAGAAGTCAATTCTATGAAATGATCAGGATACTTGTGAGCTTCTGCATAATAGCCCCATATCGGTCCCAATTTTCCGGGATCTATTGCAATCTTGAAAGATGCTCTATAAAGAAAAGACCCTGGCAGTTCTGCATACCTTTCTTCGATCTTAACAGTTTAGAGAATCATATTAACACTTTCTTGTCTTAAGAGCAAGAAAATCAATTATGAGCTTCATTGAGTAATGCACTGAGGATTCACAACTGACACATATTCATTCCATATAATTGATCCTGTGCCTGTTTATGGGAACCTTCCCAAATATTAATTCGATAAAATCATGCAGAGTTTTCAACACCATCTCCAGATTGTTTTCCCCTTTGGTGACTGGAAAGGGCATAGATTTCAAGGTGCAGTCTACCGAGACAAATTTATAAAACTTTAAAGGGCAGATATTTCCCTTTTCCATGCTGAACAGCAAACCAACAATGGCAAGTTCACTACATATTAAACAGTTGCTTGAATTTTCTTTCTATTATTTTGCTGACAGCTGCTTTTCAATTGAACAAAATTAGATTTTGATAGACCCAAACTGAATTTAATCCTCAAATTTGAGATTAGTGATAAAATGCATCCAACAGAAATGAAGAATCAAATATGTATTCAGTGCCAGATGTGAATGAAGGAATCATGCTCCAATAGTGTTTAAAATGTGATTACTGAACTTAATTACTTAGTATTAATATATAGCGCAATTTTTGTAGGGCAAACAGAAAGATGCATATTAAAATATTACCCTATGTCAGAACACAATAATTTTTTTTAAAGTCTGAGAACAAGAAGCTAAGTATCTTACATTTAAAGGCACATTCCTTTACAAATAGATTGCTGGGCAATAAAATAGACTTTCAGTCTTCAGTAGCATTTTGATAAAAATTTCCAATATATTTCTGCAGTTAAACATTTCTTCTGATACATTCTATTACAACTGTAACAAAACTATTAACTTGAAACTGGTGCTCACCTTATATCACTATTTCCTCCAGTCTGAATATCAAGAAGGTTAGTATCTAGATATAAATATCACACTGACACAAAACAGTGTTTCAAGCATAATAAAAACATAGTTTGTATCAGGGTGAGACAAAAACTCTCAAGTTATTTTCTTATGATAAAAGTTACATTTATATAGATCCTTCACAGAGCCAAGTATATTTTAGTATCTATGTTTTTTTACAAAAAAAATCATGTCCTTATTGCACCAGAGAGGAATGTTCCTTTAAGATTTTAATAATTATAAACCTACTTGCAATTTTACTTTATTAATATTTATAACTCTCTTTAAGACAGATTATAGAACATTGTAACTTTAGTATTTAAATTATGTTTTTTTCCCCACAAAACTAACTTTTTTTTTGCATTGACAGTGGTGGTGTTGTAGCTGATAAAAAGGTTCCACATTAGACATGCTAAGTCAATAGTCATCCAATCCTCCTAAATCAGCCTTTGGTCTATGAGTTGCAAACGATGCAAATTAAGAATAGAATCAGCTATGATCCGGGCTGTGGACCTTTGGTAGCCTCCAGACGTCACCATCAGGATGGGTATCTTATATTTGCGGGCTGCCTCAAAAATTGCTTCATCCCTTTTAATAATTCCCTAGAGAAAAAAAGAATTAATATTTAAATTACTACAACACAAATTTTTTTAGTTTGTATCATTATTAATTATTGTTCCCCAAAGGCAAGGCAAAATGCAATTGCTATTATATCTTTTATGAGTATTATACTATTATTTCCAATTATGAATCAGATTTTTTGTAAAGTCACAATCATATTGAAATGGCCAAGATTAAATTATAGGATAATAAGCTCTTTAGCAAATATAAATTGATTTTGTAGTAGTGAAGCAGTAATTATTTTTTGTTAATTTGAACAGAAATCGGTATACTCATTTATCCACAAATCATAGACAAGCATAATTATTTAATAGTTAAAGAGATTTTAAGAACATATGCATCTGAATAAGTGGCATATGAAGCATTTATTTTAAAATGCTGTAACTTTCCTACGGATCATGTACATAGCGGTCAGTAGCAATTGTGGCAAATTCTAAGAACAAAACTAACTAAAAATGAGGAATGGATTCACAAAATTCATTTTAACTCTGGAGAGGAAGAAATGTCAAATCATCATGATGTAATGCATAATACAAAAGCAGAAATTACATATATCACTTGCTTAAGCTAATGAAACTCATGGAACAGATAACATTGAATTGAGAAAAATAGCTAAGTATAACGAAGCATTCCATTAGGTTTCTACGAGAAACAATGCTGGTGAATTTTAATTTAGAATGAAGAACAGTACAGCACTGGGCAGGCCATTTAGCCCATAATGTTGCGCTGATCTTGATGCTAAATGTCCTGTTCCTGGGTATCATCTACATCCCTCTGTTCTCTTCATATTCATATGTCTAATTCCATCATTACCCCCCAGTACCCATTCCTGGCACCTAGCACTCTCTGCATAACAAAAACTTTGCCTCATATGTCACCTTTATACTTACTCCCTCTAACTTTAAAAGCATGAACTCTGGTGTTTCACATTTCTCTCCTGGGGAAGGTATCTGCCTACCGACCCAATCTGTGCCTCTCACAACTAAAAAATAAACTCTATCTCATTTCCAGTACAAAATAATTATTATTCCTTATCTGACACTGCAGAAAAAAAACAAGAATAATAATAAAAAACACGATAAATATAAACACTTAAGATAGCTTCTACACATAGGTTGATTGTATGCCCATAAAATGATGCTAAGCACATGAGTGTCTGTATATTAGGTAACTGACAGGAAATGATAAAGTAGTGGGTGCAGGTGTTGATCAGCTTGGGGAAAGTAACTGTTTTTGAGTCTGGCATTGCTGCTATGTAGCCTCCACCCTGAAGGGAGAGGGACAGACAGTCCAGAGCAGGGTAGGTAGGATCCTTCATGATATTACTGGCCCTTTTCCAGGACCTTTCTGCATATGTGCCCTTGACAGCAGGTAGGCTGGTGCTGGGGATTCATTGGACAGTTTTGACGACTCGGTATAGAACTTTCCTGGCCGCCGTAGTGCAGCTTCCTGATCATGCAGTGATGCAGCACGTTAGGATGCTCTCTACTGTGCATCTGCGCAAGGACTTGAGTGTTGACGTGCATGGGCCAGCTCTCTTCAGCCTCCTCAGAAAGTAGAGGCATCGGTGAGATTTCCTGACAGGATGTGGTCTGAGACCATGAGGATTTGTGCGAGATGTGCACTCCCAGGGGGTTGAAACTGCTCACCATTTCCACGGCTGTGTTGCCGATGTAAAGAGGGGTGTAAGTGGTGCAAGTTTTCCTGAAAGTGGTGTGACTTCCTCACAGTTTGCACCCTCTAATCTCAACCGCCTCCACAGTTTCTATCCTCTAATCTAGGCAGCTTCCTGGTAAACCTCTTCTGCACCATTTCCACATCCTTCCAATAATGGGATGACCAGAACTTCAAACAATACTCCCAAGTGTTGTCTGGCTAAAGCTTTACATAGCTGCAAGCTGCAGTATGGCCTCCTTACACTTTAACTCAATATCTCTGCCAATAAAGGGGAAAATTCCATACACTTTCTTTACCAGTTTATCCAAATGTGTCACAACTTTCAGTGAACTATGGACCACTACCCCAAGATCCCTCTGTACCTCAATGCTTTTAAGTGGCTTACCATTAACTGTATGCTTTCTCCTTTCATTTGACTCCAAATTATAACATCTCAAACTTGCAAGGATTAAACTCTACCTGCCACTTCTCTGCCCATATCTTACTATATTCACTGATGGTCCTTTACATTGTCTACATCTCCACCAATCTTGGTGTCATCTGCAAACTTGCTAATCCACCCAACTACATGTCTCTGTGTTTAACTGGGCAGGGGTGTATTTCAACATAAGGCATTTTTAAGGGATAACTTATTTTCAAAGTTGTTTCATTCATCTACATGCAAAGTACAAACAGCTGGGCTCCCCTGAATTGATCTCACAAACCTGAGGTGAGACAGCCAGTCCTCCCAGCTGATCACCATCTAAGATGTCAGTGCCTGCATTGTACACAATGATGTCTGGAGTGACTTCATTCAATGCTTTTGCCACATGTGTTTTCACTTTCTGCAGATATTCTGAATCCTCCGTGTCCCATTCCAGCTCAATTTTCCACTTGATGGCTCCTGGTAACAATTCATGAATAAACTATTTTCAGCAATCAATCATTTCACATAGCTAACTCAAAACAAAATAAATCTTTTAACATTGTGGAAAACAATACAAATTAAAATCCCCAAACAGTTATTTAATACATTATTAACAAATGTACTTTATGATAGATTATTCACTTGAAAATGTTAGATCTCACAATGACAAATTATTTTTGATTGAAAATCATGCATGGATTTCAAAAGAATTAAATGTGCATAAAGTACTAATATGCATCATCAACGATTATAATTTATCTTCAATTAATTAATGCACAATTTTTTTTCTCAAACAATAAAATGAAGAATTTGACCACTAATATAAAGAACACTGATACTACAACTAACGTTCTCATTAGAAACAGGGATATTTAGTAAATTCAGTGGCAACTGAATGAACATAAAGACAAGAATGCCTTATTTGGCTGGCAAGGTACAACAAAAAATAATTCTGCATGGTAAAGTTGAAGGAAGTTCAAGAAATGATGAATGGAGAGGATCGCAGAAATGCAGAACTGTATACCAAATTATTGCAAATAGCTGGCTCATCAAATGCCTGTCTCTTCCCTTTTTCTTTCTGTATATCAAAGTAGAGGATCTGATATACTATCTGCATACCCTGTGCATAGTCTGTAATCTGCATATTATATGTAATGATTTTTAGACAGTTAATGTGGTTCCAATGGATTTATTACAAGGAGTTTTGCAGAAAAATGCTGACATGCAAGTGTCTGGAAGAAAGAAAAATCCACCCAAAACACAGCAATAAATGTAGGGAATCACAGGATGTGAAAAGGTCTTCGTTAAGATTAACATTCGATATGATTATGGATTAACTCCGCTTTCCAATTCATCCCATAACTTTATATATTTCTTTAGCCCAATGAATGGTCTAACCAAAATCTAACTAACCAGATGAATGCCAAATGACAGCAGAGTAGCGCAGCTAGGAAGACCGTAAGACATAGAAGCAGAATTAGCCATTTGGATCATTGAGAATGCACCACCATTTGATCATAGCTCATTTAATATCACTCTCAATCCCATTTTCCTGCCTTTTCCCTACAGAATTCGGCACCCTTACTAATCAATGACCTAGCCACCTCCACTTCAAATATGCTCAATGAATTGGCCGCCACAGATGCCTGTGGCAAAGAATTCCACAGATTCACCACCCCCAGCTAAAGAAATTCCTCCTCTTCTCTGTTCTAAAGAGACCAGACCTCCTCCTATTCTGAGGCTGTGACCTCTAGTCCTAGACTCTTCCACTACTGCAATATCCTCTCCACGACCACTCACTTGATCTAGTCCTTTCAGTACTTGGTAGGTTTCAATGAGATTTTCCCTCATTGTTCAAAACTCCAGTGAGTATGGGCCCAGAGCCATCAAACACTCCTCATATGTTAACCCTTTCATTTGCAGGAACCTCCTCTGGACCCTCCTTTTTTGGATATGGGGCTCACGATACTCCAAGCGCAGTTTGACTAATTCCTTATAATGTTTTAGCATTACATCCTTGCTTTTAAATATCCTAGTCCTCTCAAACTAAATGTTAACATTGCATTTACCTTCCTTATTACCCACTCAATCTGCAAGTTAGCCTTTAGGGAATCTGGCACAAGGACTCCCAAGTCCCTCTACACCTCCGATTTTTGAATTTGCTCTCCATTTAGAAAATAGAATTTCCTTTATTCCTTCAAAGTGCATAACCACACACTTCCTTAAAATGTATACCATCTCTTCTTCAAATTCCCTGCTTCCTCAACATTACCTGCCCTCCACCTATCTTCGTGCCATTCACAGACTTTGCCAGAAAGCCATCAATTCTGTCACACATTAACACATATTGAGAAAAGTAGAGGGCTTCACGCTAACCACTGTGGAATTCCACTAATCACTCGCAGCCAACCAGAAAAGGGCTCTTTATTCTCTCTCTTTACCTCCTGCCAGTCAGCCAATCCTCTATCTGTCCTGGAATACCACGGGCTCTTACTTTCTTCAGCAGCCTCAGGAGCAGCACCTTGTCAGAGGCTTTCTGAAAATCCAGGTCAACATTTTGTCTATTATGGCTGTTAGTTCCTCAAAGAATTCCAACAGATTTGTCAGGCAAGATTTCCCCTTAAGGAAACTATGCAGCCTTTGGCCTGTTTTATCATGTGCCCCAAAGTATTCCGAATCCCCATCCTTAATAATGGACTCTAACATCTTGCCAACCACTGAAGTCAGGCAAACTGGCCCATAATTTCCAGTCTTTTGCCTCCCTCCCTTCTTAATCAGTGGAGCAACATTTGCATTTTTCCAGTCATCCAGAACCATTCCAGCATTGAGTGATTCTTGAAATTCACTACTAATGCCTCCACAATCTCTTCAGCTACCCCTTTCAGAACTCTGGGATGTAATCCATCTGGTCTAGATGACATAACTACCTTCAGATCTTTCAGTTTCCCAAGCACCTTTTCCTTAGTAATAGTGACTACACTCACTTCTCCTCCCGACTCTCGAATTTCTGGCACACTGCTAGCATTTTCCACAATGATGACTGATTCATTCAGTTTGTCTGCTATTTCTTTGTTCCCCATTACCATCTCCTCAACATCATTTATCTGTGATCTGATGTTCATCATTACCTCACTTCTACTCTGTATGTATCTGAAAAAACAATTTATTCTCTTTTAAATCATTGGCTAGTTTACCTTCATATTTCATCTTTTCTCTCACTGCATTTTAGTTGCCTTCTGATGAATTTTGAAAGCTTTCAAAGTTTTTGCTAAAATGTATGCACTCTCTTTTGCTTTTATGCTGTCTTTGACTTCCTTTGTCAGCCACCGTTGCCTCATCCTCCCTTTACAATACTTATTCTTTGAGATGAAATAAACCTATGGCTTCTGAATTACTCCAGTAGCTCCAGCTATTGCTGCTCTATTATCATCCCTGGTATTGTCCCCTTTCTCATGCTTCTGTAGTTACCAATCATAATATCAATATATCCTATTTTAGATTCACTCCCTCTCAAACTTTTCTATCATATTTTGATCCCTTCCTCCTAAGGGTTCACTTACCATAAG
The DNA here is from genome assembly GCF_048418815.1 of Hemitrygon akajei. Classification (NCBI taxonomy): domain Eukaryota; kingdom Metazoa; phylum Chordata; class Chondrichthyes; order Myliobatiformes; family Dasyatidae; genus Hemitrygon; species Hemitrygon akajei. Next base: position 17,214,955 of record NC_133142.1, on the reverse strand, counting down.
ATCCTTCAATAGAGCACACTGCTCCAGTCACTCAAGTTCTATCCTGACCTCCAGTGTTACCATTGCGGAGTTTGCACAACTTTGTGACCATGTGGGCTTCTGCCAGGTTCTCTGGTTTCCTCCCATATCCTAAGGACATGGGAATTAGGTTATTTGCCCATGGTAAATTAGCCTCAGAGAGCAGGAGTTTGGTAGAATTTGAGAGAAGTGGATGGGGATTTGGGGAGGATCAAAATGGGATTCGTGATTAGTGAAAATGGGTAGTTGACGGCTGGAGTGGACTCAATGGGCCGAAGGGTTTGTTTCCATGCAATATAAGTCTAAGACTCAAAGTTTCAGTACCTTATAAAGAAATTTTGCCTCATCTCCACCTTGTGACTGTCTCTTTATCCAATGACTATACTCCCAATTTCAAGGCTTCCACTCTAAGGTAGACCTGCCCTGGCAAGCTCCTTGAGAACTTCCTATACGTCAATGAGATCACATTTTCATTTTTCTAAACTCCATTTGTTCACTCCAGTTATACTTTTCTTGCTGGACAAAACCACCACCCCAGGAATCAATACCATGAATTTTTGTGCACTGCCTCCTAAACAAGTATATCCTTCCTTAAGTAAGGAACCCAGGCCTGCACACGGTTTCACAAGGGCTGGTAAAATTGCATCAAGACTTCTTTACACTTGTACTTGTAACTATAATTGCATGTTCCACCAGAAGATGTAACATCGCATTTTTATTTTGGTGTACAAGTTCACTCACATCTCCCTGTATACCAGCATTTAATAGCGTCACACCATTTAGGTAATAGGCTGAAACGAGTTAGCAGTGAATCCAGAAGACCTGCCACAGCTAATGATAAACTACAAAGAGGTATCTTCTAGACATCTGTGCCTGTGCAATGCAAGATGGATATCAGGAACATGTTGAAGGTCAGATGATTCAATTCTCTTTTCCGAAAGACATACCAAGCCTAAGAGAGTTCCACGAATTGTTGAACTCTCTTGGTCAGTGATGCCCCTCAGATTTGTAATAGCCAGCCAGTAATAATCAGAAACTGGTTTAATAGCACAGGCATATGTTGTGAAATCTGTTGTTTTGCAGCAGTACAGTGGGATACACTATCAATTAAAATCATAAAAAAATATATGTATTCCTCCTTGATGGTAGATATGAGGAGACGGCAGGTCCTGGGTGATGTGGTCCTTCACGATGGAGCTGCCAGAGTTTGAAACTCTCTGCAGCTTTTTCTGATCCTGTGCAGTGGCCCTTCTTCACCAAACACTGATGCAACTAGTTAGAGTCCTCTCCACAGTACGTCGGTAGGAATTTGCTAGTCTTTGGTAACAAACCCAATCTCTTCAAAGTCCTAATGAATATAGTCACTGTCGTGCCTCCTTTGTAACTGCATCAACATGTTGGGCCTAGGGCAGAACTTCAGAGATGTTGGCACTCAGTAACTTGAAATTGCTCACCCTTTCCACTGCCAGTCCCTCGATGAGGACTGATGTGTGTTTCCTCGACTTCTTCCTGAAGTTCACAAACAATGTTTTGATCTTACTGATGTTGAGTGCAAGGTTGTTGTTGCTACACCACTCAACCAGCTGATCTATCTCACTCCTGTGCTCCTCTTCATCAGCAGCTCCTGCAGCCAAACTGGTGCCAAACGCATTGCTTCATAAGCTTTCCTTTGGTACACTGGTGAGGCTGAGAGTGGGATCTTGACAACTGGGCATCTCAGGATCTCCATACCTTCCACCCAGGCTTGTGATGATGATCACCCATTGTCCTTAGAAACAGATGGATGAAGGGGAGTTTTATTCTCCCCTTCAATGCGTGCATAAAAGGCATTGAGCTCATCTGTGATGAAGAAGAAGAAAGCCCTTAACTCCGAGTGGAGTCATCGGGATGCCATCATGATGGTGTTTTTTTTAAGCAGGCTTTCTCGTTTTTATGAGGCCGAGTTGCCAGCTTGATGCTCAACCCAGTACAGATGGAAAGCGTGCAAGGGGGCAAGCTGGATTCGAACTCGAGAGTCTTCACTCCAAAGTCCAGCGCTGATGCCACTACTCCACCAGCCGCTGAAGCATCACATACATTCATGATATTATGTTTCATCTTTAAGAAGTACTAGCCTGCAACCCCTACCAGAGCTGATGTGCATCCGATTCAGTCCTATTCAATCAGAATTGTTTTTTTCCCCACTCTTAAAATAGCCTTTCATAGGTTGTACCTGGAATTCTTGTATATTTCTGGATCACTGGTCTTGAATGCTACAGATCTAGCCCTCAGCAGACTATGATTCTCATTGTTCATCTATGGCTTTTGATTTGGGTACGTCCTGTATGTTCTCAAAGGCACACACAAGTCACGATGAAGTCAGAGACAACTGTGATGTATTCAATCAGATTTAAAGATGAATCCCTGAATATTGTCCAGTCCACTGATTCAAAGCTGTCCTGTAAGTGCTCATCTGTCTCCCTTGACCATACTTCTGTGGTTCTTTCCAGTGGTGCTGTGGTCCTCAATCTCTGCCTTTATGCTGGGGGTAGAAGTACAGCCAGGTGATTGGACTTCCCAAAGTGCAGTGTGGGATGGCATGGTTAGCGTCCCTGATAGTGTTTCCAATCTTCACTTAGAAGGCAGGTTTAGAAAATAATTTGTTTTATTTTCTTCTTTACCTCCATTTACATATGCGTTTGGCAATTAAATAAAACCAACTTTATACTTAAAACTTCATCTTAACATTTTTAGCTTTTTAAATTTTTATTTTGTTTTAGTCAAATACACTTTGAATTAGCGAATAACCTTTTGACAGTAGGAACTGTTAGAAAGTTACAGGCGGTATCTTAAGTCTCCGTCCCACAGCCTAAATACTGTACAGAACACACCATGAAGAGATGTGTCAGCAGTGTTTAGTGAAGATGCAGACCCTGTGTGGGGCCCACTACAAGGCATGGGTTGAAATCACTGCAAATTATTTTCTCAATTTTTCTATTCTTCTTGCCAAAGTAGATAATCTCACATATTTCACATTACTCTCCTCAGTCTTCTTCTTGCTCATCATCTACCCTGTCTATATTTCCTTCAAAACTTGTTATACTCTCCTCGTAGCTTTCTATTCCACTTTGCTTTGAATTGAATGCACACTTAAAAATATTACATTTCGCTCCTATATCTCAATCATTAATACAGATTGTAAATAAATGATTCCCCCAGGACAGACCCCCTAATGTACCTTATTAGTTACAGCTTGCTAGCTTGAAATGACCCATTTATCCCCTTTCGTTGTCCCCCATTTGTTAACCAATCTTCCATCTGTTAATATATTGCCCTCATTCCCATGAGCCGTATCTTGCATAGTACGCTTTTAGGCGGTAACCTTACAGGGGCCTTTTTAAAAATCCAAATACATTATGTACAGCAGCATTCCACCTGCTTTCAGAAGACCACTTTCCTCCCAGTACCTAAAAAAAAATTAAGATGCCTGAACAACGACTGCACTGTGGCTCTGAGTTGTATCATCCTGAAGAGCCTGGGGAGGCTGGTCATTACACACATTCAACTGCACTTTCCCAGTCAACTTTGAGACACTACAATTCACCAAGCACCAAAACAGATCTGCAGTGGGTGGCATCTCCCTGGCCCTACACTCATCTCTGGAGCACTTGGATAGTAACGACAGATCATTGTTTAATGACTACAGCTCCAATACTACAATTCCAAGCGAACTAATCATCAATACGAGATCCTACCGCCAAACACATCTTTAACCCTCCCCCCCCCAACCTGTTTCCCGCAGGGATCACACTCTCCGTGATAGCCTTGTCCATTCCCCCCTCCCGACACATACCCCTGAAACACACCTGCCCATTCACCTCCTTCCTCATCTACATTCAGGGCCTCAAACTGTTCACCCGTGTTACTGACGTGGCCTCCTCTACATCAGTGAGACGTGACCTGGATTGGAGGGGCTGTTCTGTCTAGCACCTTGGCTCTTTTTGCAACAGGCAGGATTTCCAGGTGACTAACCATTTTAGTCCCATTCAGTATTCTCATATATATTGGTCCACGGCCTCTGCTACTGCCACGACAAGGTCATTCTTAGGTTGGAAGAGCAACACCTGATGTTCCCATCTGGGTAGCCTCCAATTTGACGGCATGAACATTGATTTCTCTACCTTCCGGTGCTTTCTCGGCCTCCTCTTTCTCTCTATTTCCAGTCCTAATTGTGGTTTCCCTCTTACCCCTTCTCATCTCCTCACCTATCACCTTCCTTTGGTGCACCTCCTCTTTCCCTCTCTCCCATGGCCCACTGTCCTATCCTACCAGATTCCTCTTCTTCAGCCTTTTATTTCTTCTTACTTCATTCCCCCCCCGCCTTCACTTATTACCATCCAACTTGTAGTCCTTCCCCCCTCCCCCAATTTCCTATTCTGGCTTCTTCCACCTTTCTTCCCGCCCTGATGAAGGTTCTCGGCCCAAATTCTTTACTCCTTTCCATAGATGCTGCCTTACTTTTGTGTCCTAACAAAAAGTAATGGATACAGCCCAGTCCATCACAGGTAAAGCCCTCCCCACCTTTGAGCACATCTACATGGAGCGCTGTCGCAGGAAGGCAGCATCCATCAAAAAGGACTCCCACCATCCAGGCCATGCTCTCTTCTCACTGCTGCCATCCGGAAGATGGTACAGAAATCTCAGGATCAACACCACCCAGTTCAGGAATACTTATTACCCCTCAGCCTTCAGGTTGTTGAGCTAGAGGGGATAACTTCACTCACCCTATCACTGAACCATTTCCACAAACTATGGACTCACTTTTAAGGACTCTTCATCTTACGTTCTCAATATTTATTGCATATTTATTTATTATCTCTTTTGTATTTGCACAATTTGTTGCCTTTTGCACATTGGTTGTTTGTCCATCCTGTTGGCTGCAGTCTTTCATTGATTTAATTGTTTCTTGTACTTACGGTGTATGCCTGCAGGAAAATGAATTCCAGCATTGCATATGGTGATGCATATGTACTTAAATAATTTACTTTGAATTTTGAATTGCTGAGTTCCTCCAGAATTTCGTGTGTGTTACTTTGCATTTTCAGCATCTACAGAAACTGTTCTGTTCATTCCTTTCCTCGATGGTGGTTTATGGACATGACTAAATTGGCTATCATGTTTGCCTATATTAAACAGTAAATGGATTTTACAGAGCTTTGGGATCTTAAGGGCAATAAAGCTGCTTTATAAATGTAGCAACAGACACAATACACTGAGGAACTAAACAGGTCAGGCAGCATCTATGGAAATGAATAAACAGTCAAGATTTTGACTAGGTCTCGGCCTGAAATTTCACCTGTTTATTCATTTCCATAGGTGCTGCCTGACTTGCTGAATTCCTCCAGCATTGTGTTCAAAAAAAAAGGTCAAAATTAAATTTATTATCAAACTAAACATATGTCACCACGTGCAATCCCAAGATTCATTTTCTTGCAGGCATACTCAATAAATCTATAGAATAATAACCATTACAGAATCGATGAAAGACTGCACCAACTCAGCCGTTCAACCCGTGTGCAAAGGACAACAAACTGTGCTGATAAAAAAGAGATATTAATAGAAAGTTAATAAACAATAAATATCAAAAACATGGGCTGAAGAATCCTTGAAAGCGAGTCCACTGGCTGTGGGAACAGGGGGCAAGTGAAGTAGATTGAAGTTATCCCCTTTGGTTCAAGAGCCTGATGGTTGAGGGGTAATAACTGATCCTGAAACTGGTGGTGGGAGTCCTGAGGCTCCTGTACCTTCTTCCTGATGACAGCAGTGAGAAGAGAGCATGTCCTGGGTTTTGAGGATCCCCTTTGATGGATGCTGCATTTCATCTGGATGTGCTCAATGATGGGGAGGGCTTTACCCATGATGGGTTAGGTCGTATCCACTACTTTTTGTAGGATTTTCCATTCAAAGGCATTGATGTTTTCATACCAGGCTAATATGCAGCCAGTCAATACACTCTCCATTACAGATCTATATATGTTTTTCAAAGTTTTAGTTGTCATGCAAACTCCTAAAGAAGTTCTTTGCAATCTCCTAAGGAAGTAGAGGTGCTGCTGTGCTTTCTTCATAATTGTATTTCTGTGCTGCGCCCAGGACAGGGCCTCTGAAATAGTAACTCCGAGGAACTTAAAGTTGCTGACCCTCTTCACCTCTGATCCTTGGATGAGGGCTGTCTCATGGACTTCTGGTTTCTTTCTCCTGAAGTCAATAATCAGCTCCTTGGTCATTGAGAAAGAGGTTGCTATGGCACCACTCTGCCAGATTTTCAATCGCCCTCTGACATGCTGATTCATCACCTCCTTTGATTCAGACCACAACAGTGGTGCTGACAGCAAACTTGAATGTGGCATTAGAGTGGTGCTGAGTCACACAGTCATTAAAGTGTAGAGTAGAGCAGGGGCCTAAGCCCACAGGCTTGGGGTGCACCTGCACTGATGGAGATTGTGAAGGAGGTGCTGTTGCTAGCCTGAAGTGACTGGGGGATGGAAGTGAGAAAATCAAGGTTCCAAGGCACAAAGACATATCGAGGCCAAGGTTAGGAGCATATTGATTTGATTTCCAGCGTTAAAGGAATTTCTTGTATCTAAATACATGTTTTTCCTCTTTGCACACATTTTACAATAATTGGAAATGAAAGTGTTAATGATTCCAAAACAATTATTGAGCAGATAGCAGTATTTAACATATTGCATTGATCCTCTTAAACGGAACTTGAATACTGCCGAGGTTTGCAGCTATAGTTGTATTCTTAACAGTGAATGCATGTTAACTCCCATTGTCTGCTGCAGGAGTCATTATTTTTGGTTTAATGTTACTTACTCTGAAAGTGAACAGAGATCTCTGTGTTTAAATGAATTTCAAACCTATTCACTCTATTTGATCACAGATGTCACTTTGACTATTCGTCTCCTGTTTAAAGGATTAAAGGACTGGTTTGAAGGCAGCAGAATCTGAACATAATTTCATTTGGAAGTTTTGAAGAAATAAAAACTTTCAGAGTAGATTTTCAGTTTGCCATCTGGCTGTAAAGTTGACACTGCAGATCAGTTGCAAGTTCGAGAAATCTGATTTTCATTTCCATTGAAATGGTGCTCAGCTATTGTAGACAAAGCATTTGCTGATGAGTGAATGGGCACAATTCCATTCCAATTTTTGTTGAATTTTTGTGCCATCTGCTTTAATTTTATTTGAAATTCAGCAATAAATTATATTTTAAAGGAGGAAAGGTCAAAATTCTGAATCATATAAAATAAGCATTTTACAATGCAATCCCTTGTCCCTTCTCAGTAGAAGTTAAGTTGTCCACTTTACACAATTTGATAAATAGCAGATAAAAATGTAGGAACTAATGTAGTTATATGTGGATTTTAGCCTTTGTAATAATTTATTTCAATGACAAATATAATTTGAATAGAAAAGCTCAAAAAGAAGAACTAGCAGCAGCAGTCGGCATCTGGTCCTTTGAGACTGCTCTGTCGTTCATCAAGAGCACAGAATGAATTAAAAACAAAATAATCCTTATATATGATTTGACAGCTTTGACATGTGCAGCCTCCCAAATCCAGCATGATAGAGAATGTAATATAGATTTTCTCAGCCACAAGCAAAGGAAATTTAAGGAGAATCAGCATCTACAAACTTTTAAGTGAAGCGGTTGTACAGCATTCCAACACTTACACACATTACAGGATAATATTACAGACTCTGCAGGTAACATAGAAACCCACAATTTATCTGACACTAATCAAAAAGATAGCTAGTTGTGGATCAAATAGTGCCAAAGTAGGTACTTCCCATATTTGTAGGGCATAAAGCCAACAAGCAGATACAAACGAAATGACCACCACATATGAGATATATATGAAAGCTCGTTTGACTCATTACTTATTCCTCTATGACATGAGAACAGAACATTTAGCCTCTAATCCAAAATCTTTGATGCTGGCAGTGAATTTTTCTGTGGAAATGATCTAAGCTTACATATTGAGGACTGTTAGGTACATTAGCCAGGGAAGAAAATTAAAGTCACAATTTCCAAACAATCTAGATAAATAAAAGCATCAAATGGACAGGTGACTCCTCAGCCATCAACTTAGAAATTGGTTATGAAAGATCAAATTCATCACAGTTGTAACTGACTTCAGTGAATATGAAATGGATGTCATACTCCAAAATACACAGGGCACAACCCAAACTTAGTTGAACATAGTTCTACTGAATTGCCACAAATAAACATGATAATTATTCTAATTATTTTATGCCAGTGTTTATGTTTCAGGCAAGTCTCTATCGATAATATTTCATCTAATCTGATGAGAATATTCTCCCTCCCCCATCTTCTTTGTAGCATAAAACTAACTTGTCTTTTCCAGATTTGATGAAGGACCTTCAAGCTGAAAAATAAATTTTGTTATCTTTCCACAGTTGCTGCTGAGTATTTCCAGCATTTTTTTTTCTTTCAGGTTTCCAGAATCAGCATAGTTTTGAAAAGATCAGCAATACTCTTTTGCTTTTTGCTTATAATATTAAACTAACTTTGCTTGAAATGCATCGTCCCCGCTTGCCTCTGCAACTCCATTTGGTTAAAGAGCTTTTTCTTAACTTCTCTTTAAATATACTTGTGAGCATCTTATAATTAATTTTGGACTACCCTCCGATGGAAGTATCTTCTCCATGTCTACAGCATCAAATTACTACAATATTAAAGAGTTCAGATCATTTTCAGTGTACTGCTTTTGAAAGTAAGAAGCCCCAACCTGTCAAATTTCTTAATTTTGATGTATTATAATTTTTCTGCACCTTCAACAGTCTCTCTATAAATATTCTGTGTGCTTTGAAGGAGGTTAGTCAAGATTCTTAATGGATTCTTAGTGTCCAATTCAATTATTTAAATACATCAGTACAGATCTCAATGAATTTGATCAAAAAGGCGGCTCCTTTTTCCGCATTATTTATTTCTTTATTTTTATTGTCATTTAAAGCGATTTATTACTGCTACAAAACAACAATTTCACGATTTGCATCGGTGAAAGTAAACTTGATTCTGATTTTGACATCAGGCAAAACACTATATGTTATAACTCTGTTCTAATAATGGGCACAGCCATTTTACTGCTCTCCTTGCTGCTTTTCTCCATTAGATATGGATTGCTGAATCTTTGCAGTCTTAGGTAAATCTACTTGATCCTCCTTTGATCCAAATTAAAAAATCTCCTTTTCAGCAAATCAGTGCTAGCTCCACTCAGCAAAGTAATGCACTCTGTGTTTAATCAATAGGCAGTGCACACGAGGTTCTCAATAGTGCTTCTATTTTCCTCAACATCTGATCCCCCAAAGGGAGTCTATGGATACTTAGAGGTCCTTTACAAACCCAATTAAAATAGATGTGGATGGGGTTCATACCAGTACAAGTTACCTTTCCTCAGACAGAACAGGAATCCGGAAGGACAAGGCTAAAATCATTCAGCAGGGCTCTAATATTTGATATTGATTGGAGTGTTAGCAATGAAATCACAAAACCACCCAAATGCACTGAATCAAGAGGTCACAGACTGTAAGGAAAGGATGGTTTAATTGACACCTGATTTACATATGATTAAGTGTAGTTGTTTCATTATTAACAACTACAACACAGACATTTTTCATGCAGCATTTTTGAACTTGAAATATCTTATCAATTCATGGTGTTAAGTTTGGAGGTCAGGATTTTAAAGAATAAACAAAATAATATTGAGAAACATTTGGGAACCAAAGATTGCTTTATGCAGAACTTCAAAAACTTTAAATAGACATTGTGATAAACCTAGAAATTCAGTCATGGAGCCCTCTGATATGTTTCCAATGTTGAAAATGCATAATTTCATCACTATCTGTGCTTGCCTGGAAACACCTGATCCCATGTAATGTCAGGAGCAGAACTGGGCTGACTTTTTCAACCTAGGAATACTGGGTGTAGTAGGCCATATCTCAAGAGCAAAAGGGCATTTTAAAGATATTCTGCCTAAACCTCATGTATAAAGCAAAGCATTTTGTCACATCTAAGGAGCACCAACAATTATAGAGGCCTAAAATGGACCATGGCATTAAATGTAAAGCACTGATCACTGCCAAAGATTAAACAATCAACCAAATTCAACCAGTAAACACAAGAGATCTGGGGAACCTTGAGCAAGACACACAAAAGGTACAGCAAGTCAGGCAGCACCTATGGAGGGGGAAAACAGGTGACGGTTTGGGACGAGACCCTTTATCAGGTCTGGAAAGGAAGAGGGAACAAGCCAGAATTAGGTGGTTGAGGGAGGAGGAGTGGGAGTACAAGCTTGTTCACTAAACCCTCCCAAATGATCCCCCTCCTGCCATTACCTCTGCAAGCCTGACAAGTGCTACACCTGCCCCCACACTGCTTCCCTCAGCACCATTCAGGGCCCCAAACAGTTCTTCCAGGTGAGGCAGCACTTCACCCGCGATGCTGTTGGGGTCATCTGTTGTATCCGATGCTCCTGATGCAGTCTCCTCCACATCAGTGGGACCTGACGCATGTCGGGGAACCGATTTGTTGAGCAGTGTTGCCCTGTCCGCTGCAAAAAGGCAGGATTGCCTGGTGGCCACCCATTTCAATTTGACTTCTCATTCACCTTCTGACATGTCTGTCCATGGCATCCTGTACTGTCATGATGAGGCCACACGCAGGTTGGGGGTAGCATCGCCTCATATTCTGTCTGGATAGTCTCCAAGCTAATAGCATGTACATCAATTTCTCCAACTTCTGGTAATTTCTCAGCAACCTCTCTCCTCCTTCTCGTTTTTAAATTCCCCCCCAGTTTTTCTCTTCTCCTCGCCTGCCCATTCTGGTGCCCCTCATTCAACCCTTTCTTCCACCGTCCTCTCCTATCAGATTCCTTCTTCTTCAGCCCTTTATCTCTTCTACCTATCACTCCCAGCTTCTTCCCCCTGCCCACCTAACTACCTCCCCCTTCACCTCATCTCACCAATCACCTGCCAGCTTGTACTCCTGCCCCTCCCTCCAATTTCTTATCTTGGCTTCTGCCTCCTTCTTTGCCCGATGAAGTAGTGGATGCTACCTCAGTAAATATATTTAAGACAAGGTCGGATAGATTTTTGCATAGTAGGGGAATTAAGGGTTATGGGGAAAAGGCAGGTAGGTGGAGATAAGTCCATGGTTAGATCAGCCACAACCTTATTGAATGGCAGAGCAGGCAACATGAGCCAGATGGCCTACTCCTGCTTATGTTCCTTTCCAGTCCTGATGAAGGGCCTGGGCCCATAACATTGACTGTTTATTCCCCTTCACGAATTCAGTTGCTGAATACATTCTACAATGACATCGAAGCTTAGATTTGTTTTTCTCTTTCTGACACTTATTCTGAAAAGGACAATCAAGCTTGATTTTTTGAGGCTTATCATTAACACAGACTGTGACCACTGTTGTCATCACAGGACTTTTGTAACTTTTGAAAGGAAAATTTGGATTTGCCATTCATACAGCAGAATTCTTAATACTCTTATGTCTGTCTAATCTGATCTTTTCCTGAAAATTAGATCTGACATTAAGAACAGAGATAAACTGGTGCAAGGGTACATTATACATTTAATATAATACAGAAGGATACTTGATGTGAGTTCCTTTCCTGTGTTCTGAGATCTTTTATTTTACTTTTGAGATACAGTGTGGAATAGGCCATTCTGGCCTTTTGAGCCATGCTGTCTAGCCTAATCACATGGCAATCTACAATGAGCATTTAACCTACTAACTGGTACATCTTTGTACTGTGGGAGGAAACCAGAGCACTCTAAATAACTTATACTGTCAAGGGGAGAACATACAAACTCCTTACAGGCTGCAACAGGAATTGAACCTGGGTGGCCTGTATGGTAAAGTGCTGTGCTAACCACTATGCTACCATTACTTTCATCAGAATACTCAGTATGTAGTTTCTCCAGAAACCCAAGATATTATGTGACAAATGTAAAGTGAAAAAGATTTCTGTGATCAATTGTTCATGCAGATTCTGCACAGGAGCAATCATTCCAAAATCATTCAAATTCAGATTCTAATCAAAGGTGTTTACAAATTATTTATAGATGTTGCCACACAAAAAGAAATTCACTGCATGTACGGTATATCTGGAGATGAAATGCTAATTACGTTTGAAATGTAGAAATGATTACTTACGCTTGGCAAATCCATCCCCTGGGTAGATATATCTATTAAAAACATCCATAATATAGACTCTGTTGTCATCCATAAAATCTCTTTCGTGTCCATTTCCCTAAGAATTAAAAAAGACAATTATTATTTCAACTAATGTTCTTCACTGGACTCCTAAAAATACTGAGTATTATGCCAGCATAATATTGAAGCCCCTGTAAGTCAGCAACAGTCTTGATTGCATTGCATTTGTTGAGATTTGAACGATGTTTCAAAATAATCAAGGAGCTTCACTATACTCCTTCATGAATATCTAAGCAATATCTGTTACAATTCTGTTTGGACATCCAACTGTTACCTTTATTAATTATGTGATTATGTCTGTAATATCTTTATTTACAAAATGTAAACTAATTATATAAAATGATATTTGCATGTAATGGACACTTAATATTAAGGAACAATCACAGCAGCCTAAAATTCTAATCGCCTGACACTTTAAAAGCTAAATGGACAACTGCCAAATTCCCCTGACCTCAAAAGCAAGACACTCAAGGGACCTTAGCAACCTAACCATCTCTCCAAAGCATTGAAAATCAACAGGATGGAGCCTATGGATGGTGGACAGAAGTCCGACACCCTGACGTTCAGGTAAAAATAAGAAGGGGAATCTTGCAATATTGAGGTGGGTTGGGATGGGAAAATTCTGTGTAGCTGAAGCCAAATTTTTCCTTGTGAGACCAAAGCAAAACTGAACTTCCTAGCTACACAAGGGAAAAAATAATTAAAAATGTAAAATCAAAACCCGTTGGTTTCTCTTGGCCCCGGCTCCTGCTCCCATTAACGGTGCAAACTCAATGGACTGAATAGCCTAATTCTACTCCTGTACCTTATGGTCTTAATCGGATGGGAAAGTCACAAAAGATTCTTTGCGCAAACCACATATTAAATTAGCAGTCAAGCCTAAATGATATTATAAATGCCCATCTGAACATTTAATTAGCAGATCTGCCATTTTCCTCAGAAAAACAAGCCAGCATTCCAGAATATTGGAGCAACGTCTACACTAAATCATCTGCTTGAAATTAACAAACAATCCAATTTCCATCAGTAAAATTCAAAATCCAACTGTTATCCTCAGTTAATGAGGCAGTGAAAAATTCCATCATAATATCAATGTTCGCCAACTTGATTTAATGGAACATTATTAAGACCGCAAGTTGAATTTTAAAACAAGACCAAGTAGAGTGTAAAAAAGTACCGATTTCTTGATTACATCAGAAACATTGGTCTTTTGGAAACATTTGGATAAATCTAAGACTTTTACTGGAACAAATTATTGGAATACAACTTCCACATAGCCCAACATTATTTTTATTAGGCGATATTGAAGGGATAATACCGAAACCTAAATTGAATAAATATCAGAAAAAATTTATAAAAATTGCATTGGCAGTAGCCAAAAAAGCTATTGCAGTTACTTGGAAATCAGATTCATACTTAACTATGGACCGTTGGAATAATGAATTATATAGCTGCATTCCACTTGAAAAAATTACTTATAATTTAAGAAATGAATATGATATATTTTTGAAAATTTGGCACCCCTATTTACAAAAGATAGGATTATCTTCAAAGGTCCTTTGAAGATAAAATTATTAGTTATTTGGGGGAAAAATAAAGATATATACTAAAGTTATTTTGAACTCCATGGTGCATGTGGGGATCCTCCGATATCCAGGCAATTATTCTTTCTTCTTTTTTCTTTTTTTTAGATAGGGATGTTAAGGGGGGGAAGGGTTAAGGGGAGGGGGAGGGCTAATATTAATTTTCATTATTCTATCATTCTATTCATTGTATTTAATTCTCTTAAAAAATTTAATAAAAAATATATTTAAAAAAAGACTACAAGTGGTGGATATTGCCCAGTGCATCATGGGTAAAATGTTGTTGCAGAAAAGCAGCATCCATCATCAGGACCCCCACCACCCAGGCCATGCTCTCTTCTCACTGCTGCCATCAGGAAGAAGGTACAGTAGTCCCAGGAATCACACCACCAGGTTCAGGAACGGTAATTACCCCTCAACCATCTGGCTTTTAAACCGAAGGGGATAATTTCACTCAACTTCACTCGTCCAGTCATTGAAATGCTCCCACAACCTATGGACTCACTTTCAAGGACTTTTCATTTTATGTTCTTGATATTTATTGCCTGCCTATCTATCTATTTATTTATTTATTTATTTGTTATTTCCCTTTTTTTGTATTTGGTTTGTTGTCTTTTGCACACTGGTAAATGCCCAAGTTTACCAGTGATTCTATTATGGTTATTATTCTATCATGGATTTATTGAGTATACGTGCAAGAAAATGAATCTCAGAGTTACATATGATGACACTGATAATAAATTCACTTTGAATCACAACACATTTCATAGAAGCAGGTTTGCAACAGCTTGCTTGAGGGTTCATCATGAAGTTATTAGAACAGTTCCTGATTATGAAGGTTGTGATGGAAGGGATAAAAGATGAAAGTGGAAGAAAAGGAATGTTCCAAATGCCAGAGTTAGTGAAGGAGCTTATTGACTGTGGTATCGGAGGAGAGGAGAGAGATAGTAGATAGAATTGAGCAGGGAGATGCGTATCCTCAGGCATGATGTGAATGTGAGATGTTGGGTGCAGGAAGGGACAGCGGTGGCAGATTGATCACCACGAAAACAACAAAACAGGTAAGCCCAGAGCTGAGAAAGACATGAATGAGTATCTCAGGCGAAGTGGAGCCAAACTACTCTGAACAATGAATGTAAATGCTCATCAACCAATGAGCACATTCATGGTAGGTCACAAGCTTCTCAGACAATAAAAGCTGACATTAGATATGGCACAAGATAGCTGAGGCAGTAAGTGATCAGCCATGATCTTACTAAAAAGGCTTGAGAGGCCTTCCTGCTATGGCAGGAAGTAGCCATAAATGATATTATGGAGGTCTTACAGAGAGAGGGGTATGGAGTCCAGGTTTAGACGTGCTTGACTATGATTAGCTCTCATCTGTCTGCTGAATTCATATAGCAATCTGATGTGTACTAAAGTCTGTACACCATTACGTAAGAAAGCTACGTTATTTATGCTATAATAAACCTCTTTCATGAATTCTAATCCTGCTTGTGTTTACCACAACATAAAGTGCTGTGCAAAGGCATTTTAGAGTAGTCATTAATCACATCCCGCTAGAGCAAAATCTGAAAAATGCCAGGACAAAAAGGGCACCTCTAGCATTTCCTGCATTTTATGATCTTCACTATTGAAGCTGAAGTCAGCTAAGCCCCTGTGTATTAATTTAAAACAAACTGGAAAGGGTTTGATTTTCTTGCAATCCTTCTATGATCTTATCTTACCCACTAGTTCTGTCGAATTTATTTCAAAGCCTAATTTATTTAGTAACCTTAAAGTATTTCAACAAAACATCCCAATAGACTTCATGAGAAAATTATTTTTATTTTAGCAGAACACCAACATATGGTACCAACCTAAAACTTGATCTCAAACCATAGCTTTTAAACATTACTTTGGTGTTTTAGAAACATTTGTGCTGAGATAACTGAAACAATAAGCAAAAATACATATGGATTCTATAAAATTGTGTTAAAATTCTAATTTCTTAGTAAATATGTACTTTAAAAGTCGTGATCACGAGAGCAAGAGCGAGAGAAAGACAGACACACACACACCCTATAAAAAGTACTCATAACCCCCCCCCCCCACCAGAAGTTTGCATATTTTATTGTTGTACAACATTGAATCACAGTGGATTTAATTTGGCTTTTTGACACTCATCAACAGAAAAGACTCTTTTGTGTCAAAGTGAAAACAAAGTTCTACAAATTGGTTTAAATACAATTATTAAACACAAGATAATTGATTCCATAGCTACTCACACCCTTCAAGTCAGTACTTAGTAGATGAACTTTGGGCAGCAATTACAGCCTTGAGTCTGTGTGGATAGGTCTCTATCAGCTTTGCACATTTGGATACTGCAATTGTTCCCCCATTCTTCTTTACAAAACTGCTCAAATTCTGTCAGACTGAATGGGAATCATGAGTGAACAGCCCTTTTCAAGTCCAGCCACACATCCTCAATTGGATTGAGGTCTGGATTCTGACTTGCCCACTCCAGGACATTAACTTTGTTGTTTTTCAGCCATTCCTGTGTAGCTCTGGCTTTATGCTTGGGCTCATTGTCTTGCTGGAAAATATACCTTCTCCCAACTCACAGTTCTCTTGCAGACTGCATCAGGTTTTCCTCCAGGGTATCCCTGTATTTGCCGCATTAATGTTAGGCTCTACCTTCACAAGTCTTCCAGGGCCTGCTGCAGTGAAATATCCCCACAGTATGATGCAGCTGCCACCTTGCTTCACAGCAGGTGATGATGATACGTGGTGTTTGGCTTGCACCAAACATAGCATTTAGTCTGATGGCCAAAAAGCTCAATTTTGGTTTCATCGGATCATAGAACCTTCTTCCAGCTGACTTCAGAGTCTCCCACATGCTTTCTGGTAAACTCTAGCTGAGATTTTTTTTTTTACAGTGGCTTTCTCTTTGCTATTCTCCCATAAAGCTGCGACTGGTGAAGCACCCGGGCAACAGTTGTTGTAGGTGCAGTCTCACCCATGTCAGTCACTGAAGCTTGTAACTCCTCCAGAGTTGTCATAGGTCTCTTGGTGGCCTCCCTCACTAGTCCCCTTCTTATATGGACACTGAATTTCTGGAGGATGGCCTGCTCTAGCCAGACTTATAGCTGTGCCATATCCTTTCCACTTCTTGATGATTGACTTAACTGTACTCCAGGGGATACTCAATGACTTGGAAATTTTCTTGTAACCACCTCCTGACTTGTGCTTTTCAATAACCTTTTAGCAGAGTTGCTTGGTGTGTTCTTGTCTTCATGGTGTAGTTTTTGCCAGGATACTGACTCACCAGCAGTTGAACCTTCCAGATACAGGTGTATTTTTACCACAATCAATTGAAACACCTTGACTGCATACGGTGATCGCCATTTAACTAATTATGTGACTTCTAAAACCAATGATGATTTATTGTGTCATATTAAAGAACGTGAATAAATATGTAATCAAATATTTTGTTTTATATTTGTAATTAATTTAGATCATTTTGCAGAGATCTGTTTTCACTTTGACCCAAAGTATTAAAAAAAGCCAAATTAAATCCATTGTAATTCAATGTGGTAAAACAATAAAATATGAAAACTTCCGGGGGGGGGGGGGGGGGGAGAGGGAACGAATACTTTTTAAAATCGGCACTGTGTATATACCTTTAAAGAACTAAAGCCCAACTCTGGACCAACTGTAGTCAACAGGGGAAGTCAAAGACGGTATTAGATCAAAGGCTTATGATGTCGCTAAAAATAAAACAGCAGCCTGAGGATTGGAAAAAATTCAGAATTCATCAAAGGAAAACTCAGAAATTGATAAAAGAAAGTAGAATAGAAGCATAATCTGGCCAGAAACACATAAACACACTGTAAACACTTCCATAGCTATCTTTAAAAGGAAAAGATTAGCAAATGCTAATACGGGTCACTTGCTGACTGAAGGAGGACAAATTAAATTGGAGGACAAGGAAATGGCAAAGAACGAAAGAATACAATCTGATGTATCTTCTCATGACAGACAAAAAAAAGGGGTTCCCACCCTTTTTTATGTCATGACCCCTACTACTAACCAAAGGATCCATGGACCCCAGGTTGGGAACCCCTGACATGAAACAAAACACCCAGAAATTGCACAGAACAGATTTGGAGTGAATGCAGAGAAGAATTAACTTTGCAGCAAAAAAAAAATGGGGCTAACAGTGAAAAAAAGAACACTCAAATTATAACAGAAAATGTTAGAAGCATCCAGAATATTCTGTTGAAAGATCCTGAAACACTGACTCTGTTTCTATCCTCCAGGATGTTGCTCAGCTTTGCTTTCATAAAGCACTCAGCAAAGTTTTATAAAGATATTGGAGAAATTAATGGAATTGATAAATCTCCAAGACATAATGACCTGCATCCTTGGGGTTTGAGAGTTGTGAATGTGGAAATAGTTGATGCAAAAATATTCATCTTGCAAACTTCCACTGATTCTGAAAAGGTTCCAACTAATTGAAAGTTTGCAAATATAACTCCTTAGCAGAAGAGATGAAGAGGAACCAGAGTACTTGACTTTCAAAAGGTCTGTGGTAAGGTGCATGGGGATTGGTTACTGTACAAAATGGGATCAAGGAGAAATATACCAAAACAGACTGATGAGTGGCTGGCTGTTAGTACTGGGGTATCACATAGATCAGTGCTGGGCTCCGGCTGTACAAAATCACGTTAATAATTTAATGAGGGATCCAAGGATAATATAACCACATTTGCTGCTAGCAATCCAAGTGTAAGGAAGCTGCCATTAGGCCTGGATGGGGGATTGGACGGTGTAAGTGAATAAATATGGCATGCAGGTGAAACATAAGGTGAAAAAAACCAGGAAGCTATTCACCTTGCTTGAAATAAAAAAGTGGATTTTTAAAAAAAGTGAAATGGTAGTGTTGGTGATATGAGAAATGGGGGAACGGTAGTGTGAGGTGGGCAGGGGAGTTATATATGTATACAGTATAGCATAGTCCATCACTGGTAAAGCACCCCCCCACCCCCACCATTGAGCACATCTATAAGGAGCACTGTCACGAGAAAGCAGCATCCATCATCAAGGACACCCACCATCCAAGGCCATGCTGTCATCAGGGAGACCCACACCACCAGGTTCAGGAACAGTTATTACCTCAGAATCATCAGGCTCCTGAACCAGAGGGGATAACTTCATTCAACTTCACTTGCCCTATCACTGAAATGTTCCCACAACCTCTGGACTCACTTTCAAGGACTCTTCATTTCATGTTCTCAATATTTATTGCTTTTTTTTGTATCTGCACAGATTGATATCTTTTGCACATTGGTTGTTTGTCCATCTTGTTGTGTGTGGTCCTTCAATGATTCTATTGTGTTTCTCTCATTTCCATTGAATGCCCGCAAGAAAGTGAGTCTCACTTATGGTGACATATGGATATGTACTTTGATAACACATTTACCTTGAACTTTAAAATGATACAAAATGAAGCCATTTGACCCAATGGATCAATGTTCCCATCAGAAGAATCCCATCCATCATTTTCCCTTGTCAGTTTAGTGTCAAAATTTAAATTTTTCTTGTAGTTTAACCATCTATATCCCTCCTTATATATTTGTACAATCACTTGCTTGTAAATTTGCAGTAGATTTTCAGTAATTTATAGTATCATTGGTTCTGCACTTCTGTAGTTTCTTTGTCTGTGAGCTTCCGATGTCATGGTAGTGTTTTTGTCAGAGAAAACTTCCCTTTCAAACCAGGCTCAACAAGGTCTCCAGTCCCTTTGGTTACTTGCACTTTCTCTTTACTTGTTACTTGCTGATACAGGGTGACTCTAAATGACTTGTACTATGAACACCAAATAAAATAGTTATAACATTAAGATATGCCCCTCACTCTTGACTTCAATAGAACCTCCTGGGCAATATCACCTCCACATCCAACACCCCTCCCACCTTCGTGTAAAATATGCCTATCAAATCCTCTTTGATCATTTTGCAATTTACCTATTCCACAAAAAAGTTAATTAACCTAGCAGCACACCCTTGGGATGTGGGAGGAACACGGACACCCAGCAGAAGCTACAGGGAGAACACGCAAACTTCGGCAGTCAGCACCTCATCTCAGGATTAAATCCTGTTCAGGAACAGCGTCTTCCTCCAACATTAGATTTCTAAATAGGCATTGAACCAATGAACAACACTTCACTACTTATTTATTTTTCCTCTTCTTTTACAATACTAAACTTTTTAAATATATGTGCTTCTTACTGTAATTTACAGATTTTATGTACTGCTGTCACATAGAAACAAATTTCACAACATATGCCGGTGATATTAAACCTGATTCTGTGAAGCACCAGCACTACCCGCTGAAGGCAAACAGTAAGCCTCGAGTACAAGCGTAGAATCAAATTCCTGCAACTATTTAAGCCACTGACAAGACAGCATCTGGAATCCCATGTACGGGCCTGCCTGAAAGAGGATACGTTTACAATAGATTGAACGCAATGAGGTTCACCAGATTGATTACCTGGAAGGCAGAGCAGTGTGTCACTTGTATTGAGAAATTCATTAGACAGGATCTGTACCCTTTATAGTTAAGAAGAACGAATGACAGATGATCACACTGAAGTTCTTAAATACAAAATTTGTCACAGGGCATATGGAAGCGTGATTTCCCGGCTAGAGCCAAGGGACACTATGACAAAGCAAGGACTGGTCATTCAGGACCACGTGGGAAGATACTCCTACATCCAGACACTGCAAAACTTTAAAGTTCTCTATCCAAAAGGGCTCTGGAGGTTTAGCTGATGGCATAATTTTTTTTAAATAAAGGGGAACAGGTATTTGTACAGGAAAACAGGGCTAAGTGAAAACATCAGCCGTGATCTTAACGAATGGCAAAGAAGACATAGGAAATAAACAACCTACTCTTGCTTCTAACATTCACCACAATCAATGAGCCAAGGGAGTTTCTGGTGAATTATTCAACAAGTGTGTATTAAACATGGCCACCAGATGGAGCTTTAACACAACAAACAGGGTTGGTGAATTGGCCTTCCTATCTGAAATGCACCATTCATATTTTTAGGAAACAAGTTTCTGCATACTTACCTGGTGTCTGCGTCACCTAGCCAAAGTAGATTTTAGACTGCAAGCCTATAATAAACACTATGTGGCTAAACTAATCTCTCCTTGAACATCTTTCAATATGTAATGTGTCAATTAGCACAAAATATAAACTTTTAATAGCACCTTGGTAATGTGAACTAACCTTAAAAAATTATTTTTAAAATTTTATTACACAAGTAGCTATGGGTATGATCAGATATTAGTGAACGAGAAAGTGTTCAACCGACATCACTTCTACTCCAGAACCAAATCACTCACTTTTACTCGATTAATGTGCAGTACACAGAACGAAGCTTGTTTTCTGAGCACATTGAAAGGCTGAACTTCCAAGTCATCGTCAGCTTGTTCACTGAAGAAAATGGCCTTAAGTTAACATTCATAAAATAAAGTACCAAGCTGACAACGCCAGCCCCAGCAATAAACTCTATATTCGGAAATAAAGAGTCACTTTCTGTATCTCTGGAGTAACCTCTCAGTGAAGGCAGGCATCAAAAATAAAATCCACGGTGCACCGAGGAAAAAGGTGTTCAAAGATCAAAACCTCAAACCCAACAGTGATCTACCTGGCAGCTGAGATCCCTGACCTCCTGCACATTTCAAAGACAAGCACGACCTGAAGGAGCCACTGAAGTGGGACCACCAATACTGCTCTAAATCCATTAGAAAGTTCAGCATACCAATATCAGCTTCTTCCTTTAGGGCAAAATCCACTGCCCCAAGGCTCTAATTCCAAGCTCTGGGGAGAAGACATATATAATGCATAGTTGACATCAGACCCTTGAAACAGCTGCACAACTCTGAGCTCAATCATGGTAAGAGGCTGCTTGGCAGACAGAACTTCAAGGATATTTTTTTAAAATTTATCCTTCCCAAGTCATGAGACCTGCTGACCTACGACCAATCAAAATGGACAAAGGATAGCCAGGAAGGCACTAAGAATATCTCTGGTAGAAGGTGGTCTGGCAGAAGCCAGACAAAAGTAAACAAACGAGAACGCCTGCTGAACTACCTGCTATCTGATTACTACCATCATTCCATTACTACCAACAGGGAGGGGGGTACAGTACCTTGAAAACCTCTCCCACTGTTTCTGAGTAGTCCATGAATCCATGAACACTACCTTACTATTCCTATTTTTACTATTTATTCATTTTTATTGTAACTTTTAAAAGAACTTTCATATTTTTTATGTCTTGCACCGTACTGTTACCACAAAACAACAACTTCCACAATATACAGTATGTCAGTGATAATAAACCCGATTCTGATCAAGTTCTTCTTACCCAGCCTACAAGGTCTCACAGAACTGTTATCGGATATTGCCTTCCTTCAAATCAAAGAGACCGAACGTCCAAACAGCAGTTTTGCAAATGATGGACTGGGACCCTGACTTACTTTGGTGATCATTTTCAGCGATCTCAATCAATCTCCGCTTTGAGGTATTCATGCCATGATGTGCAGTGATGTCAGATAGTGCGCAATCCGAGCTTTGACAAATTGGGCTAAATTTTAGAGCACATGCTAGGATAGAGTGGTATGGAGACCAGAATCCAAAGTAGGCCTCAAGTGGCGAGTTGAAGCTTTTCTCAGGTGTTAAAAGAGGTTTACTTTTACCCAGCTCAGTACAATAGAGTTTGAAAGTATCCATCACCTTGAGAGTAGTTGCTGTTTGAAGGAATCTTCTGCTTGCTCATATCAACCCTCCCCACCACCCTGTCTGCTGATAACTTCAGGGTCTAAATCACCTCACAATCCATCCTTCCAACTGCGTGAACAAAATCCTCTGCATCATCTATATCCCCCGAGCCTCATACTTAATAAAATGTCACTGCTGGGGCCTCTCAAAAAGCAGCTCCCCTTTTAATGTGCCCTTCCATTACTGTAGAATTGCTGGCTTCATAGGTGTAAAGGTCATTTATTCATTGCCCGCAGTTACTGGTTACTCAAAGTCAGAATGTTGTTGGGAGAAAGACACAACACAAATTCAACAAGGGCATTTCTGAGAATGTTACTAGTTAATGAATGTGCTGCTGTGAAGAGACTACTCCCTGCAGCACAGAGCTACCTACACATTGATTAACAGCTGCTGTAGATCAGTCTGGAGATGACAACTAATGCTGGGAATTAGGGCCCGAACAGAGTGGAGGTAATCTACTAATAGGTCCAGTCACTCTAGTCGGCGAATTCAAGCTCTTTTCTACACCCTGAAAGAGAAACATCAATTCAGATTTTTCACTTGAGTGGGTTATGGTCAATACTTAGCTGACATATGAAGAACAGGATGTTGAAGATTAAAACTTCAAACCCAAAACAAAACCCATTTCTTCAAATTTACTCTGAGAACAAGTAAGCCAACACTAGAGTTCTGTCGGAGCCGATACCCCAGCACAGACATTACTTTCATGCTGCTCCATGGGGCAGGCCACCTCATTCACATGCCCTGTACCAGATTCCAGAAACAAAGACCCTATCCTCAAACTCTGTTACAGGTGGGCAGAAGAAATTATTCAAGACTGTTCTTAAGACCTCCTTGACAAAGTCAAGCAGCCATACTGATTAAACACGAGGAAATCTGCAGATGCTGGAAATTCAAACAACACACTCAAAATGCTGGTGGAACACAGCAGGCCAGGCAGCATCTATAAGGAGAAGCACTGTCGACGTTTCGGGCCGAGACCCTTCGTCAGGACTAGATTCCTGACCATACTGATTCCTGGGGACCCTGGAGAAGAAGAGTGGATGATGGCACTGAGAAACCGGAGACTCTGCATCAGGAGCAGTTTGATGCCCGATGTCAACAGAAGTGGTACCTCACCAAAACTACCATTTTGTTAGTCTTCGGTATCTCAGAGCTCCTGTGTGGTACAGGTACTACATTAGCCTCATCAATCACCACAGAGTCACAGAGTGAGGAAGTAAGGACTGCCTTAGGCTGTGACTTCAGATGAGGTTCTGCTTAATAAGATCTTTTGGGATCCCAGGATATTAATGGTAAAGAATTCAGTAACACTTTCTTTTACTGGCTCTTTAGTTCCTGCAATGTTTACTGGCATCCTGAGCATCAAACGTGGCCTCACTCTTGCAGATCTGCATGTGTCAGCCTCATGTAATGTGCAGGCTTGATGTTCAACAAAGCATCCTGTGCATCCACAGGGTTTCGATAGTGTGGGGACAGTGAGCAGACTGTCCATGGTCAGCATTTCAACAGCTGACTGAGCCATGGCTTTCATCAGGCATTCGACAGCAATTCTGAATATTTCTGAATGTGATTGTGGCATCTTGTTGATTACTATCCTACACTCCCTAGTATTGATTCATTTTGATATCCAATTGGCTCCAAACTTTGTAAAATTATTAAATAAAGGTACAGCATTTCAAAAACCAAAAAATGTAATGGCTCAAAGCTTGTAAAGTATCTAAATAAACTCAATTAGTCCAAAACTATCAACTATCCAATGTTGTCAATGTTTCCTGCAGCAATCCCTCACAGTTCAGATGAACGCAGATGCTATTTCTGGCCCGAATACTTTTTCCTCCACATTCTTTTAATTCAAATGAAATTCAAATTCTCAGATTGACATGGTGAGATTTGAATTAATATTCCATGAACAGTTAGCCAAGGACAGTAACATAATCATTATACTACCTCACAGCAGTCCTTGCCTTGTTCCTCTGGAAACCGCAGCTTCAAAAGATCAGCATTTGACTATTTGATGGTATAATTCAGACAGATGGTACTTGGAATATTTCTTTAAACTCGTAGCAGCTGCAGACAAAGGTGCATCATTAAATATGCACCAATCTAATAAAATACTACATAGAGCAGAAGCATTCAGGAACCAAAAATGGATGAACAGGCAACTAGCTAGAACAATTTAATTAGCTACTGAAGTGTACTACAGAGCCAAGATATCAATAACAATATTTCAGGTCTCAAATGTAATCCTTTTCTGTCACAATTGCTTCTTCATTGCATTATACATAGAACAGTACAAATCAGTACAGGCCCTTCATCCCACAATGTTGTGCCTACCTTTTATCCTACTGCAAGATCAATCTAACACTTCCCTCCTGCATTGCCCCCCGTTTTTCTATTTATGTGAAATGTCACTAATATATCTGCTCTACCACCACGCCGACAGCACATTCCTTGCACCTACCACTCGTGTAAAAATCCTACCTCTAACATCTCCCCCACCACCAATACTTTCCTCCAATCACCTGAAAATTATGCCATCTCATATTTGCCTTTTCTGCCCTGGGAAAAAGCCCCTAGCTTACTCCACCTTCCTCATAAGGCGCACTTTCTAATCCAGGCCACATCTTTGTCAATCTCCCCTGCATCCTCTCTAAAACTTTCTCATCCTTCCTGTAATGAAGCAACCACCATACTCCAAAACCTGCATGCATGCCCATGGCCAATCATCTGAGAATATGGATGCATTCATCATCATTATGTGCCATGTCGTATGACATAGTCTCAAAATAGCATGACATGATCTCATAACCATGATCGTTCTTGGCAAATCTTTCTACAGAAGTGGTTTGCCATTGCCTCCTTCTGGACCGTGTCTTTATAAGACGGGTGATCCCAGCTATTATAAATACTCCTTAGCGACGTTCTGCCTGGCTTCAGCGGTCACATAACCAGGATATGTAGCAGCTGCTCATACGGCCATCCACCTGCCCCCATGGCTTCACGTGACCCTGATTGGGGAGGCTAAGCAGGTGCTACTCTTTTCCCCAAGAGTGACCTGCAGGCTAGCAGAGTGAAGAAGCGCCTTACACCACCTTTGGTAAACACATTGCCACCCTGCCACCCAATTGATGCATTACCTGATATACATCAGCGCTAATAGCAACATCTTACATATAGGCCTTAAGAGAAACAACTGACTGAATCACACTGGGGAACCTCAGTGAGGTTAGTCAAGATTTGCACATCTTTCGTCACCCTCAGTGCTGCTCACAATCCAAAAAAAAAGGCTTGCATTTCATAGACCTTCTTTGAAAAACATAGAAAGGCACGTGTCAAGGTAGCAATACTCAGCTTAAAAAAATAACATGGTGTATAAATAAAAACAATAAAGCAATTTAACATTCCATCCCAAAGCAATGGCTAATATACTGCACTGAATAAATAGGATGCAGAAGAGGATGTGGCTAGGATTAGAGAGTGTATGCTGTATGGAGAGCTAGGACAAACTTTAGCTGTTTCTCTAGAATGGTAGAGGCTGAGTGAAGATCTGATAGAGATTCTTAAGATTATCAGAGACACAGATAGAGTAGACATGCAGCATCTTCCCCCTCCCCCACGGTGAAATGTTTAATCTCTGCTGGAACAATGGAAGGGGCAAATATGATAGAGGTGTTCAAGAGATTCTTAGACTGAATCCTGAATGTGCAAGCAAAGTAACGAATATGGACGTTGCACTGGCAGAAGTGATTAGTTTATTCAGGCATTTGATTACAAATTTATTTATTTGTTGAGATACAATATTTATTTATTTGAGCCGCACCAACCAGCATCTGCCGATTTGATCCAACCCTAATCCTGGGACCAATTAGCCTACCAGCCAGTACATCTTTGGACTGTGGAAGGAAATCAGTGCACCCAGAGGAAATCCATGTGGTCACAGGGAGAACGTACAAGCTCCTTACAGACAGAGGCAGGAATTGAATCCTGGTCACTGGTACTTTAAAAGAGTTGTACTAACCACTACGCTACCATGCCACCTCTAGTTTGGCACAACATTATGATCCAAAGGGCCTGTTACTCTACTAATAAAATGTAATGACATTATAATTTAATATTACTTGTCATATTTCATTATATGAATGTTGTTCTGCTATCCACCATATACAACTGAAACTGTCCCTGTAAAAGTGCCAATATATATTGACAAATCTACCCAAGCCTGCCAGGATATATTGTAGTTGATTGCTATATGTATATTTCATGTATTAGAATGCTTTTTAACATTATAATACATGAAATGCCACACATATAGCAGTATCTTTTGATATTAAGGCATTGTAAACGGAACAAAAATTACAATTAAATACACATTTACTAGAGAGTTATGTCTAGTATAAACAAATCTTTACATTTAAACTAATCGACTAGGTCAAGATTATTCAGTGTAAATTTTTTCCTTTCACTGGTTATCCACTTAAGATTACCAGTACTGTAAGACAGCAATTGGAAACTTGGTGCAAGGCCATTCTGCCATAACTGTCTGCAATGAATTTAGACTGAAATTTTCTAGTGATATCCCAAGAATTTTAATACAGTTCTTGAGTTACCCAAAGTCTTTTTTAAAGTTGTATTAAAATATACATTATGACATTTCACAAATTATTACTTTAAAATATATGTAATTCTACCTCACGAGTTGAGGCCTGCTCACCATATGACATCAGGATGTGCAGACAAGCACAGCAAGGACAGCACGTTCTGGTGCATGAACTGGAATTCTAAAGTCACAGTCCAGGTGGACATTGCCACCAATGCAACATTTAATTTTCTTGCTTAATTTGAAAACTTTACATTTTGAAATGCAACAGCAGTGTTTTTCTAAACAGCACCATTGAAATAGGCAGACTCTCAAACATCACCGTTTTTGTAACATCATTCCCATGGCACAAGGATTCTTTTCTCAACGCGTGGATTCGCAGAAGAAATGAATACTTTCCAAAGCAAGAGTTAATTAAAAGTAAACACAATTAATAAAAAAACTACAAAGCAAGTAATACACCAGGGATTAAAGAAATCTAATGCCAAAGCTCTTTGACTTCACTTAAACTCCCAATTTCTTGTTTGAAATGAGCCATTATGATTTTCAACAAATCACAAAATAAGAACCCACTTCAGAAGTCCAGAAGAAAAATACCATATATACAATTCTCCCATGACAGGAGAGAACTGGATCTTGAATACCCTCTGTACTTCACCTGATAATTATTCATAAATTTTTAAGCAAAACCTTGCAACATCTGACCTACGTTCCTCTGTCTACAATATCGACCTAGGCTATAACTCAACTTGCAATAAATCGCTGAATTGATCTGCTTTCTGCAGTTCAGCCTCATTTGATCAATCCTCAGGGCACAGAAGATCAGCTTTGTACCTCTTCTCCCAACAACCACTGTGCTTGAGCATTTCCGCAAGGTTTAGTTGGCCAATGCCATACTCAATATTCAAGGCTGGGCGGAACATTATGCATTTGCATTTTGACCTCCCTATACTTAGAAAAGCAGTCCTGTATTATGTTCCTACTATGAATTGATTTGATATATGAGAATATACATTAATTTAAAATGTAATGTACTGTAAAGAGTGAAATTTGAGCATTGGCTAAAATGAAGAAAAATCCTTAAAGTAATTCTTCACTGCATTCAACTAACTCACAAGTTATAGAAAGGATAATTAGAACACAGAACAGCATAGCACAGTACCAGCCCTTCAGCCCACGATGTTGTGCCAGCCTTCTAACCTACTCTACAATCAATCTAATCCTTCCCTCTTACATAACCCTCCATTTTTCTATCATCCATGTGCCCATCTAAGAGTTTCTTAAATATCCCAAATTAATCTGCCTTTATCACACACCCACCAATCTGTGTTAAAAAAAAGCCTACCGATGTTCCCTCTAATTTGTAATGACCAGTGCACACAAAAATCTTGTGCTGTGCAATTTTTTTGCCTCGTGACAACTACATGTGTGCACTGACTTTTATATATTGAGGTATTCATTTCAACAACTAGCAAAACTCAGAGGAGTTTTGATCTCCTCTGGGTTTGATCGTTTTCACTCTCATTCATCTGCACTCTCACAAAACAGCAGCAGGCCTGTAGCAGGTAATGAACGATTTCCTCACCGGAGTTTTTGCACACCGTACATGTGATTTGCTTGCTAAATAACACTTTAAAGAGTCAAGTTTCCAAATATCACTCCACTTCTTCCCACTTCCAAATTCTCCAGCAACTTTTGCATCGTGGCAATACAAGCAGGTAAAACCAGTTTCTGTATTGTATTGTACATAAATATTTCTTGTGGCTGCACATTCCTGACAGCTTTCAGTGTGGTAGTTTGTACTGTTTCATTAAGCCATTTTGCTTTAAATGAACTAGCAGTTCTTTCGCGTTTCACACCCTTTGCTTCTTTAGAATTTGACATAGTGAATCAATAATTTCTTCAATTAAAAGTGTAAATAAGCTAGTCCTAAAATTTGCAGACAAATCATCGCAAATTTCATACTGTCAACACTAACTGCATCAGATACCGGAAAAGGAAAGGTAATTGTGTACGATCATGAAATATACTTAACATGTCAACAAGGTAGAGGGTGACAACCTTTTGTGCGCAGTTTAACTTCTTCTGTGTGCTAGTAGCAAAAGATGTGTGCATGCGCACACCTTAGAGAAAACATTGATCCCCACTATACTTTCCTCCAATCATCATATAATTATGTCTCTGGATATTAGTCATTTCCACCCTGGGAAAAAATCTCAATTATTCAAGTACAATTCCATAAAAGTATGCTTTAAAAAAAAATACTAGCTCCTGGCAGGACAGTGGAGCAGCTAGCAGAGCTGCTACCTCACTATTCCAGTTACGCAGGTTCAATCGACCTCTTCTTCTACCTATAGGGAGTTAGCATTTTATTCCTCCATATTGTCCGGTTTCAATAAAGTAGAACTGACATGGATGAGTGTTTGACGGTCAGGCATTGAGCCAATGGGAAACACAAGAGATAGCAGGTACTGAAATCCAGAGCAAAACACAAGGTACTGGAGGAAGGGAAATGGATGCAGCAGCCATTTTGGGTTGAAACCCTTCAACTGGAATGAAAGAGGAGAGATGGGGGAGGAGCAAACGACCCAAGTTCAATCATGAACCCAGGTGAGTAGCGGTACAGGATGGACAAGGGGAGAATTGAAACAGTGACAGAAATTGAGAGGTGAGAGGTGCAGGCAACAGAAAGCTACAGATGATGGCAGCTGATTTGCAAGCAAGGTGTAACATGGAATGTACAGATGTGCACAGCGACAGTATACATCATGTATGCTCTATCTGTTGCTACCAGACCACGAGCTAATTCATTATCAGTAATTGATGTGACTGTTGTAAGCCGGCCTGCCGATGGGTCAATTCCATGTACACCACTCCCCACACCCCACCTTTCAGATCACAAGGATACACTGTCTCTTAGTCCCTTCCAACTTTTCCACCATCCATCATGATTTTAGACCTGACCCTATGATAGATATTCAACTCTATCTCATGCTCGCTAAGCTTGCTTTCTAAATAGCAGCTGCTATTTGAAAGGAAGTAAACTTTGAACTAGATTGCTTCGTTTAACTTCTGTTCATACATAGAATTTAGTCTGCAGTTACTAAAGTGTGAATAAAAATCACTCTTTATAAAACAGATTAGCAAATAGGCTCTATAGTTTGAAGATGCTCTGTCTGTAAAGAGTGACTGCACATGCTTTATTATCGCTCAAGAGTAGAGCATAAGACAATGCTTTGTATAATTTACATTAGTTCAAACAGACAACTTGCTTACTTTAAGGTAACTTGCAGAACAGATGAATAATATCATTTTACCACATCAATAACTAATGTGTTTATAATTGGAAGAGTTTTATGTACTCAGAAGTTAGCTTTACAGCATTAATGGTAGCTAGCCAAGATCTATGTCTCCAAAAAAATGCTTTTAGACCATTTGTGTTAAAAAGATATCTGAGGAAATATCACAGGCTTGTGAAGTCACTCAAGTTAGGGAAAAAAGGGGTATAAATGTGAAGAACAGCTCAGGCTTATGAGGAATGGGATAAGGAACATCAGGAAACATGAAAGAACGAGAATTCATTCCTCCAGCTTCAGTTTCTGTGACTGACAACTTGCTTGTCTGCATCTTTTTTGTTTATAGGAATTGAACCAGTTTTTTGGAAATCCTTAATTCTTTATGTCTGATAAATCCTTTGTGCTTTGTAAATAGTGTGCATTTTAGAAATGGTTTATAGTTGGGAAATGTTTAAGATAGAAATCCTTGGTGAGGTTTGAGTGTGTCTTATGAGTGCTGTGTGGATTTGAACATTTATCACTGTAGATAAATGAATTGAACAGGAGTAGGCAGTTTAAACGGCTTGACACAGACTAGATAGGCTGAAGGGCCTGTTCTGTGCTGTACTTGTCAATGACTCTAACTGTGTTTTAAATTACTTAGCTAGCTGTAATTATCTTCTACTTGGTAGACAGAGAATTCCCGACACTCAGATACTGGGTATTGGCAGCTAAACTCGCCGTGGAGAATAAACAAGGAAGAAGTCTTTGAAGATTGGGTGGTTACAGTATAACCTCCCATTCGTGAGTACTCATGGCTATTTATATCTTCGTTTGAGTTTAGAACTTCATGGTCAACAAAACCAATACCATCAAAACCCACCAATCAGTATAAATGTTGTTTAAATATTTACTGTTTAAAGAATAGGCTATTTCCCTACACCATTTATAACTTCAGCCCATTCTTACATTCTTCAAAACCAATTGCTTCAGTAAGTTAGTTAACTACTTCAGTTCATGAAATAAGAGGAAATAAAAGTAAATTCTTCATTATAAATAGGTGGTTGTAAATTACCTGGTGTGCATCCAAGTCAATGATCATAGCCTTAGAAACTCCTTCCACTCTCTCAAATAAGAACTGCAATTAAAAATAGTCATAATTAGATGTCAAGAATGTGAAAGTTGTTGCATAGATTTATAACTACTGTACACATCACAAACTTTCAGAAACTAGGAATTTTTTAAAAATCAATGAAAACAAAAGTTTTAAACAGTTACTACATGACACACGAAAACTATCAAATATATTTATTAACTGTTTATACCTGACACAGACTTTGAAAATGACTCATTGGATTGGGGAGAGCCACTGAGAAACAAAAGTGTCTCTCTCTCCATATGTAATTTTTAATAATGTTTCAAAAATATTTGACCACAGTACATTATCCACGGTAAAACGATATTGTAAACTCATCCAATAAAATGCTCAAGGACAACAGGACCTTACAGTATCCATGCTGCCCCATGGGCATTCTAGAAGGCCACAGTAGATACTGTGCTGACTCAGATTTAATATTCATGGTTACTGCTCAATGACAAATCAGCGCACCAGTAGCACAAAGTAATTGTCAGCATTCAGCTTTTAACACCCTTGACAGCATTACTCCATAAAGTGCACTCAGCAGGATCCAAACGCACAGGGAAATGCTTTGCCCTGCCTGAGCAACGTATGTGAACCCGAACCTTCCAAATGACATCAACAATTTCTTAGAATAAAATTCAAAGATTCAAAGTGCAATTATTATCAATGTATGTATGAAGTATACAACCCTGGGATTGTCTTATTGTGGACCTGCCTCAAAGCAAAGGAACACATTCGAAGAAAATATGAAACACCCAACGTGCAAAAAAAATCACAAATCATACAAACAGCAAAACAGACGCGGAAATAACACACAGAATACTAAACACCAAACTGCAGTGTCTTTGAAACAGTCCGGGAATGTTCAGTTTAGTTCGGTTCAGATCAGATCAATTTAGTGCTGTGTCATTCATTGATTGCAGGCCACAGCCAGCCCACCCCAGTCACACTGTTCACTAAATTCAAAACAGGTACCAAGGATGAAAAGTTGGCATTCTCAATTAAATTTGAGGTAGGTGTAGCAAGTCCATTTATGTCTGCAGTCTAATTTCACACTCAACGTGTAGTTTCAAAGCTCTTTTACTGGTGACAAATGACTAATGTAAATGCAGAAAAGCAGCATCCATCATCAAGGACTCCCAACATCCAGGCCACGTTCTCTTCTAACTGCTGTCATCAGCAAAGAGGTACAGGAGCCTCATGTCCCACACCACCAGGTTCGGGAACAGTTATTCCCCCTCAACCATCAGGCTTTTCAACCAGAGGGATAACTTCATTCACCCCAACACTAAGCTGATTCCACAACCAATGGATTCAGTTTGTAGGTATTCTACAACTTGAGTTCTCAATATTGCTTATTCATTTGTTATTTGTTATTTCTTTTCTTTTTGTATCTGCAGTTTGTTGTCTTCTGCACATTGGTTGTTTGTTCGAATCTGTCATGAGTCTATTGTGTTTCTTTGTATTTACTGTGAATGTCAGCTAAAAAAATTATATACTGACATATATGTACTTCGATAACAAATTTGCTTTGAACTCGGAAAGTAAGAAGACGAAGCAGATAAATGCACTGCTGTAGAGGTTGTAGCTCGTCAGACACTGCACCAATATCCTAAAGGTGTTGGGAGAAGTGGGGTGGGGGGGGGGGGTAATGCTCTGGCGTTGGTAAGGGGAAGGGTTCAAACTAACTTAGTAGGAGAATGGTATACCAAAGGCTGAATCAGTAAGGAGAACAACCAAGCTGAAAATAGAAGATAGAACTCAGGTAAAGGGCAAGAGAAAAGAAAAGGCAATAATACAGAGAATTAATGATAATTAGAGTGCATCAGAAAGGGCAAGAACCATACAAGCATCAAAGTACATCAGCACAAAGAGCCATAGTATTAAAAATGCAAGAAGAAAATTTAAAGGCCACACAGCATTTGTTACAAGGCAGATGAGTTGACAGCCACTACAGAAATGTGGCTGCAAGGTGACCAAGGCTAGGAGCAAAACATTTGACATTTCTGAATCATAAGTGAAAACCTTTTAAAAAGGATATGATTACTCCAGTGACAAGGGACGATAATGGTTGAGAGATCAGTATGGGTGGAAATCAAGATGTCAATGCACAGAAAAGTACACCGGTCCCCTAACAGAGGCTACACTGCATAATCTGAGAAATAACAGGAGCTGCGAGAAAGGAACCATGGGGACTTTGGGGATGGGAAACGATGTATTGGCACCCAAAGACTGTGGCTAACTAACAAGAAACATTGAATCTCAGGACAAGATGGGTTACTTTCAGACTGGCAATGGCATGTGGGTCAGTGGCAATGTCTTGGCTTCTTGCAATCAATATTAACAACTCAAATATAGAGACCAAATGCACTGCAGCCAACACTGTAGGTGATAAATTCTGAGAAGGGAACAAGGTGCTTAGAAAGTGATACAAACAGATTGAGCGAGAGGACAAGAATTTGGAAGTTTGAAATTAAAAAATGGGAGGTTTTCCACTTAGTAAGAATAGAAACACAAATTATCCTTTAACTGCAGTCAATCTACAAAATGTTACAGAACAAAGGGATCTGTGGCGCTAATACATGAAACAGTAAAAACTTGAATTCAGGATGCTTGAATGTCAATTTCAATCAAGTATTAAGTGGAAAGCAACCCTTAATACAAACAAGACTCTGTCTTCAAAAAAACTATTTATAACTTATAAGCATTAATCA
Source organism: Hemitrygon akajei (assembly GCF_048418815.1). Lineage (NCBI taxonomy): Eukaryota > Metazoa > Chordata > Chondrichthyes > Myliobatiformes > Dasyatidae > Hemitrygon > Hemitrygon akajei. The sequence goes on along the minus strand of NC_133142.1, from coordinate 17,180,503 downwards.
TTGTCTGGAAAGATTGAAGGCTACCAGTTCAAGTGACAGATGCTGTAACTAAAGAGATATACCTTAGGTGACAAGACAATCTCTTATATTGACATTTCTATAAAAATACTTTATTAAACAAAGTAGCAACCACAAACACTTTAAAGATGATGAAACCAGTTTGGGACCTTCTGCTTTGCACCATTGTAAATTATTCAAGAGAAAACAATAAATGATTTTTTGCAAGATCTGTATTCCAGCAACAGTAGTCTCCTGTGTCTCCAAATTATAAATTATCCCTCAATGTACCACCCAGGATGAGATCAGGGGAAGGATTAAATGGACATCCTGTCACATAAAATCATATTCCTGTCAATTAAAATAATTAAAGATATATTTGTTCAGTCAATCAATATTTGCAGCATTTATATATTCAGGCAGCAGTCTTTCAATACTGTAATAAAAGAAGAATATACTGAATAATTGAGGTTTTGTACTCTCAAACCTTTTGATTATCTCAGGTATTTGAATATTCAAAGCTGTCTTGTACATAATCACACGGTCCCACTGGAATAACGTAACTCTACAGAGACAATACCCCACATCCACAAAGTTGAAGTCGAAAATGTATTTAATCATCTGATGTTATTTCTATGCTTAAGGTGTATAAAACCCTCTAAGAGAGATTCTTCCAGTATGTCTTCTCGTCAGTCTGAATAACTACCATAAGGTATAGGAGCAAAATTAGGCCATTTGACCCATTGAGTCTGCCCTGCCATTTCATGAAGGCTGATCCAATTTTCCTCTCAGCCCCAACCTCCTGCCTTCTCCCCATATCCCTTCACACCCTGATCAATCAAGAATCTATCAACCTCTGCCTTAAATATACATAAAGTCTTGGCCTCCACAGCTACCAGTGACAAAGAATTCCACAGAGTCACCACTCTTTGGCTAAAGAAATACCTCCTCATTTCCATTCTAAACTGATGTCCCTCAATTCTGAGGCTTTGTCCTCTGGTCCTAGACTTTCTCACCATAGGAAACATCCTCTCCACATCCATTCATCAAGACCTTTCACCATCTAATAGGTTTCAACAAGGTCACCCCTCATTTTTTTGAATTCTCTTGAATACAGGCCAAGAGCCATTTGATCTTGGAATCATTTTCATGAACATCCTTTGTACTCTCTACAGTTTCAGCACATCCTTTCTAAGGGGCCCAAAAACTGCTCATAACACTCCAAGTGAGGCCTCATCAATACTTTACAAAGTCTCAACATTACTTCCTTGCTTTTATATTCTAGTCCTCTTGAAATTTATGCTAACATCGCATTTGCCTTCCTCACCACAGAATCAACTTGCAAATTAACCTTCGGGGAATTCTGCACAAGGACTTCCAAATCCCTTTGCACCTCAGTTTTTTTGTATTTTCTCTCCATTTAGATAATAGTTAATCCTTTCATTTCTTCTACCAAAATATGTGATTGTACACTTCCCAACACAGTGTTCCATCACCCACTTCTTTACCCATTCACCAAATCTAAGCCCTTCTGTAGCCTCTGTACTTCCTCAAAACTGTCTGCCCCTCCATCTACCTTCATATCGTCTGCAAACTTTGCAACAAAGCCATCATCCAAATCATCGACATACGATGCAAAAAGAATCACACCCAACACAGACTCTTGTGGAACACCAGTAATCACCGGCAGCCAATCAGAAAAGGGTCCCTTTATTTCCACTCTTTGCCTCCTGCCAATTAGCCACAGCTTATCCATGCTAGATATACCACGGGCTCATAGCTTGTTAAGCAGCCTCATGTGTGGCGCCTTGTCAAATGCCTTTTGAAAATTCAAGTAAACAACATCAACTGATTCTCCTTTGTCTATCCTACTTGTTATTTCTTCAAAGAATTCCAACAGATCTGTCAGACAAGATTTGCCCCTGAGGAAACCAAGCTGACTACAGCCTATTTTATCATGTATTTCCAAGTACCACGAGGCCTCATCCTTAATAATTGACTCCAACATCTTCCTAACCACTGAGGTCAGATTCTTCTGCTTCTCTTCTTCTTGAAGAGTAGAGTGACATTTGCTATTTTCCAGAACCATTCTAGAATCTAGTGATCTTTAAAGATGATTACTAATGCCTCCACAAACTCTTCAGCCACCTCCTTCAGAACTCCAGGGTGTACACCATCTGGTCCAGGTGACTTATCTAACATCAGACCTTTCAGTTTCCCAAGAACTTCTCTCTAGTTAATGGTAATGATGAGTAACAATAATGATAATAATAATAATAATCTTGGGTAATGATGAGTCTGAGTACAGAGAGGAAATTAAGAACCTGGTGGCATGGTGAGAAGACAATAACCTATCCCTCAACGTCAGCAAGATGAAGGAATTGGTTGTTGACTTCAGAAGGAGTAGCGGACTGCACAACCCCATCTACATCAGTGGTGCGCAGGTGGAACAGGTCAAAAGCTTTAACCCTCGGGGTCAATAACTCAAATGACCTGACTTGGTCTAACCAAGCAGAATCCACTGCCAAGAAGGCCCATCAGCACCTTTACTTCCTGAGAAAACTGAAGAAATTTGGCCTGTCCCCTAAAACCCTCACTAATTTTTTATAGGTGCACCGTAGAAAGCATTGTTCTAGGGTGCATCACAACCTGGTATGGAAGTTGTCCTGTCCAAGACTGGAAGAAGCTTCAGAAGATCGTGAACATAGCCCAACACATCACACAAACCAATCTTCCATCCTTGGACTCACTTTACACCGCACGCTGTCGGAGCAGTGCTGCCAGGATAATCAAGGACACGACCCACCCAGCCAACACACTTTTTGTCCCTTTTCCCTCCAGGAGAAGGTTCAGGAGCTTGAAGATTCATATGGCCAGAATTGGGAACAGCTTCTTTCCAACTGTGATAAGACTGCTGAACAGATCCTGACCCAGATTTGGGCCGTACCTTCCAAATATACGGACCTGACTTGCACTACCTTACTTTCCTTTTCTAATTATGATTTATAATTTAAATTTTTATTATATTTACTTTGATTTGTACTTCAGGGAGCGCGAAGCACAGAATCAAATATCACTGTGATGATTGTGGCTACTCTAACTCATATGTTTTGGTCATGTGTAAGCTTAAATAATTTTTGGAGGGATGTGTTTGGAATATTATCTAAAGTTATAGATGTGGATGTTCAACCTAATTCACTTACAGCAATTTTTGGGATTATTCCAGAGGAAGCAAGCAAAATGTCTGCTTCCACTCAACATATGATAGCCTTTTCAACTTTACTGGCTAGGAGAGCTATTTTGCTACACTGGAAAGAATCTAACCCACCTACTGTTTTCTATTGGCTCTCCTCCATCATGTCATGTCTAAGCTTGGAGAAAATTAGAAGCCGGACATTTGATCCATCCTTTAATTTTGAACAAGTCTGGCGACCCTTTATTCAATATTTCACAAGATTTTTATTTATTTATTTATTTATTTTTCTTTACTCTTTTCGGAAAATCCTTATCCGTGAAGGTTTGGAGATGACTGGAAGGATGTTTTTTTTCCTCTCTCTCTCTTTTTAATTTTATCCTCAATTGGACTGCCCAATCTTTCTTTTTCTTTCCTTTTTCTTTCTCAGTTTTTTTTCCTTTAAATTTCCAATCTTTTTTTTTATGATTGCTATTAGGAGTTGTAGTTTTTTTTGACCATTGTATACATAACAGCGTAATATTTTACCTATCTGATTTTGACATTATATATTTTCTGTTTTTTTATTGCTGTTTATATGTCTTTTATATTATCTGTTTGCTAAACTCCTCCTCTGATCTGTATATTCTTTATTTGAAAATCAATAAAAAGATTGAAAAATGAAATGATGATTGTACATTCTAGTATCAATTGTTTGGTGACAATAAAAGTAACTTCACAAACTTCAAGACCCCTGACACCAGGAACTTCTACCATACTGCTAGTGTCTTCCACAGTGAAGACTGATGCAAAATGCTTATTCAGTTTGTCTGCCATTACTTGTCCCCCATTACTACCTTTCCAGCATCATTTTCCAATGGTCCTATATACACTCCCGCCTCTCCATTCCAATTTATATATCTGAAGAAACAACTTTTGATATCCTCTTTAATATTATTGGCTAGTAACTTTAATATTCCATCTTTACCTTCAAGGACGTCTGTCGGTTTTTAAAAGCTTCCCAATCCTCTAACTTCCCACTAATTTTTGCTCTGTTATATGCCCTCTCTTTTGCTTTTATATCGGTTCTTACTTCTCGCTAGCTACGGCTGTGTCATCTTTCTTTTAGAATACTTCTTCCTCTTTAGAATGTACATGCCCTGTGGCTTCTGAACTGCTTACAGAAATTTCAGCCATTGCTGTTCTGCCATCATCCCCGTCAGTGTTCTTTTCCAATCAATTCTGACCAACTCCTCTCTCATGCCTCTGTAATTCCCTTCACTCCACTGTAATACTGATACATCTGACTTAAGCTTCTCCTTCTCAGATTTCAGGGTGAATTTGATTATATTATAATTACTTGTCCCTAAGAGTTCTTTCTCCTTAAGCTCTCTGATCAATTCAGGTTCATTGCCCAGCACCTAACCCAGAATAGCTAATGCCCTAGTGGGATCAGGAGCCCAACCATGAGCTACTCTGAAAAACTATCTCACAGGCATTCTAGAAAGCCCACCTCTAAGAATCCAGCACCAACTTGATTTACCCTGTATACCTGCATATTGAAATCTCTAGGACCACTGTAACATTCCCATACAGCATCCATTTTCTATCTCCAGTTGTAATTTGTAGACCTCATCCTTCCTACTGTTTGGGGGTCTGTATGCAATTCCCATCAGGGAGTTTTTCCCCCTTGCAGTTCCTGAGCTCTATCCACAATGATTCAACACCTCTGACACTATGTTACCCCTTTCTGAAGATCTGATTTCATTTGTTAAACCAACAAAGCAACGCCATCCCCTCTGCCTTTTCTGCCTGTCCTTTCGATAAAAGTGAGTCCTTGGACGTTAAGCTCCCACCAATGATTCAGTGATGCCTACAACATCATACATGCCAATCTATAACTGTTCTACAGCAAGACCTATTACATCTACAGCTCATACAGAGTCACAACATTTGGTGCATTTCCAGGATACTTTTGGAACCCATTATGTAACCAGTGACTCCGGCAGTCTAGGGGGGGGGGGGGGAAGTATTTTTAAGGGCATCACCTTGTAACCAGATCTGTTTGGGCCAACAACCATGGAAACATGATGTATCAAAGAACAAAGTAGCCAGCTGGAGAGGTAGATGTAAAATGTAATTGCCAGTCTGTGTATTTGTGTAAGGGATTAGTGCTGGGTAGTTTGGTATGACAAGGTCATTGGTTGTGGCACAGAATTAATCGTTTTTCAGGATGACAGTGGGTGGGGGGTCATGTATATTCAGTGCTCAGTAGGCATCCATAGCTTGAGGGTGTTATTAGTAACATGATCTTACTAAGAAGTAAAATTCATATAAGGATGTACAGGGTAGGAACGTGAAGTAGCAGTAGGAATAAGCTACTTGTGTGTGCGCTCAGGGTAGACTGGTGGACACTTTAAAGTACAAAGGCATCAACTTTGGTGTACGACTGTAACTCATTATAGTTATTGTATTGTACACAAGTTCAAAGTAAATTTACTATCAAAGTACATATATGTCAGCACATACAACCCTGAGATTCATGTTCTTCTAGGCATACTCAATAAACCCAATAACCATAATAAAATCAACAAAAGACTGCACTGAACAAGGCAGACGACCAGTGTGCAAAAAGACAACAAACAGTGCAAATACAGAAGGGGAATAACAATAATAATAATAATAATAATAAACAAACAGTGAATATCAAGCGCATGAGATGAAGAGTCCTTGAAAGTGAGTCCCTAGGTTGTGGGAACAGTTTAGTGATGGGGTGAGTGAAGTTATCCCTTCTGGTTCAGGAAACTGATGGTTGAGAGGTAATAACTGTTCCTGAACTTGGTGATGTGGGACCTGAGGTTCCTGTACATTCTTCCTGATGGCAGCAGTGAGAAGAGAACATTGCCTGAGTGGTGGGGGTCCTTGATGATGGATGGTGCTTTCCTGCCACAGTGTTGTGTGTCGATGTGATCAGTGGTGGGGAGGTCTTTAGTTGTGATGGACTGGGCCATGATGGATGATGCAAAGATTCCGTCGGTGCACTACAGCAACATTCTGCAGGCTATGCATGATATTTAAAAACAGAAGCCTAAATAAAAACTCACTAAATGGTGTAGAAATGAAATGTTTAAAAACTTAAGAAATCTGACTGCTTAAGTGATTTGTACCATCAATGTGGAACAGACAAACAGGTTGAAGATTGTTGTAGGCATCACACTGACTACATGTTTAGAGTTTTTAAAGTTCTGGTCATGATGCCACAAAGAGGGATTCAAAATTTTGGAATTCATCCCAAGTTCAGGCGAGGTAGTGCTGGATTATACAGGAAGGTTGTGGAAAAAATTGGGATACTTCAGTTTTGTAAAAGCCTGAATTTATGAAGCTGACAGAATTTTAAATGTGGTTAGAAAAGTCTTCGAACCATGACATTAGGATAAAAGAAATTGCTTCAATCAACTATGTACTCTATTGTTTATTCAGCTATGCAGTACATTTTGAACTAAAACTATAAAGTTTCCATCATTACAAATTGAAAACAAAATTACGAATAGATATCTTAAGAAAAATGAAAAAGAAGAAAAAACGATGGAAGGACAATAAGCTTTTTCTCTGAATAGACAAACAGGGACTGATTAAATAGCATTCCTCATGCAATTCTCTACTTGACCAGGAGTAACAAAATAAACACACACTACCGCTAAAACAATAAACCTGCATATTTTATGGACATATTCTCCTAAGGAAGCTGCTATTACAGAGTGGAATGAATTACAAAACTATAAACAGAAATGCAACAGATAAGATTTTGCAAGGTAACAACGGCATTTCTGCTCACAATCATCAGTGATAACAAGCTTGGGATTCACACGCAGATGGAAATCTCAACACTAGACATCTGCTCTGAAGCATTTTCCTGATTAAGCTCCATTGATGGGGTTCTTCATGTGTCAGATTTAGATCGAGTGTAGGAACAGCAAGTGTATTAATTTCAATGGAAAGGAACAGCTCTGAGAAACCATGCTAAGTTTTAGTTAAATTACATATTTTCTGGTTGTTTCTGTTTGCATACATGATTTTATTATTCTTATTACTTAAGTGTTTGATATGTTTTTTTAATAGTTTCTGAACATTTGTGTATATTTCAGGATTACACAGATTTAGAAACATTAGCAGTATTTTAACAGCTTTAATATGAAAGAGGATCCAGTGCTTTCCTGGCCTAAACGACGAATAAACTCTTCTCAGGCTTCCAACTGGGTACAGATATCAATTATAACTGATGTTTTGATGTCAAACTCTGCTATCTTCTTCAGGGATGATTCCTTGGCATGTCTAGTCCAGTGGTATTTATACCCCTGTAGTCTGTCCCTCTTGATTGGTTAGTCCTTATCCAATCAGGTTTCTACTCTCCCACCTTGTTTACAACTGAATTCCAGTTTGTCTCTAACAACACAAATTCTTTTCTCCTAGTCTTATTTCAAAGGCTTCCTTTACCAGGTGGTCCCAAAAGCCATTGGCATGGCAGAGTGGTTTTGTGTCGTCAAACTCAATCCCTTGGCCATTGCGAATGCAGTGTTCTGCTACTGCCAATTTCTCCAGCTAACCCAAACGGACACACCACCTGTTCTCCTTGATGCAGTTTCCACCACGCATCCTGCTTCGCATTCATAGGGAATCCTGTAAACACCAGCCGACCCTAGTCCTAGGTCATCTTTGACCCACACAAGCTGCACTCAATATAACTTGCACAACGCATGTGTAATCCTTGTGTTTCAGGAACAACTACAGGTAATTCACTGCTTACTAAATACCCTACGCAAGATAAATATGAAAAGTCTGGAAACAAAATCTATGTTACAAAAATCTATTGTGATCCTAAAACGGCAACCATCTAAAGATTTCCATATTCCATAAAAAGCAGACTAAATTAAAAAAAAACATTGAGGAGATTCAAATGAGTCTGGTAATGATTCTGGAGTAATATTGTTATACAACAGCAAAGTATATTCTTCCCTTCATTGTTTTAATGGAGACATAAAACTATTACTTTTGGAGATCTTGAAATAGTAGAGGGGAAATCAAATCAATACCGTATGCATGAAAACATTGTTTCTAATGTCCAGGACAAAGTTTTATATATGCATTTAAATGTAGTAAGCTGAATACAATTTAATCTTTGTTTGTCAGATGGTTAACAAAATAAATTAATAATGCATGGATCACTTGATTGAAATTTCCTTCCCATAATTTTGTTTTGCTTCTCTAAGCAGTTAATCAGAAGCAACTATGAATGTCAGCCTAAGCCTATCCAAGTTTTAAAACCAACTGGAGTTCAAAATCACTTTGAGGATTTAAAACCAAAAGTACATCATAATATCTGTATCATTAATCACTAAATTCACTTTACATTCAAAGCTACTCAAATAATGTGTTGCTTCTCATTGGTGAAATACTTTCATATACTGGAACCAAGTTTTCAAGTCGTAGGTAATGAGAAAATCATATTTATTTACTTTCCATTCTCACCTTAATTGCCAGAGTTATGTCAGCATAGGCACAAAACCCTCCTCCTTGGTCACTCGAACAATGATGGAAGCCACCACCTAATAGAAGTAAAGCACAGGTAATAATAATATTAATAAATTAACTAAAGAGTACCTTTCATGTAAATGATGCAATTTAAAGTGCTTTACAATGTGATAAAGAGAAACAATGAAAAAAATTTAAAAATAAAAGAAAAAGATGTTAATATAAAGTTGAAATAAATAGGTTTTGAGCTGGCTTTTAAAAATGTTAACTGAGCCTGCATCCCTTATAGCGTTACATAGTGAATTCCACAGTTTAGGAGCGTAATTCAAAAAAAGCTGACCTTTTTTTGAGGGAAATTGTTTAAATTTAAGAGACCAGCAGAAGTCGTCCTAAGAGCTCAAGCAGGATAATAAAACAAAAGCAATTCTCTGATGTACTCTGGTCCCAGACCATTAACTGCTTTAAAAAACACAAGTAAGAGAACTTTAATATCAATTCTAAAAGATACAGGAAGCCAATGCACAGTAGCTAAGATGGGAGAGATATATTCCCTCATCTGGTTTTGCTTAGAAGTGCAACACCAACATTCTGAATGAATTGAAGTTTGTCATGGATTATTTTGGAAGGTCAGTAAAAAGTATATTGCAGTAATCTAGCCTATTTAACATAAAGGTGCAAATTAATTTTTCCAGCATCATTATGTGACAGAAACAGACATTTTGCAATATGTGGGATTTGAAATTAAAATCTGAATCAAGGATAACACCCAGGCTTGTTATTTCGGATTTCACAAGGGGAGCCAAGTTCCCAAGTTTATCAAAAAGACGATCTCTTTTGGCTTTAGGACCAACCAAAAGTATTTCAGGTTTATGCTCGTTTAGCTTTAGAACGTTATTGTTCATCCATTTGTTTATTGCAGCCATACCAGAAATCAGAGAAGAGAAGGTGTTATCATCATTAGGCTCAATTGAGATATACAATGGTGTGTCATCTGCAAAACCATGGAAATCAAGTTTACGCTCTCCAATGAGGTTTCCTAAAGGGAGCGCATATAAAGTAATTATAAAATCTACACAGTTCTACCCCTTACAAATGTCCTACACACAAATATATTACATATGACAAAAAATGACTAAATCAACTGAAAAGCAACATAGCAACTTTTTTCTCCAGTCCTGATGAAGGGTCTCAGCCCAAAACAGTGACTGTTTACTCTTTTCCATAGATGCTGCCTGGCTTGCTGAGTTCCTCTGGCATTTTGTGTGTGTTGCTAGGAACGAGTATTGGCACTTCAGTATCTAAAACACACTGAAATTACAGCTAGGTTCTGAACAGCCTTGGGCTATTTAAATGTAGTAAGTGGCCAAGTATGGATCAGATGATCATTTTGCAAACCTGACTACATCATCTATGTCAATGTGCTACCTTTCATAGAAGAGGTTAAACTGGAGAGATTAACTGTAAAAGCAAGTTTCCCTCTTTTGGGAAATTTAAGAGATTCTGTGGAATTACATATTCAAACCTGACCATTTATCCTTCAACTAATTTTATTAAAATTGATTACCTAGACTACTTTCTTTTCTCACTAGGGCACAAGCTATAAGAGTGATTTCTCAGTATTATAACAAAGGCTGTTCTTTGGTGGTTTCTCTCTTTCGGACATTCAAAGGACATAAACATGCATTAAATTTTCACTGTATGTCTTTTTCATAATTGGTGGTGAAAATAGTTATTTAATGTGCAAAATTGGTGGACTAAAATCATTCAGACAGAACCCAGCTGCTTCAAATACTTCACATGGTTTTCCAAAACAAGAAAAAAAAATTCAATCATACTGTGCAGTCACCACACTTTCTGGAAAATACTATTATGCTCTGAAATGTTGTACAGCCATGCAAATGTCCAATGCATCAAATATAATTTTTTTATCCCTCAAAACTTATCAAAACACTACAATGTTAACAAAATGACTCAGAACATGGCATTGTTATACAATTGTTTGAAGAGGAAAGCAGAGTCATCTGCATTCACAAGTGACTTCTAGACTTAATAAACGCAGTAGATGCAGTCAAACTTTACATCAATTAATTGAGCATGTCATATAAATCCTGTTTTCTAAGTCTTCACATAAGTATTTAAAGCAAAATATTACCAGCTATTACTAAAAGCTTGTAATAGTCTCTCTCCATAGTAATAATTAAGCCAGCTGTTGGATATCAAGTAAGACCTGGACTGTCATGGTGACGGAAATGTCAGTTTTTATTACACTCCGCTCAACAAACTAATAGTAGAAATATCTGATGAAATCTATTTGCAAAAGTAATATAAAGTTAGACATTATATAGTGTAACACTGCATTAGAAAAACTGAATTTACAACGTACCTACTTTACCAAGCATATTTAGTGCTTTTATATTCAACTAGCTGGCTGATGAACCATGGAAAACAACCCCATTTATAACTTTAGTAGCCCAGAACTGTGGTTCAATTGTAAATTGAAATGCAACGATGAAGACTAGATGGCTTTCAGATATTTTCAACACTTTTCTATTACCTACCAACATTGATTGCCCATCCTCGTTCAATAGCAAGCTTCCCAGCCTAAATGTTAAAAACAAATAAGGGAAACAATTTATTATTACAATTCAGTGATTCAAATATCCAACAGCAAAGTATACAACAGGCTATAAAACAATTCTATTTACAAAATGTGGTTAATATTATAAAGTTTAGAAATAAAATTACTGCCTCGTTATTTCAAAGTTCAAAGTAATTATCAAAGTATGTACATGTCACCATATACAACCCTGAAATTCATTTTCTTGCCGTCACACTCAATAAATCCATAACAGAATATTAACCATAATAGAATCAACACGAGATTGCACCAACTTGGGTGTTCAACCAGTTTGCAAAAGACTGTGCAAATACAAAAAGAAAGAAATGATAAGAATGAATAAGCAATAAATATTGAGAATTTGAGATGAAGAGTCCTCGAAAGTAAGTCCATAGGTTGTGGGAACATTCAAGTGATGGGCTAAGTGAAGTTGAGTGAAGTTATCCCCTTTGGTTCAAGAGCCTGACGGCTGAGGGGTAACAACTGTTCCTGAAACTGGTGGTGTGGGACCTGAGGCTCCTGTACCTCCTTCCTGATGGTGGCAGCAGCATGACCTGGGTGGAGGGAGTCCCTGATGATGGATGCTGCTTTCCTGCACAGTGCTCCGTGTACATACTCCCAGTGGTGGGGAGGTCTGTATCCATGTCCACTACTATTTGAAGACTTTTGGTTCTTTATTAGTATTTATTTAATAGTTCCAAGAAAATACACCACTTTATCAAAAATCACACACATCAGACATTGATCAACCACATTCATTTGGTCAGAACTATGGAAGTCTATTTCTGGAAACCTACAGCACAAATGTGACCCCTTCAGCCTGTCACACCTACACTACCTTTGGAAGAACAGTCATGGTTCACCCCATATTCTCAATTTTTTCCTAAGCCTGGAGGTTCTTCAAGAAACTTCCTAACAAAATTTAGGCAATTTCCACCACCCTTTTCAGAAATAGCATTCCAGATCTCTACTATCCAGTGTATAAAAGAATTCCCCATCTTACTTCTAGATCTTTTGGCAGTGATTTTGAGTCCCAAATCATTCATATACTTGCCAGAGGAAATATTTCTTTAATGAGTCTATCAAAATACCTTATCATCTTGAAAAACCATTACATCACCTCTTAACTCTCACTATTCCAGAAAGAAAAATACTAACTTCTCTCTCTTTTCCTCACGGTTAAAATCCCTGATGAATCACCTCTACTTCTTTGCTGTAAATCAATAGCTGCTTATCCAAGCTTCAAATCCAAGAGATTCACTCACTCTTGAGTAACCATTATTCAATAGTATTACAATAGAACAACACTAATAGCAGACATTCTGCTCTACAATTGGTCACACTCAATTGCCTTAGGTCACCATCTCCAAACTGAAATAAGCAGATATACTTCCAAATCATACACAACGAATATTAAAAGATATGCACACAAACCAAGGCCATTAAACACTCTGTGCAATAGGCGCTTCCTCCATAATGAATACAAATTGTCTAAGGAATAAATGAAATTATGTCCTGTGAAATCCCAAGGCTGGGAGTTTCCACCAGTTTTAAGATAAACAAATATAATTTTCATTCAAGCACAGCAACTAGAGCAATTTCAAGAACATGTAAAATAGTAAGCTTTTCATTTACAATGCACATTTATGCCTAGCAATAGGAGACAGTAATACAATGCAAGTTTCAGTGACGACTGTTCCTTGTGAAATGCGACAAATATTGCAGTTTAGCACCAAATGACATGACCACTTGCTCCTGGTCTGAAACTGATAGCAACGTTGGGAGACACCCAGACAAGGAGATTCACATGATTCAGGCACGTGACAGTTTTGTGGATATGTTCAAGTAGTATTTGAACACTCCATGTTTTAAGCTACATTTTTTTTAACATCAGAGTAGGGGGAAATGGTGCAACCTTGAGCTCTTTATTGCTCCAGCTGGTCTACGAGTTTCAAACAAAGTGAAATGTAATTTCATGACAAAGTAACATATGTGGTCTAGTTCCCGACACCGATGAATATGAAATGCTTGTTGTTTCGGGTTTTCGGTACCTAGCATTTTCTTCTTTAACTACAGGAAAGCATGACCAGAGTCAAGTTCCATACACATTAACTCCATACAAGTTATCAAAAATTTAACAGCTGTACAATCTTAAGAAAAACTAATTTAATTACCATTCACGCACATCAGCTATGTACAGCGCAGTAGTAATGTGGTGAGCACAACACTTTACAGAACAGGTGACCTGGGTTCAATTCCAACCATTGCCTGTCATGAGTTTGTATGTTCTCTCTATGACTGCATAGGTTCCTCCAGGTGTTCCTGTTCTCCACCCCCCCCCCCCCCCCCATGTACCGAAGACATAGCAGTTGGCAGGTTAATTGGTTATTGTAAATTGTCCCCGTGATTATGCTCAAATTATATCGAGGGATTGCTGGGCATCACAGCTCAAAGAGCCAGAAGGGCCTATTCTTCACCAGATCTCAATAAATAAACTCTACAGTGCCTTCAGGTGACTAAATGGTGATTAAAGTAGTTTACTTTAAGAATATGGTAGAATTGGGGTAAAATCTGTGGATTATTGTGTCAGAATTCTTAATGTGGAGAAACAGGGGGATCTTGGGGGTCCAGATCCATAGGCTCCTCAAAGATGCCACGCACATCGATAGGATAGTTAAGGTGGCATGCGGTGAATTAGCCTTCATTAGTTAGGAGGTTGAGTTCAAATGCTGCAAGGTAATGTTGCATCTCTATAAAACTCCTATGTTAGAGTATTGTGTTCAATTCTGGTCACCTCGTTATAGGATGGATGTTGAAACTTTACAGAGGGTGCAGTGGAGACTTACTAGAATTAGAGATCATGTCTATGAGGAAATGTTCAGTGAGTTATGGATTTTCTCTTTGGAACAAAGGAGGATTAGAGGCAACTTGATAAAAGTGTATAAAATTATGAGAGGTACAGATGAAATGGACAGGCAGTACCTTTCTCCCAGGGCAGTATTGGCTAATACCGGAGAAAGTGGAGTAAAGTTTAGGAGAGATGTCAGAGGTAGATATTTTACACACAAAAAAATGGCAGATGCCTGGAACACACTACTGGTGGTGGTAAAAGATGCAGATACAATAGAGAGATTTAACAGCCTCGGATATTAAAAAGACAGGGGATTAAAAAGAAGTGGTAGAGGCAGGTTCGATATTGCCATTTTTAAAAAAAATTGGATTGGTATATGGACAGGAAAGGAATGGAAGGTTATGGGCTGAATGCAGGTTGGTGGGACTAGGTGAGAGTAAGTGTTCGGCACAGACTAGAAGGGTGAGATGGCCTGTTTCTGTGCTGTATTGTTATATGGTTATATTATTGGCTATGCAAGGGGGATGGATTGATCAGTGAGCAACTTCATGTAGGTCAGCACAACCTCATGGACCAAAGGGTCTGTACTGTGTTGTACTTTTCTATGCTGTGTTCCATCTGCTGCTCCTTCAATTGCCACCCACACCAACATTGGGCCAAACTTAATAACCATCTAACTGTGATGCCAATTTCCACTACTCCCCCACGAGATGCTGGTTAACCATTTCTCAGCCACACTCTCAAATGCAATTCCCAATCAGGTCTCTGAGCTCCGCAATTCTTAACCTCTGACCACTGGCTCTCTCTCCACCCTGGCCTGTCAGATCCACCCACCGTTCCAAATGCTCTACTTGGGATAGAAAACATGCGGCAGTCACTCAGAAACATCTAAGCCACTGAACCTTCTGGCAAGTGCAGATAAAGCAGTAGCAGAGTTTAAAAGTCCACTGATCTGTTCCAATATTAAATTACTTTCAAGATTGTCTAATGTAATTTCCAGTACACAAGTGTAAAGGAGAAAAAAAATAACTGTTACTCTGGATCTGACTTAGCATTTAAAACAAAATCAATAAAATAAAGAACACAATAATAATAAAAAATAAGTGACGCTAGGCACAGGAGTATTTGTACATAAAATGACTGACAGGAAATGATAAAGTTGTGCTGATTGGGTGCGGGTGTTGATCAGCCTTGCTGTTTGGGGAAAATATTTTCGAGTCTGGTGGCCCCTGATGGGAGTGGGACAAACAGTTCACAAACAGGATGGGTGGGATCCTTCATGATGTTACTGGCTCTTTTCTGGCACCCTTCTGTATACACGTCCTCACTGATTAACTACAAATTTTTAAAATGAACAGTTGAAGAGATTATAACATTTCTCCAAAGATTTATTCTAACGAAAGTTTAGCATTACCTTTCCAGATTTTTGAAGGGTAACGCTCAACATTACACAGAACCACTTTCATCCTAACCATGTTTGTGTGACCTGGCGTATTAATGGGAGTCAGAAGCACAGACACAAACTCCGGATAGAGCTGTAGAAAGGTCAGAAACCTTGGTAAATTTTAAAACTCATGGAGCCTTATTCAAAATAGTTAAAGTGTGACCAAGAGTAGGAAGTAGCTCAATGTAGCTGTGCTGAAACACTCCTTAAAACAAAAAGACTAACCATCCTCTTGTTCCCATACAAAAGTTAAAGAAATAGATGGGTAAGTGGTGGGAGTGAAATGAAACCAAATCCCAGTATGTGTCCTTGTCAATCAGTGCTAGAAAATGAGGGGAGTTATATGTGCGTACAAATCAGAGGACAACTAGAGCAAAGCCTCACCCATACATATTTGGTGGCAGGAAATGAAGAATTGCTTTGGTAGACTGAAATCTCCCCAAATGAGCCCAACACTGTTAAAGGCCCAAGAATTTATAGGTTTCCAATTGCCGTAGATTTAGACTTTCACTATATAGAAATAGGTCCTGTGGCCCTCCTAGTCTGCAATGATTGCAAGACACTTAGTTTTCACCAGACCTCCACTCATCCCATTAAATTTTCCTAATGTTCCCATCACATTCCACCTCACCTAATCACAACGTGAATTTGGAACAGCCAAGTCATTTACCAGCCCATGTCAACAGAATGCAGGAGGAAACCAAAACACTAGGGGCAATTCACAAAGTTATAGGAAGAAGATGCAAAGCTTCATATAACAGTATCCATAATCATCTTGCTGGAGACAGCAGCTCCCCTAGTTGCACCGTTTTGGCTAACAATTCCTCAATTCTTTAACCAATTTAGTCCTAGAGTTCACATCTAACTCAGAACTTACGTTATTTTAAACAATAGATAATTTTTAAAAAAAACTTTTCTCAGTCTAATCCTTGGTGAGAATCATCTTTGAAAATCATATTTGAAAAAAATTTTCTTCTGAAAATGTGATTTGATAAGAACATAGACACCCCCAAACCAACCTTCAACTCTATCTCTGCTCTTCTAACTGATGGGTCACCAGTTGCCAGTGAAGTGAGTAAACTGCGGCAGACTATGAGGAGCCAGGAGCAGATGAGAAGGCTGCATCTCCACACAGGAGAGGAAGGGTACACTGGTTTCCTGCTTTCAGCACTTCAGCATTCTCCTTACAAGGGAGAATGCTGAAGTGCTTGTTTCCTCTAATTAACTACATTGCTAGATTTGGTCATTATACTCCCCCACAACACCTGTCCCCTGTCAATGACATCACTGAAGCTGCACATTGGCCATCACCAATTCCTCTATCCAGCCATTCTCCTCAGCAACCTCCAAAAAAAATAGGAGAACAAACTGCAATTTTTCATCCCTGCGGTTTACATTTTTTCTCTGCTTCATCTGGTAACATTATTTCATACAACATAGAGAAAGAATTTTGACACTTTCTGAAGTTGCACTGAAAACAGCATATATGCTGAATTTATACTAAGGGGGTTGCGATTGTTTCGCAGTAGCGTAGCGATGAGCAGCACACACAAAGTGCTGGAGGAACTCACCAGTTCTTCCAGCATTTTGTGTGCCTGTTCCTTTCGATTTCCAGCATCTGCAGATTTTCTCGTGTTTGTAGCTTATTGATAATGTTTTGTTGAGCACGTTGATTCATCATTATGCTCAATGTGAAGCAGTCAAGTTGCTCTTCCAAGAAATGTTGCTATAAATTTGCAACAGGAAGGCCAGGGTACAAAAGGGCATCATTAATGCCACATGTTGTCATTTGTTCTGTTCCAGGAAACCCAAGCTGGTAAATCTGCAAATAAACACCAACACTTATTCTCCGGCATAACTTCTCGACAGCTTTCCAACACTATTCTCTCTTGCGGGCATTATACTTTTTAAAATGTGTATAATAAAGATGAGAAATGCTGCAACCATTAGAATACGTGCACTGTAAATCAGTAAGCCTCTGATAACCCAAAATTAAATTAGGATTCAAGGATTACATCAATATTTTGCATGATTATCAAAAGTACATTAAGCATAAAATGCTATCAGTTTACAATTAAAGATAACCAAAAGTTAGTAGCACATCATAGTGAGAATTGTCAAGAGTTGCTTTGACTTTAAACAATGAAATAGGTGATGTGATGCTTCTACATTTTTGATATCCACATATTGATAGGGTGAAAAGTAAACTAACAGAGCCAAAGATGGTGACAATCAAATACCAGTGTATGACAAAAGACAAACAGAGAAAGCCTCAGCAACAAAAGAAATCAATTTCTCCAAGGGCAAGATAAGAATATTAATTTAATTGTCAAAATCATAAAATACCGTTCTTGGTAAAGTGAATGGGAAGAGATTGTATTGTTTAAAAAAAACAAAAGATGCTGTTTCACAGTTATTCTCCAGGAAAGAAAAGGTCACCCTTTCCTGGACTGATTTACATTTCAATTTCGGCTGGTGATCTGATTAGAAACACCGTCAAATTCAAAATTTATTTTTATGTATACAACTGCCTTTCATTCTTTCATTTTGTGCCTCCTGCCCTTTTGGTTCCTTCGAGTAACTTAATCTCTTAAAATTTCTTATTTAATTTCTTATGAATTTTAAATGCTTTCCACTTAATAGACATTGACCTCCAGGTTTAACCAAGTGCTAGATATCTCCAACTTCTGACCTAAATGAGGCCCAAATGTTGGGTATTGTTTCTCCCAATTAACTGTTTCTAAATATACCATTTTAAGGCATGAATGATCCCATATGCTCATAAAACTAGAAGACATAGGAACATAATAAGACCATCTGGGCCATCAAGTCTGTTCTACCATTCAATCATGGCTGATTTATTTTCCTTCTCAACCCCATTCTCCCACCTTCTCCATGAAACTTCTGACTTCTTTCCAAATCAGAACCTATCAACCATTACTTTAAATATATCCATGACTTGGCCTCTAGAGCCAACTGTGACAATGAATTCCATAGATTCACCATGTTCTGTCCTCATCTCTGATCTAAAGAGGTATCCTTTTATTTTGAGGCTATGCCCTCGGGCCTTAGTTCCTCCCACTCTCGGAAGCATCCTCCTCACAGGTTCACTCTAACGAGGCCTTTCAAAGTTCGGTAGGTTTCAATGAGCCCCCCCCCCAAATAGTTCTAAACTCTGCGAGAACAGGCCCAGGGCCATCAAACTCTCCTCATATGCCAACACTTTCATTCGTAGGAGTATTCTTGTAAAACTCCCCTGGACTCTCTCCAATGCTAGCACATCCTTTCTTAGATATGGAACCAAAACTGCTCACAATACCTCAAATACAGTCTAACCAATTCCATCTCTAGCTCATTGTGCTGAATTAAATTTGAATACTTCCTCAGTCTGGTTCACCATTTCAGAACACTGCTTGTACTTCTGCAATTGTTCATACAACACAGTCAAAGCTGATTTTATTTTGTCTGGGATAAGGGGTCTGTAAATGATCTCCCAAATCCAACAATGGGAGAGGATCCAAAAATTTGCAGTGAACATTTTTATATGCCTGGCAGCACATCTTTAGAGTTCACTGTAATTTCCTGGCAAATGCATTTTTTAAATAGACAACCAGCTAAATCATTAACTTTGGAACTACGCATACTTGTCTACAAAGTATTTAGGAAATATAATGAAGAAGCTAAGCATCTGTTAAAGGTACGGTGAGTGATCAAAATAATACGACAGCTCTAATGAGATAAATTTCTATATACCGGTACTTCAAAGATTGAACCCATGAAAAGGAGATTTTGCACTTTAAGACCAGACATCAAACAGACTCAAAATACCAGAATCAAACCTCCAAGACAAAGCAAAGCATTTTTAAGTAAAGAAGCACACAAGAATGGACTTCAGTTACACTAAGTTAAGTAGAATGAAGAGTGGAAAAGGTGTAATACTTTCATCATGATCCTTGCAAGGACTCCATTCCATTTTCCTCATCGCTTCCGCTCTATTGATAACAAGATATTCCATATCACTGCTTCCCAGGCATCTTCCTCCAACTCTCGACTGGATCTTTTCTATTTCCCATTGATTTCATCCCCCACACCAACCCTGCCTACGAAAGCTAAGTTTCCCTTTTCCTCTCCTTCCACCCCAACTGGCTTCCACATTCAAAAGATCAACCTCTGAAAATTCCAATAATTTCCAGCAGACACACCTTTTCTTCCCACATAAATACAACTGCAGATGCTGTAGATCAAAGAATATGTACACGACACTGTAAGAACTCAGCAGGTCAGGCAGCATCCGTGAGAAAAGAGTAGCCAACGTTTCGGGCCGAGACCCTTCATCAGGAATGGGGGGGTGGGGGGAAGAGAGGGCCGAAGCCCAGTAATAGAGATAGGGGAGGGGGAAGGGCTAGAGGCGCCAGGTGGAGAACCAATCAGAGGAAGGATAAAGGGGGGAGGGGATAAGCATGAAAGAACTGTAGAGATAAAGGAGCAGAAAGTTGAAAGGGGAGAGGGGCAGAGAGGGACCTAGGATGGGGGGAGGGGGAGGGAATTAACGGAAATTGGAGAATTCAATGTTCATACCACCAGGCTGGAGGCTACCCAGACGGTAGATAAGGTGTTGCTCCTCCAACCTGAGTTTGGCCTCATCATGGCAGTAGAGGAGGCCATGTATGGACATATCTAGATGGGAATGAGAGGCAGAGTTGAAGTGGGTGGCAACTGGGAGGTCCTGTCTATTGTGAAGGACGGAGCGGAGGTGCTTGACGAAGCCGTTCCCCCAATCTGCGTAGGGTCTCGCCGATGTAGAGGAGGCCGCACCAGGAGCACCGGATGCAATAGACAACTCCAGCAGACTCGCAGGTGAAGTGTTGCCTCACCTGGAAGGACTGTCTGGGGCCCGGAATGGTGGTAAGGGGAGAGGTGTGGGGACAGGTGTAGCATTTGCGCTTACAGGGATAAGTGCCGGGTGGGAGTTCTGTGGGGAGGGACGTGTGGACCAGATAGTCGCAGAGGGAATGATCCCTGCAAAAAGCTGAGAGGGGTAGGGAGGGAAAGATGTGCTGGGTGGTGGGGTCCTGTTGAAGGTGGTGGAAGTTGCGGAGGATAACGTGTTGGATCCAGAGGCTACTGGGGTAGTAGGTGAGGACAAGGGGAACCCTGTCCCTGTTGTGGTGACGGGAGGATGGGTTAAGGGCTGAAGTGCGGGAGGTGGAGGAGATGCGGGTGAGGGCATCTTTGATGACGCCAGAAGGGAAACCACGATCCTGAAAGAAAGAGGACATTTGAGAAGTCCTGGAATGGAAAGCCTCATCCTGGGAGCAGATGCGGCGGAGACGGAGGAACTGGGAATAGGGAATGGCATTTTTGCATTGGGCAGGATGGGAAGAGGTATAGTCAAGATAGCTATGGGAGTCAGTGGGTTTGTAGAAGATGTCAGTGGATAGTCTGTCTCCGGAGATGGAGACCGAGGCACCTTTTCTTCCTCCTTTTTCAGAACAATGCTCTCTGCTAATTCCCAGTTTGCCCCTTAGTAATCAATAATTACTTCCCTATCCTATGCAGGCTGGAATTATGTCTCTACCAAAGGGGACTTAAGGCAAATCTCTGAAGAGTATTGCTAATGGCTGGGGTCACTCGTCTTGTAAAGACACTGCCCAGAAGAAGGCAATGGCAAACCAGTTCTGTAGAAAAATTTTCCAAGAACAATCATGGTCATGTATAAGACCTTATCACCTCCATCATAGGACAAGGCACTTAATGATGATCCCATGCATCTCTAGCAAATACAGCACTTGTCCCTTTTGCATTCTCTTACACCAACCAGAGATGCCTCAAAATGTGGTCTCCTCATTACTAGAGAGACTAAAAATGAATACTGGGTGGCCACCTCCATTCTGTTTGTAAGAGTGATCCTGAAATTTCAGTTGCCTTCAAATTCTTTATCTCATTCTCACTTTGATCACTCCAACTTTGGTTCCCTACATCTTTGCAATAAAGCCCAGTGGAAGCTCAGCGAATAACATTTCAACCGAGGTATTCAAGCAAAAATGTCCATATAATCAGTCTTTTTCTGTGTATATCAGAAATAGACAGTTCTAATTCAAGGTCATCCACATGTAACACTAATTAGATTTTTCTCTCCACAGATGCCATCTGGTTTAGTCAGTATTTCCAGTGGTATCTTCTATTTCAAACAGCAACTGCTGTGTTCTGCAAATCATAGTTCCACCTTTTTATTTTGCTCCTGCTATCCTTAGTCATTTCCTTCTATTTACATTCATCCAGACAGATAAACAAGCATTTATCACTGCATCTTGGACAGCGCCTGCAGCATTTGTGTCACCTTCTCAATATTGATCTCTACCCAATTACAGCTATTCTCTCTACCCGACTTCCACTGCAGTTTAAAACAAACTTTCTGTCATAAAGTTATCCAACCTATCTGACAAAGATGAAAGCAGAGACTAGGTAATGTCCGTGCACACATCGTACTGCATGACATGGGCCTGAAAACTGAAAAACAAAACCATTTAACATTCTTGGTCAATAACCTTTCAATCAGAACTCAAAGGTCATCAATCTGCAGCTGACCTGCTGAGTATTTATTTACCGATTTTCATTTCTATTTCAGACTTACTGCATTTGCAGTTTTTGATTTTATGAACTCCTTTGACATTTTTAATCTGTCCTGCCAAATCTGTCATATTTTACTTCCTTCCAGGTTCACTGAGATACACTGTATATTGTCAAGGGAAACATTGTTTAAGGTCAAACCTTCATCTACACTTTAAGGCAAATTTAATGGATGCTCAAACATTAATTTGAAAATCGTATAGGGGAAAACAACTCACCCGCAACTCCTCTATTCCCCACTCTGACTACTTACTTCTTCTCGCCTGCCTCTCCCTGGTACCCCTTCTCTTTCCCTTTCTCCTATGGTCCACTCTCTACTCCCATCAGATTCCTTCTTCTCCAGTCCTTGACCTTTCCCACCCACCTCATTTCACATACCACCTTCCAGCTAGCTTTTCCCCTCTTCCCACCTTTTTCTTCTGGCATCGTTCCCCTTCCTTCTCAGTCCTGAAAAAAGGGTTTCCGAATGATACGCCAACTATTCCCCTCCATAGATGCTGCCTGACCTGCTGAGTTCCTTCACCACTTTGTGTGTGCTGCTTTGGATTTCCAGCATCTGCAGACTTTTTTTTATAGTACTGAGGAGCTGTTCTTATTTGCTTAGCCAATATCCAAAAATATGATTCATCTTTCATGTTTTGCTGCCTACGATAATTCTTTAATGTGATTGGTTTCTATCTCTACTTAATTTCCTGGCTGTTCAAAGCCTGTGATCCCTTTCAACTGATAAGTAGCAACCCTTGCCAGGAAAGTGGTAGTTCAGCCATAAAGATTATATTTTCTAATTAATTTTCTACGTCTCTTTATAGAAACACATTGTGTACAAATTGATTTTCCTAGTTCCAGTATTACAATAGCAGCTATCCTTTAAAATTACTAAAGCACTTCAAGAAGCCACGAGGTTGAAACAGGTTATATAAAAATGAAAGATCTTCCCTTTAAAAGCAATCTCTGCAAACTACAGCCATTTGAGCACCACAGTAGTATCGCAGTTAACGCAACGCTATTACCGCTGGGGGTGTCGGAGTTTAGAATTCAATTCCAACTTCATCTACAAGGAGTCTGCACATTCTCCCCATGAAATGCGTGGGATTTCTCTGGATGATCCAGTTTCCTCCCACATGCCAAAGACAGACCGGTTAGAAGGTTAATTGGTCGTTGTAAATTGTCCTGTGATTAGGCTAGGGTTAATTGGGGGGCGGGGGGGGGGGGGTGTTGAGCGGCAAGGCTAAAGAACCAACTCCACACTGTATCTCAATACATAAATAAGTAAACATAACCACAACATCCCTGATAATATCAATGTGATTCTCTACCATAAAGAGTAGCAGAGGACATGCATATACAATATAGTCCCCAATCTGAAAATAAATTTTATTCTTGTCTCTCAACTTTCAATAAAGGACTGAAATGTTTTACTGAGGGCAAAGTCATATAGATAGATAGATAGATAGATAGATAGATAGATACTTTATTCATCCCCATGGGGAAATTCAACATTTTTTCCAATGTCCCATACACTTGTTGTAGCAAAAACTCATTACATACAATACTTAACTCAGTAATAATATGATATGCATCTAAATCACTAACTCAAAAAAGCATTAATAATAGCTTTAAAAAAAGTTCTTAAGTCCTGGCAGTTGAATTGTAAAGCCTAATGGCATTGGGGAGTATTGACCTCTTCATCCTGTCTGAGGAGCATTGCATCGACAGTAATTACAAATAATGTAATCTTTTCTTATACTGCTATCTCAAGTCCCGCTTTGTCCCATATGAGATATATCGAGAGTAAATTCCAAAATGCAGGAGAAATATATGCAAGTCTTAGAAAAGGATGCTTTTGTGACTTCCAATCGGCAAAAGGGTCTTGATGTTTTGTTGAATGTGTCTCCAATTTTAAAAAAAAGATTATAGCTCACTGATCTAGGTTTCCCGTCATTTCTATGACTGCTTTATGCTTTGCCTTTCTGATTAAGCAATGGATTCAGAACAAGTAAGAGTGACGATTGATTTTTCAGTTTCCAGATCCACATCATGCACTGTGAAGAGTGCCCTTCCAAAAAAAGTCAATGCAGCTTCTTAAACAGTATGCATAGATTTGGTGAATGTCAATATTTGCTACACAAAATCTGGATGCCATTTCCTGCATCTACAAATTTCCAACTGAGTGATAAATATGTACATCATGAAACATTAATATCACATTTACACTTCATAATCATTCTAATATTTTTGTAAGATGACTATTAATGCTCTTAAAAACTTAGAAAATTTAATATCCAGATTCCTCTGGGATCTTAATTTGTATTTGGCATTTGATTCTTAATCCCTTATTTATAGCATGCGAACTTGATTTCAGCAATTAAGAGAAGTTTGGATGGGTGCATGGATGGTAGGGGTATAGAGGGCAATGGTCCCGGGCAGGTGGATGGGAATAGGCAGTTTAAATGGCTTGGCATGGATTAAATGGGTCAAAGGGCCTGTTCTTGTGCTGTACTTTCTATTATTCTATTTAAATTGGTTGGTCTGCAATTTCTTTTAGTTTGACAAAATAGAGTATCAATATTAAAAATACTATGTAAACAATACCTAGATCCTAACTAATATTTTAATTTTCTTCTATGGTTTCTGTCTCCTCCTCATTCAATATTATCCACTTGTGTGCATTATTCCATTTTATGTTTTTGCTTTAAAGCTTGCATTGCTAAACTCTACTGCTCCACAATCAACTAAATAATATCTTTTATTCTTCTATGCCTTCTAACAAGTAGACTCAAACCTTAGTTCATTCAAATTCTCAAAAATAGTTTGTTCTGTTCTTTTCATAAATCCAAACTCTTCTCTGTGGAGAAGAATAAGAAGTCACAAGAAGTCAGCCATATTGCGCTTGACCTTGTTCTGCCACAGTCATGGAGTCATACAGCATGGAAACAGGCCATGCAGTTCACCATGTCCATGACAACCAGTAGTCACCCATGCATATTAATCTCATCTTCCAGCATCTGGCTTTCTGTGCCTGTATAATTCAATTTACCACTTAAATGCTGTTAGTAACTCTGTCTTCACTACCGTCTCCTGCAGAGCATTGTCGATAGTCATCTCTCTATGGGTAAAAAAAAAGGTCTCCCTCAGATTTCCTATAAACCTCCTACTCCTGAACCCAAATCTATGTCTTCTAGTATAACCCATCTCTGATAAAGAAAATAAATATTCCTGTAGTCTGACATAAGTGTAAATTTTATATGCCTCAATCACATCCCCCCTTAACATCTTCTACTCCACAGCGCACAAACTTAGCTTCTCCTCTCAATAAAAAAATCCTCCCGAGGTAACATCCTGGTGAAACTTCTGCACACCCTTTCCAGCACTCCCTCTTGCTTTTCGTCTACCCTTCTCTGGAGAAATTGCCATATTCTTCTCATAGCACTTTTCTAAAAGTATAGCTACAACAACAGGCATAAAATCAAATAAGAACGATTATTTGTGTTGTTGCTCAAGTTTGACATATGAAGGTTGATTGATAAATGTGATTGTATTCCATTGATTTACCTTCAGCAAACAAAGACCAAATGCCCAAAATTTTCCTCCAAAAGATGTAGTAGGAAGGATACCATTTAGTATAAAACATTTAATTTACTGTTGAAATTTTCTCTTTTCTATTATATTCATTCTGATTTCCTAAAATCAGTCCAACATTCAAGTTAACTGCAAAACACCACAAAGGAACTATATTAAATCATAAAGATAATAACTACACAAGGCTGATTTTTACCTGCATACAATTGATTGAATATTAAAATTATTCCAAAACTCTGGGCTTACAGAAGATCTCCAAAATTGTTCATTATCTCATTTTGCAACAGTCAAACTGCTAGAAACATAGCAGACTCAAGGATTTGAAGATTAGCCCAATCCTTTGGCTGAGGTAATAATCTTAGTGATAGTTATTGAAAAGACATTAAAGACAGAAAACGAAGTACAAAGAGGTAACTAAAAACAGGAAAATATTGATTCTACTTCTTGTTAGCCTATTTGTACATTTAATCTATAAGACAGAAAAGAAATTTAAGGCAATTGAAGAAATACTGCACATCATGTCTTGACAAGCCCACAGTGGAAAGAAAGCATATACTTCTCATCTCTGTATTTGAAAACTAAGGTATTAGTATCAGATTACTTGGTTAATTGAAAAGGAAAATCAGCAGATCATAAAGGAGCTACATGGCATCTTCAACAATTTCAAATTTAATTACTGATTACGTAAGAGCTATTAAAATTATGAAGAAACACACACAAAATGCTGGTGGAACGCAGCAGGCCAGGCAGCATCTATAGGAAGAAGTACAGTCGACGTTTTGGCTGAGACCCTTCGTCAGGACTAACTGAAAGAAGAGATAGTAAGAGATTTGAAAGTGGGAGGGGGAGGGGGAGATCCGAAATGATAGGAGACGACCAGAGGGACAGGGATGAAGCTAAGAGCTTGAAAGTTGTTTGGCAAAAGGGATACACAGCTGGAGAAGGGAAAGGATCATGGGACGGGAGGCCTAGGGAGAAAGAAAGGGGGAGGGGAGCACCAGAGGGAGATGGAGAGCAGGTAAGGAGTGATTGTGAGAGGGGCAGAGAGAGAAATAAAGAGACAAAAGAGAAAATAAGAAAGGGGGAATAAATAAATAAATAGATTAGGGATGGGGTAAGAAGGGGAGGAGGGGCATTAACGGAAGTTAGAGAAATCAATGTTCATGCCATCAGGTTGGAGGCTACCCAGACGGAATATAAGGTGTTGTTCCTCCAGCCTGAGTGTGGCTTCATCTTGACAGCAGAGGAGGCCATGGATAGACATATCAGAATGGGAATGGGACGTGAAATTAAAATGTGTGGCCACTGGGAGATCCTGCTTTCTCTGGCGGCCAGAGCGTAGGTATTCAGCGAAACAGTCTCCCAGTCTGCGTCGGGTCTCACCAATATATAGAAGGCCGCACTGGGAGCACCGGATGCAGTACTGTATGTCACACCAGCTGACTCACAGGTGAAATGTCGCCTCACCTGTAAGGACTGTCTGGGACCCTGAATGGTGGTGAGGGAGGAAGTGTAAGGGCAGGTGTAGTACTTGTTCCACTTACAAGGATAAGTGCCAGGAGGGAGATTGGTGGGAAGGGATGGGGGGGGGGGGGGGGAACGAATGGACAAGGGAGTCACGTAGGGAGCAATCCCTGCTTGAATTTCCAGCATCTGCAGATTTCCTCATGGTTGCGAAAATTATGAAGAAACTTATGAAGAAACAAATACATGTTTGCCCACCATATGTAATGGGTTAACAAACCAAAGGTCATAGATTAAGATGTTGAAAGAAAGTTACAGATTCAAGCAGATATAATTAATGTACAAATTACCAGAGGTCCATGAACCAGTCCTCATTGAAGGATCAGAGGTGGGGAGGGTCAGTAACTTTAAATTCCTGGGTGTCACTATCTCAGAGGACCTGTCCTGGACCCATCATATAAATGTAATTGCGAAGAAAGCATGGCAGTGCCTCTACTTCCTTGGCAGTCTGTGGAGATTTGGGGTGACATCAAAAAACTTGAGAAACCTCTATAGATGCATAGTGCTAAGTGCATTGTTTGGCTGCAGTACAGCCTGGTATGGAAACACCAAAGGAAAATCCTACAAAAGGTAGTGGATTTGGCCCAGTACATCACAGGTAAAGCCCTCTCAACCATTGAACACACCTACATGAAACGCTGTCATAGGAAAGAGCATCCATCATCAAAGATCCTCATCGCCCAGGCCAAGCTCTTTTCTCTCTGCTGCCATCAGGTAAAAGGTACAAAAGCCATAAGGCTGATTTATACTTGTGTGTCACATCAATGCCGTAGGTAACGCGTACCCTACACCGTACCTATGCTGTACCCTATGCGCGTAGGGTGACATGCACCTCTCCAGAAAAGTTACTCACTCGTCGCGGCGACACAGACCAGAACAACTCTGATTGGTCCACTTGGTAGCATTGTATCTCCTCCTACGCACTTCCAGTTGCTCCTTCTCCGCCATGTCTGTAGGCTGAGTGTACACCAATATGAAACAGATGAACCAAATCATCAAATCTACCTGCTGACATGCAAAAACGTTTGAAATGCATTTCGTCGTCCATGTCTCTCACGAAGAAACTCAACACAGTGGCATAGAAACCCCATCACCAACTAGCGTTTTGGTGCACACCAACGCATGCTCACAACAGCGTAGAACGATGCAGAAGTGAAAATCAGGGCTGCGGCATAGCCCGTACACACAAGTATAGATCAGCCTTTAGGACTCGCACCACCAGGCTCAACCATCAGGCTCTTTAACAAACGAGGATAACTACACTCCTCTATTGAGATGCTCCCACAATCAATGATCTCACTTTAAGGACTCATTATCATATTATTTCATGCTCTCATAATTTATTGCTATTTATTTATATTTGCATTAGCATAGTTTGTTGCCTATGTTCTTGCTCTTTCATTGATCCTGTTTACAACTACCATTCTATAGATTTGCTGTGTATGCCTGCAGGGAAAAAAACAGGGTTGTATGTGGTGACATGTAGGTATTCTGATCATAAATTTTTTTTAAACTACTTTTGAACCCAAGGATGGTCAGACCATAAATATGGACCAAACCTTGTTGGTTAATTCCAGTGGTTCTTTGGCAAACTGCAGGCATTTACTTGCACAATGCAGGTACAGTCCCAGACTTGGTGATGGATAAATGATATGTTTGACGATATGCTTTTGCGGGCCACGAACTGAAGCTCTACAGCACTTACTCTGAGGTATCCATGCAGGATTAGATATGGCATAGGCTCCATTTATCATTTCAAGGGAAAATTTACAGCTGCAAGAAATAGATTAAAATACAACTGGAATTGGCTTAATATTGTCACGTGCTGAGAAACTGTGAAAAGCTGGTGTACGCACTGTTCATACAGATCTAATCATTACACACTGAATTGAGACAAAAAAGATAAATAATAATGTAGAATGAAATGCTACAGCTCCAGAGAAAGTGCAATGCAGGTAAACAATAATGTGCAAGCTCATAACAACGTGGATTCTAGATTAAGAGTCCAACTTAAAAGACATAGGAGCAGAATTAGGCCATTCAGCCCATCAAGTCTGCTTTGCCATTCCATCCTGGCTGATTTATTGCCCCTCTCAACCATCAAACTAGGAGACCGTACTAGGAGTCTTACAGCAGAGGGATGGAAACTGACCTTGTGCCTGGTGGTATGTGTTTCTAGGCTGTTGTATCTTTTGCCTGATGGAAGGGGTCTTTGATTATGCTGGCTTCTTTACTGAGGCAGTGAGAAGTATATAGAGTACATGGAAGGGTGGCTAGTTTCCATGTTTGCCGAACGATGTTCGGAGTGTGATGTGCTGAGGTACAGCATGTGCACAACTCGTGTGGTCAAGTGCAAAGCCATTGCCATACTAGATAGATAGATAGATAGATAGATACTTTATTCATCCCCATGGGGAAATTCCAACTTTTTTCCAATGTCCCATACACTTGTTGTAGCAAAACTAATTACTGATTAATAATTACTGATTAATATTACTAATTAATAAGCAAAACTTAACTCAGTAAAAAATATGATATGCATCTAAATCACTATCTCAAAAGCATTAATAATAGCTTTTAAAAAGTTCTTAAGTCCTGGCGGTAGAATTGTAAAGCCTAATGGCATTGGCTAAGCCAATAAGCATCCAGATAGGACACTTTCTATGACACATTAATAAAAAATTGGTGAGAGTCAACAGGGATATTCCAAATTTGTTTAGCTTCCTCGGGAAGTAGAGGCATTGGTGAGCTTTATCAGCTGTGGCGTCTATTTGGTTGAACCAAGACAGGCTATTGGTGATATTCACACCCAGGAACTTGAAGCTCTCAAACTCATCACTGTTGATTTTGGCAGAAGTATGCGAGCCATCCTCCATGAAGTCAAAGACCAGCTCTTTTGTTTTACTGACATCGATGGACACCATGTCCACGACACCATGTTACTAAGCTCTCTATCTCCTTCCTGTTTTCTGGCTCAGTGGCGTCATCTGCAAACTTGTGGATGGAGGCCATGCATTTGTAAGTGTACACAAGTTAGAATTACAAGTTACATTTTTGAAAATTACTTGTTTTTGCAGTATTGATTAAAAGTACTTTATACGGCTAATATTTCACAAAAATGTTTACATTTATTTGTCTTTTTAAAAATAGTTTCAGGGACGTCTAGCAGTATTCTGAAAAAAACCTAATAAATTGGAAGGCTAGAAGAGTGATGGTGCCAAAACTATTGTTTTTTAAATCAGGGATTTTGTGGGTAGGTGTTTGTTCTGACCCAGTTACATGAGTTCACTAGGCACTGGTATCCCCTGAAGGCTTTGCAGGTACAACCCTATGGACAAGGTTAAAAGTGGGAATAGTACATCCAAGTGGTAAATATGGGCAGGGGTTCCAGACAGCAAAATTTACACCTAAAACAAGAGTAGAACAAGGATTGGGCAGGGTTACTATAAATCAATGGGGATTCAAAATTATTGGATTAGGACTTGCTGGGAAATGCCTGCAATTCCACACTAAACTTGCAGCATTTACACTCTACAGCTGCACAGAAGAAGAGGGCAGCTCTCCAAACACAGAAGCCCTAAACCTGCTGGTTTCCCACTTACGATGAGATATCCAGCAAAAACATGAACTTGCTGAATGCTCCACAAATGCACATCTGAATGGAAAGGAGTGGCTGACAGGGTAAGATTATAAAACAGTCTTGCAATTATTGAATTAAGTTATTTCAACTCTTCAAAATGGTTACATGTGTTTAATGTCATTTTGTTTCCACCACTTTTAAAAATATTCACTATTTCAATCTTCATAGATTGTAGTGATTCTGAACAACAGGATGTTCCCAAGTAAAACCAGATGACAGAGCAGGGGTAGTGATCTGCAGGCAGGCTTGTTCTGACTCACTTTTGCCACTGGGTCAGGTAGAGCCAACCTCCACCCGGTCTCACAATTCTCGGTCGGTCCTTTTGTATCTGGAATGTGCAGAAGCAGAACAGAAAACCTCTCAACTCATCAGCAGCAAAAGCATTCTGATTTGAACATGTAATATTGCACCACATTGGTAATCTTGTGGCAAGACATGATGAATCCGCTGATTAAACCTGCCTGAAAAATGTTTCATTGCCGCATTATGCCATCAGGTCAGAGCGCTGTGAGGTCAAGAGGACAGCTGCTGTACGTTGATGTTCTATTTCAAACAAAGCATTTGTTTTCAACCCAATTCTAGCTGGCGGTTTTAAAATATGAAACTGGTAATAAGACATGACAGGCAAATGATTAGATGTTTATGTTCCAGAATACTGGTAATTTTGTAGAAGATGATCCAGATCTCATCACCCATTGTGCCACAGGCTGCTTTGTGAGGAGGCCCTCTTGCTGAAAAGACCCTGGCAGGCTTCTCAAAGAGCACAGCTGGGTGCAATGCACTGCCTTTCCTCATAGCTGTCAGAGTTTTTAATAATTTTTAAATAATTCTGGCATTCACCAATGCTTAAAAACTAAAAGTCCAATTAACGGGTTTGTAAAACTGGATAATCCAAACACAAGACACATTTTTAAATTATTAAATCCAATAAACAATTGCAAATTTGTTTTTTTTACTTGATTCACTTTTAGGACTTAAACCTTGCTGACAAGGCCAGCATTTATTGCTCACCCCTAATTGCCCATGAGAAGGTGAAGGTAAGCTGCTACATTTGTATTTTTAAACCACTACCAACCTTTTAGTGAGATAGCGTCAGAGCGCTATTGGGCAAGAAGTTCCAGGATTTAGAGCCAGCTACAACAACAGACCTGTAATGTACTTCTGGAGCAAGGACAATGTGCAATTTGCAAGAGATGGTAACCACAATGAAATTCTGCCCCTGTCCTGCTTTGTGGTAAGGATTGTGGGCTTAGAAGTATTATGGAAAGTTCTGGTCCAGTGAAAGTAGTGCATTTTTCAGATGGTGCACACTGCAGTCACTGTGGGCCGGTGGAGGGAGGGAATGAATATTCAGAACAGCATTCCATCAACCATTCTAATTTGCTGCTTTGTTCTGGATGATGCAAGCTTCTTGTGAATTGTTGTTTCTGCATTTGTCCAGGTAAATGGAGAGCATTCCATATTGTTCCTGTTTTGTAGCCTGCTAATGGTGCACAGTCACCTTAAACACTACCTCAGTTCCTCTTCCGAATGATGCAGCCTAACCTGCTGCGTATTTCTAGCACTTTCTATTGTTGATTTAGACCTGTTCAAGGGTTCAGATGGCAGAGTCTCTATAGTATGAGCCTTGAGCATGATCATGGTCAGGCTGTTGCTGGAGTAATAGCCTAAGGAAAAGTTCTAACTATTTAGATGCTGCTCCCTGCATTTGTCTAAAGCAACTGGTGTCCAAATTCAGTGCCTTGGTCAACGTCTAATGGTTCATCCAGTAATCAAAGTAACAACTTCTACCTCCCAATATCCAGGCTTAGAATTTCCACAAAAATTTTTGGTTCTCAGATCCAATATCAAGTTTGGGAGGCAATTTCCCGGCATCATTGGGCTTTGCCAATGGACTCTCATGTGGAATCCAACAAAGGACTATGGTAATATATTCAATCCCTAACCATTTAGTAAATCCCACACTGACTGCACAATTCCAGAACTTCTGGACCATTGCAACAGCCAGTAAGAATTCTGCCAAATATTTCCCAGTAGCCATAATTATTATTGGTGATAACTTTCTTACATACCACAGTAAATTTCAGCAGAAATTATCAGTGATTAATGAATTAGTAATAATTATGGATTTTGTTTTGTTGAAACGGGATTGAGTTTTGTTCTTTACTTACGTGCACTCACTGTTTACCATTAATTAAATTATAACAGAGACAGATTGAAATAATTGAAGCATTTTAGAAAAATTGTTCAATCAGTATTAATCTTTAAAAAGACAATTGGAAAATATAATCATTTAGAAATAGTATTGTTCTTGCTACTGTTTACCACCCATATACAATGGATTCCATTTAATTAGCCCATCCGTTAATCTGGGCAGCCACTTATTTGGGACTACTCTTAAAGAAAAAAACTAATCAAGAAAATAGACAGGATTCCCTTCATTTATTTGGGATACTATGCCGCTTAACTGAGGCAGCAGACAGTTGTCAAACAATTTCTAACTAGCGTCAGCCGCGTGCACTTGTATGGCCAATAGACACTACACCGTGCTTAAAGCGAACAATTCTTAAATAGAGTCACTTGCATGTTTGTGTTGAAAAAGCAGTGATTATTTTTGTCACTAATAATTGGCAAGAAGTAAGACAATTCAGAACTGTTTTGCTCACTGCAGTTTCAAGCATTCCGGCTTAGAGATGCCAGACATAGCCAGGAATAAAAATGAAACTATTTTCCTACTTCAACAAGTTAGAAACTGCGAAGAACTGACAATTGAAGATATCAACAATCAATTCGAATGTTACAATGAAAATGAAAGATTTGGGGGATGCAATCATTAAAAGCATCATTTGAAGGCAATCCATTATCTGCACTGGGGTCTGCGCTGATTTTGTTAATTTACAGTCAATCAAAAGAACACGGCAGGCAATTAATTTAAATCACTTTGTAGAAATCTATTTTCACTTTGACACAAAAGTCTTTTTCTGTTGATTAGTGTCAAAAAAAGCCAAATTAAATCCACTGTGATGCAATGTTGTAAAACAATAAAACATGAAAACTTCCAAAGGGGGTTTGAATACTTTATATAGGCACTGTAAAAAACCAAGGCGCAGTACTGCATGACGAAACACTGGGTGTGACATGGATTCACCACCCCTCTGTAATACACACCAGAGTAAACATTTCAAGTGCAGTACACAACTGCAAACAGATTTAAAAGATCTTTTTCCATGTGTTAATTCTTAATATACTCACTTCTCACAAAACAACAATCCGTTAGTTAAATTTAACAAATGAAAATTTAAATGAAGCATTGCCCAATTCTTCCATAAAAGTTAGATACAATAAAGTACAATTTGAAGAAAAACCATTTCAAATAGGAACGCTTTTGAGTACACAGAACATTTTGGAACATTGCCAAGAAGATGACTATGGATGAATTTGGTCTCAAGTTTAACAGTAACCAACAAAACAATAATAAATGACATGGATATTCAAAATTTGCAATGCATTGATAGAATGTACAGATCACATTCAACACTAGTGTAGAATAGAAAACCTTTAATTATGTGTATAGTTTTTGACTGCCATCATTACCAGCTCTTCTTCTTACTAATCAATATTTTCCATCAACTGCTTAATACCTGGTTAATACTATAGCCTGCATGCGGAGTTATCATAATGAATGTGAAACGACAAAATAGTACAAACCCATATATCCACAGGTATTTATATTTTTCAGAAAAGCTCACTGATGAATATCGGCACTAATTGCAAACCAAGTTTATGAAATACTGCATCAACAAAACTAAACATTTAGCATGGATAAGAATACAAGAGCAACATACTGTTTCACAGCAAACAGCAATTACAGTACGCTATCACTATACACTCTTCTGCATTGAGATACTCTCCAAAATAGGAGAGAGAAAATATAATGATTTCTTTCTGATTTCTAGTCCATCTACCCTTTTATAGTTGATCAGGAAATCAAAGGCTAGATTTTCCTCTACCTGGGATTTGTCCAATTGAGCTACCAATTAATACAGTACCATCCCCTCAAGCTGCGATCTCCCTGGCAGCTACTCTCAATGCATTAACTTGAATGAAAGCATCACAACTTATCATGTGCAGATATCTGTTGGAACATTATCAAAGCTTCACTTTCTCAAACCATTATCTTCATCTGGAATTTATCTATGTCTGCTAAAGCATGACTGTTCTCTGGATTAAGCCCACATTATATGGTAAATTCAGACTGATAGGAACATTTTAACAGTAAGATTTCTGCTCTGTCAAATGTGTGAGCGGGTAGAACTAAATAGTAAAGACAGGTGCCATGAATTACTTACAAGTTTGGCACTGTGCTGTGTAAAAACTAATTAAATATTCATGCACATCAATATTTTGCTTAATATGAACATGGGGATTGCACTGCAAAATTGAACTTGCTTGGAATTAATTGTTAGTGTTGAGAACCATTTGAGCATTAGTATGGAAGCACTTTGTTCTTGTACTTCGAATATCCATATCTGTTATTTTGATATTTCACCTTTTCAGGAGAGAGAGTGAACTGGTCAGTTGCACTGTATATTGTAAGTACCAAGAAGGTTGAAAAGAGAGGGCAAAATTAGAATCCCCCCCCCCCCCCAGGGAAGTCTACTGCAGAACCAAATTTTGGTGGAGAACGATCAAGTTCAAAAACAAATTTACACATGTGCACAACTCATCGTGCCCAGTAGTGACCCTGCCCTCAAATAAAATAATTTTCTCACCATTATTGTTCCACCAGTCTGCGTCCTGAACGGTCTTAGTACTTTCCGCTGGATGATAAAATTAGGCAAGAATGCCACTGGTAGTATTTCGGTAATAGTGGCAACTATAAACGACCACTGCAGAACAAAAATTACAAGAACATTAGGTGTCTCTGCAACAACAGATCCATTTTGTGTCATGATAAAAGAAATATTGGGTCCAAAGTTCAAATGGATGAAATTACCACCAGAAATGTGTTTGAATGCTATTCTTAAATTCCATTCATTTAAACCTGCACAAATGATATACAGATAACCTTTCATTAATTGTAAAGAAGCATATTGACTACTAAAATTAATAACTAATTATAAATGGATAATAACAAGTTCAAACTTATACTTGGGGGGGAATGCATACTATATGCAAGATAATTTGTCAAATATATCTTGGATTATAGCATTTTTTTATTTATTACAGATACAATTTCTATTATTCTACACATTAGTGTATAATTTAAAGAAACAAAGCAGTAAGCAATGGTAATTTTTAAAAACAAATTGCAACAGTAACCTTTAACACATTTTAACTTCGTGGTTATGGATGACCACCACCAATCTTTTTTCAAACTGCTGCAAAAAAGAAAGAGCTCCCTGTTGCTCACGCAACACACACAAAATGCTGGAGGAACTCAGCAGGCCAGGCAGCATCTATGGAAAAGAGTAAACAGTCGATGTTTCAGGCCAAAACCCCTCGTCACAACTGGAGAAAAAAAGATGAGGAGTCAAGAGTTAGAAGATGTGGGGAGGGGAGGAAGAACCACAAGGTGATAGATGAAACTGGGGTTGGGGGGAATAAAGTAAAGAGCCGAGAAGTTGATTGGTGAAAAAGATACAGGGCTGGAAAGGGTAAATCTGATAGGAGAGGACAGAAGGCCATGGGAGAAAGAAAAGAGGGGAGGAGCACCAGAGGGAGGTGAGGGGCAGGTAAGGAGATAAGGTGAGAGAGGGAAACAGGAATGGGGAATGGTGAAGTGGGGGGGGGGGGGGGAGGCATTGAGGCATTTCCAGAAATTTGAGAAATCGATGTTTATGTCATCAATTTAGAGGCTACCCAGACAGAATGCAATGTGTTGCTCCTCCAACCTGAGTGTGGCCTCTTTGCAATAGTAGAGGAGGCCATAAACTGACATGTCAGAATGAGAACAGGAAGTGGAATTAAAATGGGTGGCTACTAGGAGATCCCGCTTTTTCTGGAGGACGGAGCGTAGGTGCTCGATGAAACGGTCTCCCAAGCTACATTGAGTCTCATTGATATACAGGAGGCCACACTGGGTGACCCCAACAAACCCACAGGTGAAGTTTTGCCTCAGCTAGAAGGACTGTCTGGGGACCTGAATGGTAGTGAGAGAGGAGCTGCAGGGGCAGACATAGCATTTGTAAGTGGAAGTGCCAGGAGGGAGATCAGTGGGAAAGGACAAATGGACAATGGAGTCACATAGGGAGTGATCGCTGTGGAAAGCAGGAAGTGGGGGGTGGGGGGGAGATGTGCTTGGTGCTGGGATCCCATTGGAGATGGCAAAAGTTGCATCTTACCCTTCCCCCCACTTAGAAATTATTCCAATCCAATCAAAACCAAACCAAAATATTGTTTTCTTCACTATCCAACATCTCCATAAAACTGAGATGCAAGTCTTTCAACAACAGGATAGACAACATCTTTGTTTTAAATGAGGGTGAGAGAAACAAAAGCTCCTGACGGTAGTTAATTTACAATTTTCTTGTAACAGCAGTGCAGTGGAATGGGTATAACCATATAACCATATAACAATCACAGCACGGAAACAGGCCATTCCGGCCCTCCTAGTCCGTGCCGAACTCTTAATCTCACCTAGTCCCACCTACCCGCACTCAGCCCATAACCCTCCACTCCTTTCCTATCCATATACCTATCCAATTTTACCTTAAATGACACAACTGATCTGGCCTCTACTACTTCTACAGGAAGCTCATTCCACACAGCTATCACTCTCTGAGTAAAGAAATACCCCCTCGTGTTTCCCTTAAACTTTTGCCCCCTAACTCTCAAATCATGTCCTCTCGTTTGAATCTCCCCTACTCTCAATGGAAACAGCCTATTCACGTCAACTCTATCTATCCCTCTCAACATTTTAAATACCTCGATCAAATCCCCCCTCAACCTTCTACGCTCCAATGAATAGAGACCTAACTTGTTCAACCTTTCTCTGTAACTTAAGTGCTGAAACCCTGGTAACATCCTAGTAAATCGTCTCTGCACTCTCTCTAATTTATTGATATCTTTCCTATAATTCGGTGACCAGAACTGTACACAATAAGTTTATTGTATATTTGTTAAATTATATTAATTAAAAAACAATGTCAATAACTGACCCTAGACCCTAGAGATTCTGTAGATGTTGTACCCTACTACTGTGAATCCAACATTAATCGGTAAATCATAATCCCAGCAATAACATTACATGTTTTCACAACATTGTACGAGATACAGAATGTGGAAACAACATCTTCCTACTCATACACTGGATGGAAATTCTGCCTTTAATGTTTATGAACACAAAACACATATACAAACAGTAAGCTTTCTGTAAGCACATACAACAAGCCAAAACACAAAATCATAAACACTAATTGGAAAAACAACATAAAGGGCCAAATTTCCCTGCCCCTCCACATGTAGATATCATTTGTTTAGGGGGCAGAAAAACTACACACATTGCTATTGCAAAGGGACTAGTAAGGTGTTTGCTATTATTTCCTTGTAAAAATATACATCCATACCCAGGGATTGTTGGATGAATTCTAGATGGACCAGTTTGCTGCATCTTACTAAAAGATGCAGCACCACCACCACCCCGTGTACGAATTAGATTACTCTGAGAAAACAAATTATTTCACAAGTTGTTGGTTTGTTGTGGTTATTGAGACAAAAATAAAATCGGTAACAGCATGCAAATTTATCATCTAAATACTGATAAAATCAAAAATAATTGAGGTGGTTCATGCAAGGTTTTTAACAATGACAAACTCCTCTTTATGCAAATTCCCAATATCTATTTAAAACGTACAGGTGTACTTTTTAAAATTGATCACAAAACTCAGATATTGGACATTTAAATCGATCATAGGTGAGAAGACTAGACTTTTACTCAAGGTAAAGCACCAATTTTGTACTTCCAGTGCAAGGGTGGAGAACTGGGCCCATTCTACTTCACAGAAACAGTGAATTTCATCTGGATTAAGATTGCAATTTCCTTTAATATTGAATCACAAAAGAAATTATGCAAAAAAGTTTAATTTTAATCATTAATAAATCACCACAGGCAAAAGAAATGTTAAACACAAGATCACAATCTTGGACTAGCTTTCAAGTTTAATTCAATTTCACAAGCATGTACACAGCAGAAGCACAAGATTGACTTGGATACCTCTTGTAAGCCTTCCAAGAAATGGTTCTGTATGCAGCAAGAAAAGAAAATATATTCACAGAATTTAAACTGACATTAACAACGAACAAATCCATTTTATGCTCCAGGGCAATAGATTAAATAAAACTAAACTTCATGATGAAAACCAAGTCCACCATGCAAAGACAGCAAGGAAAGCACTAAATCAATAAAGATGACTGTTACACATGTACTTCCAGAAATAACATTCAACACCAGGAACTCAGAACGAAATGGTTTAGGAAGTATTTGTTAAAAAGCGCACACCATACAAAATATGTCACTCATATCAAATATATTGTATTAATAATTTATTATAAAAGAATAGTTTGGAACTTATGAAATAATATAATTATTACAATAAATACAGAGCAAGTTATAAAAAGAAACATCCCAGCCAAGGTAAAAATTCAAGCTTACTAGTAAAATGGAACTGGCATCATTATTTTGAATGCCAGAAATATGGGAACAAGTATTTACTGAAAATTAATCTCAAATGACAGATTTGTGTCCATGATCACAAAGCATTTGACAGCTTGTTATTTAAAAAAAAGTCCTATCCTAAATTTTATTTATATTCTACAGTGGCTATGAAAGGTTCCTTTGCTAAAATATGGAAGCAATATTATATTTTGTATGCATTTTCTGCCACACGCATTCTGTTGAATACTGTTATTTAAAACTGTACCAGGGTGAATTTCAGAGAGC
The DNA here is from genome assembly GCF_048418815.1 of Hemitrygon akajei. Classification (NCBI taxonomy): domain Eukaryota; kingdom Metazoa; phylum Chordata; class Chondrichthyes; order Myliobatiformes; family Dasyatidae; genus Hemitrygon; species Hemitrygon akajei. The sequence continues at coordinate 17,140,579 of NC_133142.1, read as the reverse complement.
TAGCTCGGCTGAAGGGAAGAACAGTGCACAGATTAGCGATTCTGCCTTGAAAGAATTATCTTTCACAAATTGCTGAATGCATCCACATTAACTCCTGCATGCTACAAACCGTTAATCATCACACTAAAATATTCTTATGAATGACTGTATTTTCTATAGGCCAGAATTTCAAACTAAATAGCAAAAATAAACCAGCATGTCCAGCTGTTTTTTTTAAACAAAAGCCTTTCCTGCACCTCAAAGCTGATTATAAAGACTTGCAAAAATACTGTCCTAGAATTTCAACCAGACTGCTCTGTTTTCTCTCCACTGCAATGCCCACAATGGAGAAGAGCCAAACAAGTGCAGAAGGATATGAAATTTCAAATTTAAATTATATTAGTGCAATCCTTGTATTGATTTCAAAGCGTCTCCTATTAGTATGCTACACATCTAATCAAACCCGACACAATTAAGTAGCACCGTCCACAAGCCTTAAAGAATGCTCTTAAAATAAGCATATTTTAAGTTTTTTCTAAATACTCCCCCGCCCATTTCCAAGCCTGATAGCTGCCATAATAAGTAGCAAATGATTCTATGCAACTTTTAAATCTAATTTTCAGTTACTGTGTTTTTTTAATTTTAATTATTTTATACCTTATTTTAGCTGTTTATCAAATTTCATCACACACCTTCAAAAGGCAGGAGCAATTAACACCCAGAGCATCTATTCCAACTGAAACAGAATCATCAAGCTGCTGACATTTGGTCGCATGATTTCCTTTTTTCTCAGAACAGAACTATGTTTAACATTAGCACCTCATATCATATCTGGGTATAATTACAGTTTATTTCTATTTGTGAAAAAAGCAGCAAAAAAATCACAGAAGTAAAGCAAAAATTTTGCAGCACGGCATTTGACTGGTGATTCTTTCAGTAAGTGTATCGCCTAATATCCTAATGTGCCATTTAGATCAACGAGGGTGCAGAGCAGATTTTACCAGGATGCTGCCTGGATCAGAAAGCACGAGGATAAGTTGAGGGAACTAGGGCTTTTCTCTTTGCAGCAAAGGAGGATGACAAGTGATATGATTGAGGTCTACAAGATGATAAGAGCTATTGAGTGCACACCCAGAGGCTTTTCCTCAAGGTAGAAATGGCTAATACAGAGGGGCATAACTTTAAGGTGAATTGAGATAGCTATAAAGCTATAGAGATTTCTGATCCTCCCCCCCCCCCCCCCCAGCACACACTCTCTCTGTCACACACATGCACACACGCACGCACTCAGTAATGGGTGTGTGGAACACACTGCTAAGGGTGGTGGTACAGACAGATACATTAGGGAGATTTAAGAAACTCTTAGATAGGTACATGGATGATTGAAAAATTAAGGGTTACGTGGGAGGGAAGGGTCAGATTGATCTTAGAGTAGGTTAAAAGATCAGCACAACATTATAGGCCAAAGGGCCTGTATGGTGATGTAATGTTCTACGTTCCTTGTCTTTATCAAGTTTCCTGATCTTACATACAGTGACAGGGCACTGCAAGTGAGAAATGGCTCCAAGGGCTCCAGCTTAAATTCAAAAAACTCTTTCCAAAAACAACAGTGGAACACACCCCAAGTCTGCATTTGACAATAACAGTGAAGCAATGCTGACAGAGAGAACCTCTGCACTTAAAAACTTTTCCATTCACTTGAACATTAAAAGTGAACGGACAGAACTAACAATGAGGAAGATCAGGGGTTGCAACATAAATGGAGACTGTTCAGGTCAACATGTCCATGCCAGTGCTTTGCAAAAGCACTTTATCTGCCCCCTCTTCCCCTGTAGCCCTGCAATTCTTTCCTCTCAAGTATTTCTACAGCTTCTTGTTTTAAACATTATGACTGAATTTGCCTCAGCTACCATCCCTGGCAACATATTTCACATCCCAACCACTTACTCTCCAAAGGAAATTCATCAGGTCACTTTTGCCATTCACCTTCTTTCAATTACCCCAGTTCTTCTCCCAATATAATGATTCCTCTCTATCCGCTCTACCTAAATCTTTCATGATCTTTAAAACCTCACAGGATTCCCTGTTAGCCTCCTCTGTCCAAGGGCAGCAACCTCGGTTTCTCAATCCTCACCTCCTGAATCATTTAGTAAATTTCTTTTCTATTGTCCTGAAGGCTTTCACCTTTCCTGTAGCATGTTTAGTTATTTTCCGGTTGCTATTGAACCAAACTTATAACAATTCATCATGCATACATGTATAAAGCTCAGGATGCTACAAATTTTTAAATCACCTTCTCAACCTGGCCTGCAGCTAATTCCATTTTAATGCTCATGTACTCTCACATCTCTGTTTCTGTTTCTCTTATCAGATGTAACACGGCATTTTTTCTGCAGGATTTTTTTTCTTAAAATTCTTCAGCCTACCTATATCCTTTATTCTAATCTTCCTCATTGTCTGCTATGCAGGGGAGGGGAGTGGGGGGGGGGAACACATGGGGCTCACAATGCCTACTGTGTAGCCTTGTATGATGAAGTGTTGGAAGCAATGAATTGGACAGTAACTGCTCAACTGCTGTATATTCAATTCTACCATGTTCAAAGTTCAAAATACATGCAGTACACAACCTTGAGATCCATCTTCCCAGACAGCCACAAAACAAAGCATGGAACCTGTTCAAAGAAAACATCAAACATCTAAATGCACACAAAAAAAGAACAAATTGTGTAAATGGTGTGGTTTATGGTCCTTAACTTAAACCCATTAGTACTACTGGGACATTGACTGCCAACAGCAGCCCAACAAGTCGTCTGTCCTTCAACTAGTGGTCTTATTGCTCGCCCCTGGGAAACACATCTCCAGTCCAAAAAAAAAGGCTGTACCCTTTTTTAATGTCATTTTGCCAAATTTCTATCTATACTGCAAATCCTTCTAATCCACTGTCTTCAATTTTGATTACAAACCGATTAAATGGGGCATTATCAAATAACTTAATCATGGTACCTCTAGACTACATTCCCTTCATCAATCTTCTTTGTTAAATCAAAATTGTTGATCAAATTAGCTAAACATGTCACCTTCAACAAATCCATGCTGGCTTTTCCTAATCAATCTATATTTGTCCAAATGACTGACAATCCTGTCCCTGAATATTATTTCCAAAGTTTGGACCATAGCTGTTAGACTTAAACATATACCAATTTTTTTTAGAGTAAAGCCATAACATTTATACATTCCCAATCCTCGGGCAAAATTAATTCCACTGTTCACCAAATAACATATATTCAACCACATATGGAATGGGTGACTTAAACCTTTTTTGTACTTCTGACTCATCAATTGTTAGCCCATCCAGCAACTCAATCAGAACATTCTTTGCTGGCAGTCCAGTAGCATTAGCTTCCCTGATAAGGATCAACATATTCAGTATCTCAACTTCTCACACCATTGGAAGTCCTCTTTCATGATAGGACCCAACTTTTCCTTCACTAATCTTTTATTGTTTACACACTAATAGGACATTTTTGAATTTGCTTATATTTGCTGCCTACCTCTTTCTCATTTTCCTTCCCTATCTTCATTTCCCTTCATATTTTTCCTCTGAACTTTTCACATTCAGCCTGGATTTCAACACCAGTGACAGTCTACACAAGGGATATCAACTGACTTGATCTAAACAGGCACTGGAACGTTCAAAAACATAGTCAGTTTCATAATTTAGTTACAAAACTATACTGCTCTAGGGCACATGGACACTTTGAACATAATCTTCCATTCTTGTTGAAGGAACACAGCAATTCAAGCAGTATCCGTGGACAGAGAGGTAAGTGCTACAGGTTGAAGACCATTCATCAAAACTAGTTTCAGTTTTCATCACAGGGTACAGATTAAGACTTAGAAGTTCAGTTTAAGGACCAAAAAATTCCACCATGAAATGTCCTAAGCCTGGTTGCAAAAAGAGGAAGGTTAGGAATGGGCTAGCAAAACCCATCAGTTGAAAGACTGCCCAGGACAGAGTATTCCGGTGAGCTGCTATCGACAGCTCATGTCCCAGTAAGGAAGGGTAACAGGCTTAATTTAAGGACTGCATGGTGAAATTGAATACCCAACTGTTGAGTGACTATTCTGCAATTTATTAATTCCAACACTTCATCACACAAGGTTCTCCTCATCTGAGAAAACATGTGCTGGCATTGGGGAGGATTCAGAGGAGGTGGATCTCATTGAAACCTTTCAAATGTTGGATGGCCTAAACAGAGTAGACATGGCAAGGATGTATCCCATGGTGGGGAAGTCTAGAACAAGAGGGCACAGCCTCAAGATAGAGGGGCATCCATTTAAAATAGAATATTTTTTTTTAGCCAGAGGGTGGTGAATTTGTGACCACAGGCAGCTGTGGAGGCCAGGTCGTTGAGTGTATTTAAGGTAGAGATGGTGGGTTCTTGATTGGACATGGCACCAGAGGTTATGGGGAGAAGGCTGGGAGCTGGGTTGAGGAGGGGGAAATGGATCAGCCATGATTGAATGGCAGGGCAGACTCAATGGGCCAAATGGCCTAATTCTGCTCCTATGTCTTATGGTCTAAGAGGGGTATGGTGAGCCCAGTGTTTTTCCCCCTCACTCTTTTCCCACACGTGCTGTGGACATCGTAACGAATAAAACTGCAAATGATGAAACCTCATCTTCCTCCTTCCCCCTTCCATTCTCTTTCTTCTTTTCTCATGGTGTCTTATTTTCCCCAACATTTTGCTTTCTTTTTCACTGCTATCTGCTTTGCACTGCTACACAAGCTTTTACTTTCCTGTCACATTTATCTCAACAATGCACTTTTCTCCTTTACTCTCGCTTTAATCCCCAGTTCCCAAACCCATAAACAATTTTTATGATGCTTATGTTTTTTTTTTGTGTGGGAAGTAAAAGAAGATTGGGTCTGAAATGAGGGACGGGAATACCAACAACATGACGGCAAGTGCAGCACCTGAAGAGCTAGGCAATAAACAGTAACTTAATTCAAGAGCACAAAGAGATTTGCCAAGCAGTTATTGAAGTGACTCACATTGACCTGGCATATAGTTTAACCACCATCACTTTGTTAAGCCGTGCTTCATATGTGATGTATACTACAAAGTTAAAACTAGATGAATTTAAAAACAAAAATGTACCCATACTGCAGGATTCAATTTTAAGAGATGACATAAACAACACTGAGGCAAAAAAAAAGTCACCAGAAGGAGTCCAGAAATATATAGCATTTTTGAATTTTAAACTGATTTTTCCTTAATAAAATGCAGTTATGTATCAAATATAGAACTGGCTAATTTGAATTGCATGTTTGATGTTCGCAGTTTTAATTTCAGGCAATTAGCAGGTTAATTGTAGATTCTTGATTTCATTTTCAACACAAGGGAAATGAAGGATACTAGATAAATACAGATAAACTGAAGGAATTATATTTATTTAAAAAGACCTCAAGGAAAGAAAAAGCAGATATTATGTTGCAGTGTTCACTGGAACACTGTAAGCTTCTCTCAAGCTTCTCCGAGATTACAAAACAAACACAAAATTAGTTCTATTTTTGGGGTGAAGACAAGACTGACCAGGAATAAGAGTTTTGCTTTCAATACATTTTATTTTTCAGAGGCTAGACTCTTCTGGTATCCTGTAAACATTAAGGCAGAATAAAAGAAAACTGAGCGCAAAAAAAAATCTTTAAAAAGCCATCTCTGTTCATATTTAATTTTTCAAATGCATGAAGTAATATATATAAAACCAATAGTTTTTTAACATTTTGGCACATGATAAACATGACAATAAACTGGATATTGATCACTTCAATTTAATTCAAGTGGATTGCTTTCCAACCACGCACAGATAAGAAACACGAAGAAAGCACTGAAATCAAGTTACCTTCAGTTTATTGAGGTACCGCTTTGAGTGCACAACTAATAGGTCATCTTCCTGTGCTTCTAGGGCTTTTACAATGGTTTCATCCTTTATCATCATCTCTTCTAAGAAGTAAACAAGTACAAGAGATACAAAATGTAATGACCTGCAGAGCATTTTTGACAAAAATTTGCTTCAAAAATTCATTTAAAGACCAACTCTAACCAACAAAACTTTATTTCTGTTCTCCTTCTTCTTCTAGAGCAGGGGTCACAGCCTGGAGTCCATGGACCCCTTGGTTAATGGTACTGGTTCCTGTCATATCAAAAAAATGTTGGGCACCCCTGCTCTAAAGAAATATACTTTATTAGGTACACCTGCACAGCGATGCAAATATCTAATCAGCCAATCATGTGGCAGCAACTCAGAGCATAAGAGCATGCAGGCAGAGTCAAGAGGTTCAATTGTTCTTCAGACCAAATATCAGAATGGGGAAGAAATGTGACTGAAGTTACTTTGACCGTGGCATGGTTATTGCTAACAGACAGGGTGCTTTGAGTATTTCAGAAACAGCCGACCTCCTGGAATTTTCACACTCAGCAGTCTCTAGTGTTTACAGAGAATGAAGCGAGAAGCAAAAAGCATCCAGTGAGCGGTAGTGCTGTGAGCAAAAATGGCTTGTTAATGAGCGGTCAGAGGAGAATGGCCAGTCTGGTTCAAGCTGACAGGAAGGCAACACTATCTCAGACAACCTCGCGTTACAACAGTGGTGTGCAAAAGAGCATCCTGAATGCACAAAACGTTAAACCTTGAAGTGGTTGGGCTACAGCCGCAGAAAACCACACATATTCCACTCCTGTACCTAATAAAGTGGCCTTACAATCATCCACTGTCCTATACTCTCAAATATAAAGTTCATTTCAATGTAAAACAATGACAAACAAAATGTAATTTATGAAGAAATTGGTTAACTAAAAATTCATCTGATCTGCAAAACAATAAATTCTTTAAAACAAAGCATACCTTTTAAAAAGTTGACAATTTTCCCCCATTTTCCTGAATCGAAAGGATGAAGTTTTTCCAAGCCCAAGAATGTAATATTGTAATCAGGAGAATATACGATAGGCCATAATGTTGATGGAAAATCAACGTATAGGTTGGTTCTATGTGGCCTTTAAATGAGCAGTAAAATATTAAGGATCAGAAAGATAGATACATTTAAAAATATTAACAAAGGCAACTATATTTTTATTAACAATCCACAGACATTTGGGATTATTGACCAGAAACTTAAAGCAATCCTCTCCTGACCAAAATCACCCAATCCCCAAATCAAGGCTGAAAATATGGAGACATCTGGGTTCAATAATAGCAAGTCAAAGGGATGCTAGCTGCAAGTAAGTTTTTCATTGCACCTGTGCATATGACGATATATTCAACTTTGATACTTTGAACACAGGACCATCTCACATAGTATAGCTCCTCACAGCATTGTAAACTCACAGAAAATGTAGTTAGTTCAAAAAATATTATTAATATTAACTTCATATTGTTATTGATAAATCAGTTAATACTAAAATTATCATTCATATCCAATTGCAAATATTAAATATACCGTGGTATTTTATATTATAACTTACAGCTTGTTTTCCTTTCTGCTTTGTTCCACTGACATCTTCTTTCTTACATGCTTGTTATTTTAATTAATCCTGAAAAAGAAAAAAAATAACCCTTTCTTGAAGTTACTAAAAACTGACACCAACCCACACAAAGAAATATTTCTGCAATGGCTGAATGCTGAGGGTTTCCCAACCTGGGGTCGACTGATCCCTTGCTTAAAGGCATTAGTTCATGGCATTAAAAAAGTTTGGCTTCGATTTAAAAAAAAGGGGCTTAAGGTACATCTTTAAAGGGGGCAGAGATGCAGAAAGCAGTAGGGAAGGACTTCTATTGTCTGGAGCTTCAGCAGCTTATGGCCAAGACTCCAGTGTTAGGGTATTTAAAGTTAAGATGCTCAGAATGCTGATATCTCATAGACACAGGAAAGGACAACGAAGGAGGCTGAGGCTACGGAGAGATATGTGTCAGAAACGAGCCACGCTCCCGAATAATGGCTTCAAGACAAATTCAAGGAAACAAAGTTTATTAACAGTTCTGCAGAGCTGGGCTCCCTCAGAGAAGGGAACTCTGAACCTTACAGGGCAGCAGGTTTTATCCTTCTTCCTTACCCCTCCCCTCCCTGACTCGGGAGGTACATAGTCTTATCCCATTCCATATTTGGAGTTGTTTTTTTACACATTTCTGTAAAACAATAGTCCATATCTCAGAACTTCAATGATTCCACAAACAGTTAATCTTGTCAGGGCTTCTGCATTCATGCTTATCAGACATAATTAAATCACATTTAATTATGTGATTTAATTATGTGATGAAGACCATGGAGCGGCTGATAATACAGAATCTGAGGCCACAAACCAGGCACGCCCAGGATCCTCTTCAGTTTGCGTATAAGGAGAAGGTGGGAGTGGAGGATGCTATCACGTATTTGCTGCACAAATCACTCTCTCACCTAGATGGGGTCAGTTGTGCTGTGAGGATTACATTCCTTGACTTCTCTAGTGCCTTTAACACCATCCAGCCCAAGATCTTAAGGCACAAACTAACGGAGATGGGAGTAGACTCTCACATGGTGGATTGGATAGTGGACTACTTGACAGATAGACCTCAGTATGTGCGGTTGGGAGACTGTAGATCTGACACGGTGGTCAGCAGCACAGGAGCGCCGCAGGGAACTGTACTCTCTCCGGTCCTGTTCACCCTGTACACATCCGACTTCCAATATAACTCGGAGTCCTGCCATGTGCAGAAGTTCGCTGATGACACGGCCATAGTGGGGTGTGTCAGGAATGGACAGGAGGAGGAGTATAGGAAACTGATACAGGACTTTGTGATATGGTGCAACTCAAACTACCTGCGTCTCAATATCACCAAGACCAAGGAGATGGTGGTGGACTTTAGGAGATCTAGGCCTCATATGGAGCCAGTGATCATTAATGGAGAATGTGTGGAGCAGGTTAAGACCTACAAGTATCTGGGAGTACAGTTAGACGAGAAGCTAGACTGGACTGCCAACACAGATGCCTTGTGCAGGAAGGCACAAAGTCGACTGTACTTCCTTAGAAGGTTGGCGTCATTCAATGTCTGTAGTGAGATGCTGAAGATGTTCTATAGGTCAGTTGTGGAGAGCGCCCTCTTCTTTGTGGTGGCGTGTTGGGGAGGAAGCATTAAGAAGAGGGACGCCTCACGTCTTAATAAGCTGGTAAGGAAGGCGGGCTCTGTCGTGGGCAAAGTACTGGAGAGTTTAACATCGGTAGCTGAGCGAAGGGCGCTGAGTAGGCTACGGTCAATTATGGATAACTCTGAACATCCTCTACATAGCACCATCCAGAGACAGAGAAGCAGTTTCAGCGACAGGTTACTATCGATGCAATGCTCCTCAGACAGGATGAAGAGGTCAATACTCCCCAATGCCATTAGGCTTTACAATTCTACCGCCAGGACTTAAGAACTTTTTAAAAGCTACTATTAATGCTTTTTGAGATAGTGATTTAGATGCATATCATATTTTTTACTGAGTTAAGTATTGTATGTAATTAGTTTTTGCTACAACAAGTGTATGGGACATTGGAAAAAAGTTGAATTTCCCCATGGGGATGAATAAAGTATCTATCTATCTATCTATCTATCATTTTGACTTTAACCCAGACATCTTTCAGAAACGCACATCTTAATTTACTTCGACTCTCACAATTCCACCCTTTTTCTTTTTAAGATGTGCATAGCAGCTAGCATTTTTCCTCTTTCCAGGGGGCCCACCGTCCTTCCTCCGCCCCCCGTGGAGGGTCAACTTTCTTCTTTAATAGCATAAGTTTTAGCTCGTTTGTCCCATGTTGGGGTATCGCTACTGCCTGGAGCTGGAATATATTGCGCCTGATCAGTGTTCGTATACAAGGAATCACACACGGCAAAATTAAGAGAATCATTAGACCCCCGCCTGCTACTGGGGGCAGAGATGCAGAAAGCAGTAGGGAAGGACTTCCATTGTCTGGAGCTTCAGCAGCTTATGGCCAAGACTCCAGTGTTAGGGTATTTAAAGTTAAGATGCTCAGAATGCTGATATCTCATAGACACAGGAAAGGACAACGAAGGAGGCTGAGGCTATGGAGAGATATGGAAACAAGGATGAGAATTTTCAGCCGTGCAGAAATAGAAGCAGGAGTCGACTACATGTTCCCTCAGAGTTGCTCTACCATTCACTGACCATCTGGTCTTGGGTCTCCATTCTACTTTTGAGACTGAGCTCCATAATACTCATCTCCACCATGAATCAAACCTCTAACTACCTTGATCTTGAATACGTGCTTCAATTTAGTCTCTACAGCACTCTGAAGCAACTATTTAAGAAATTCCTCATCCCCATTTTAAAATCCAGACCTTTTATTCTGGAATTACTCTCCCGAATTCTACCGTGGGAGAAAACATTTTCTTAGTACCCTCAGAATCATATGTTTCATAGAACGCAGAAGAGTAGAGCAGAGGAAAAGGCCATTCAACCCACAATGTCCGTGCCGTGATGCCAATTTAAACTGCACATAATCGACACTCCTCCACTGCCCATTCATGTCTGTCTAAACATAACTTGAACATTTCAATAAGATCACCCCTTCCCCCTATTCTTCTAAATTCCAGAGAGTACGGGCACAATCTGCTCCATGTTCCCTCATAAACAACCCTTCTCCCCAGGAATCAGCAACTGAACATTCTCTAAACTGCTTCCAATATAAATATATCCCTCCACAAATAAGGAGAGCAAAACTGTTGTGCAATATTCACCAAATGTTGCAAGACTACTTACATGTTTTTGATTCTAATGCTCTGCGCAGAAGAGACCAACCTTCCTAATTATACACCTGCAGGCTTATTTTATGCTTCACTTAAGTGGACTCCCAGATCACCCGCTTGAGCAGTAATCCATTGTTTCTGATGAATGAAGGGAAGTTGTTGTGAATTAGGTCTCAGGTATCGAGAGTTTCCCATGATCTCACGTTTAAGGAGTGTACAACATGGGAGGCTAGACAGCAGAGCACTGGGCGAGTCCAGTTTAAGAGAAACAAAGAGGATTGCAGAGAGAAGTGAAAACAGGCAGCTTTCTCTGAGACACTGATGGGATCATTTACTCGGTACTAAACATACCACCAAGGTAATAAACAGCCTGTTTCTTCTTCAGAAGAGGCCAAACAAGAAACAAAATTGATCACTTGGAAATGTATTTACCTAAAAAGAGGGCTTCATTGGCTATGAAATAATTCAAGACAGCAAGGTTGTGAAAAGCTACTGCTAAATTAGTCTCCTTTGTATTACATGCATTTTCTCTTGCACTCTTGGTGCTTTCAATTACTCCTGTTTGATGGTAGGCTGATGGCACCATAACTAGGAGTCAATCAGTAATTTTGAACAACATACCCGAGAAATATTCAATGTTTTCAGGTATATGCTAACGTTGTCGGTGTACAGATTGGCCAGAATGCTGTTCATACTAGAGCATGACTGCCAGGATGACATTAAAGCCTATAAACTTTTGGTAAATCAGGATACTTATATAGAGTGAACTAAATTTACTGGAACCTTGATTCTGCTGTGGTGAGAATCTCAGCAGCAGACCAGGATGGAAGACATTCAGAAGTATACAGATGCAAATCACCCTTTTCTTATGCATATGCTTACTGAACTATGCCATTGTTGAGAATGCAGTTATTCATAGAACCTCCATTAAGTCATTAACTACCACTCATGTCAAGGAAGGGTAGGATTGCAAATTTTTGATCTGATGCATTCTTTATGGAATTAGCATATATTTAATCCTGTGTTGTAGTTTTACCAGGTTTGTGCCTCATTTTAAAGGCTGATTTGTACCTGTGTGTCACATCGACACCGTAGGTAACACGTTCCCTACACTGTAGGGTGACATGCACCCCTCCAGAAAAGTTACTCACGCGTCGCGGCGACGCAGACCGCAACAACTATGATTGGTCCGCTTGGTAGCATCGCATTTCCAGTTGCTTCTTCTCCGCCATGTTTGTAGGCGTGCGTACACCGATGTGAAATAGATGAACCAAATCGTCAAATCTACCTGCCTAAATGCAAAAATGTTTGAAATGCATTTCCTCGTCCACGCCTCTCACGAAGAAACTCAACACAGTGGCATAGAAACCCCACCGCCAACTAGCGTTTTGGCGCACACCAACGCATGCTCGCTACGGCGTAGAACAACGCAGAAGTGAAAATCAAGGTTACAGCGGCGTAGCCTGTACACACAAGTATAAATCAGCCTTAAGAGTTGCGCTTGCTGCACTCTTTTGCAATCCACACTAAATTGTGGTTGGCCCATGGACTTCATGGTGACAGTAATGTGAAGAAGGTGTAGGCTTAAAGAATAATGACAGACATATGATACAATTGTGTTACTAACAAAAACTAGATTACATGATCAAATTACAATCTTGAATTTGGCAGAAAAGTAAACTGCTAGGGACAAAAAAAAACAGGTCAGACAACTTCAATGGAAAGAGAAATGAGTTAACTTTTCAGGTCAAAGATCCCTCGCAGTTAACTTTGTTTCTCCATCTAATGATGCTGCCCCCCCCCCCCCCCCCCAGTGTTACCAGCACTTTTTTTGTGTGTGTGTGATTTTAATTGAGGCACAAGAACATTTTTAAAAATATCTGTTGCAGAACTGAACATAAGAAATTGTAGCAGTGGACTATTTGGCCCTTCTTGCCAGTTCTGACATTCAATAAGATCATGACTGATCATTTGGCTCAGTGCTACTTCCCTGCACGGACCTCACATTCCTTGATTCTCAAAATATCTAAAAATATATTGGACACTCAGCTACTGAGCCTCCAATGCCCCAGAGAGGAAATATTTCTTATTTCTGCCAAAATCAGTAACATCTTGTGAACTTGTGACATTTGGTTCCATGCACCCAAATTAGGGAAACAGTAATGCTCCATCTCCCCTGCCAATATTCCATAGAAACTCTGTGCATTTTTAAGAGATTGATTCTCATTCTTCCAAAATGGAATATAGGCCCAGTTTGCTATCTTTACAACAACCATGTAATGATCAAAGAATGTCATAATCCTGTAATCAGTGTCTGATCAAAAAGATCAAGTAACTGAACTTAAATTCCTTGTACTGACTCTCATGTTGCTTGCTACAGAGGCCAACTAGTTTAATAAGTAGTGGCATTACCCAATTTCCAATGTTCAGGGTGCTCCTGATTTCCTGAACCATTTTGTCCAGAATGCTTATGATTTATAATGATGTTAGAGTCCTAGACACTACAGCACAGAAACAGGCCCTTCAAACCATCTAATCCATGCTGAACCATTTATCTGCCTAGTCCATCGACCTGCACCTGCACCATCCATACCCTTTCCATCTATATACCTATACAAATTTCTCTTAAATCTTGAAATCGACCCCAGATCCACCACTTGCACTGAGTGAAGATCCCCCTCATGTTCTCCTTAAGCATTTCAACTTTCACCATTAACCCATAACCTCTAGTTGTGGAACTAGCCTGCTTGCATTTACCCTATCTTTCCCCTCATAATTTTGTATACCTCTATCAAAACTTCCCTCAATCTTCTACATTCTAGGGAATAAAGCCCTAACCTATTCAATCTTTCCCTGTAACTTGGGACCTCAAGTCCCAACAATATTCTTGTAAATTTTCTGTGCCTCTTTCAAACTTATTTATATCTTTCCTGTGGGTAGATGATCAAAACTGCACACTGTACTCCAAATTAGGCCGCACCAATGTTTTATACAATTTCAACATAATATCTCAACTCCTGTACTCAATACTTGGATTTATGAAGGCCAATGTGTCAATAGTTTTCCTTATGACCCTATCTATCTGTGACACCACTTTCAAGGAGTTGTGTATCTACGAGGGGTGATAAGTTCATGGCCTAAGGTAGAAGGAGTCAATTTTAGAAAACCTAGCACATTTATTTTTCAACATAGTCCCCTCCTACATTTACACACTAAGTCCAGCAGTCGTGGATCATACAGATCTTGGACCTCTAGAAAGTGTCCACAGATGAGTGATTGATAAATTTGTGGCCCAAGGTAGAAGGAGATGAGTTATACAGCTCTCGTAACATGCACATGCAGGTCAACTCTTTGAGTGATTATGCAATAAGTTTGAAATTAATAACTCATCTCCTTCTACCTCAGGCCACGAACTTATCAATCACCCTGCTGCGTTATTAACTTCAAACTTTCTGCATAATCACTCAAAGAGTTGAACTGCATGTGCATGTAACGAGAGCTGTACAACTCATCTCCTTCTACCTTAGGCCACAAGCTTATCAATCACCCCTGCTGTGGACACTTTCTGGAGGTCCAAGATCCGTATGCTCCATGACCACTGGACTAAGTGTGTAAATGTAGTGGGGGGGGGGGGGCTATGTTGAAAAACAAGTGTGCTAGGTCTTCTAAAACTGACTCTTTCTACATTAGGCCATGAACTTATCAATCATCCCTTGTATATTCCCGGATCCCTCTATTCTACCGCACTCCTCAGTGCCCTACCGTTCACCTTGTAAGATCTACCCTGGTTGGCTCTTTCAAAGTGCCATGAAACCATGGTTCAATAAACCTTATCCTTGCCTTTCATTCTCACATACAAACTCTGTACTCTCAAAACTCTCCCTTTTGAAGGCCTCACATTTACCAAGAGCCAATTCACACTTGCCAGATTCTTTCTGATACCATCTCCAATTTGGAATCCCATCCCAAGGACCAGACCTATCCTTTTCCATAATTACCTTGAAATTATGATCTCTAGAAGTTTATGACACAAACTTCTGTCACCTGCCCTGTCTAATTCCCTAATAGGAAATCCAGTATCACCCTCTCTTTAGTTGTGACTTCTATATACTGATTAAGGGAACTTTCCTGAACACATTTGACAAATTCGTTCCCATCTACGGTAATCCTTTTACAGTATGAGAGTCCCAGTCAATATGTGAAAAGTTAAAATCACCTACTATGACAATTATGTTATTATATGTTTCTTGCAGCAGTCTGCGACCTCTGTACAGATTTGCTCCTCTAAATCCCGCAAATTGCTGGGTGTTCTATAATATAATCCTGTTTACATGGTTGTACCGTTCTTATTTGTTAGTTCTATCCATAAAGCTTCAATAGATTAGCTCTCCAGTCTGTCCTAACCGAGCACTGCCGTGAGTAACGCCGCCTCCCTTCCTTTAATCCCTCCAACTCTATGATGTCTAAAGCATGGAACTCCAGAACATACAGCTGGCAGTGCTGCCCTTCCTGCATCCTAGTCTCACTAATGGCTACAATGTCATAATTCTACATGCTGATCCATGCCCCAAGCTCATTGGCCTACAGTACTCCTTGCTTTGAGATATATGCAGCTCACAACATTGGTCCCAACATGCTCAACATTTTGATTCCTAACCTTGTATGCAAGCTTACCATCTTTCTCCACAATCACCCACCCTCTGTTTGGGCATTCTGGGTCCCACCCCTTTGCAACTCTAGTTTTAATCATGCACACTTGCAAACCTTCCCACTAGTCCCCTTCCAGTTCAGGTGCAAACCGTCCCTTCTGTACAGGTCTTATCTTCCCTGGAAGAGAGCCCAATGATCCAAAACTCTGGTGTCCTCCCTCCTGCACCAACTCCTTAGTCACATGTTAAACTATACCATCTTCCTACTTCTGGCCTCACTAGCATGCAGCATTGTGATTCTGAGATCACAGCTGTGGAAGTCCTGTCCTTTAACATAGCAGCTAATTCACTGAAACACACACAAAAAGCTGGAGGAACTCAGCAGGCGAGGCAGTGGCTATGGAAAAGAGTACAGTCAACATTTTGGACCAAGACCCTTCATCAGGACTGGAGAAAAAAAGATGAGGAGTCAGAGTAAGGAGGAGGGGCAAGGGGAGGGAGAACCACAAGCGTGACAGGTGAAACCTGGGGGGGGGGGCAGGAAGATGAGGGAGGGGTGAAATAAAGAGCTGGGAAGTGGATTGGTGAAAGAGAGACGAGGCTGGAGAAGGGGGAATCTGATAGGAAAAGACTGAAGGTCATGGAAGAAAGTGAAGGAAGAGAAGCATCAGAGGGAGGTGAGGGGCAGTTAAGGAGATAGGGCGAGAGAGGGAAATGGGATTGAGGAATGGTGAAGGAGGGGAGGGGGCATTTCCAGAAGTTTGAGAAATCAGCGTTCATACCATTAGGCTGGAGGCTACCCAGAAGGAGTACAAGGTGTTGCTCCTCCAACCTGACTGTGGCCTCATCATGACAGCAGGGGAGGCCATGGACTGACATGTCAGAATGGGAAGTGGAATTAAAATGGGTCGTCACTGGGAGATCCTGCTTTTTCTGGTGGATAGAGTGTAGGTGCTCGGTGAAGCAATCTCCCAATCTATATCAGGTCTCACTGATACACAGGAGGCCACACCAGGAGCACCGGACACAGCAGACGACCCCAGTTTCATCAGCGAAGTTTCACCTCATCGGGAAGGACTGTTTGGGGCCCTGAATGGTAGTGAGGGAGGAGGTGCTTGAGCATGTGTAGCACTTGTTCCACTTGCAAGGACAAGTGCCAGGAGGGAGATCAGTGGGAAGGGACAAAAGGACAAGGAGGGAGTCACGTAGGGAGTGATCCTGGCAGAAAGAAGAAATTTGGGGGGGGGGGGGTGGAGGGGAGGGAAAGATGTGCTTTGTGGTGGAATCCCGTCGGAGATGGTGAAAGTTACGGAGAATTATGTGCTGGACGTGGAGGCTGGTCATGTGACAGGTGAGGACAAAAGGAACCCTGTCCCTGGTGGGATGGCAGGAAGATGGGACTCATTGTGGTCTCCTGGATATCGGTGAGACACTAGTAAAAGACTCTAATTATACCATCAGCTGGCACTGAGTAAGTCAAATCATCGCATATCTGACATCAGACTCTGTTCTGAGATCTGCCATGGCATGAGATTACTGGGTGGCTAGAAGGCAAAGGGGGACCGGCTCATACAGATACCTCGGCTGGCATGGTTAAGATAAGCTGAAAGGTCTATTTCTGTGGTATATGACTCGATGTTTCAAGTGTATGCTCAATGCTTTCTTGAAGAAATGCAGTACATATTCATATTTATTCCTGGGAATATCCGGCCCATAAACCTCTCAAGGTGGAGAAAGAGTATTCCAAATGGAGTCCATGGACCAAGAGCACAGAGGCAGAAATAACAGAAATAGTGGACAATGTCGCAAGTTACCCATCCACCTGCCCATTCACCTATCAACTGCCATCTACCGAAGAGTCAGCTGCTTCTGCGTCGACTTCGTAAGACACATCAAGCCACAAAACTAAAGCGCAATGCCCAAGAGCCTAAATCAAATTAAATTCATTATCAAAGTTCTATATGCCACCACATGGTACATTGAGATTCACTTTCTTGCAGACGTTCACAGAACAGAGAAATACAATAGAATCAATGAAAAACTACACACACAGTGATAAACAACCAATGTGTAAAAGAAGGTAAAATGTGATACATAAGTAAATAATACCGAGAACATGAGTTGTAGGATACTTGAAAGTTCTGAGTTGAGGTGAGTGAAGATATCCACACCGGTTCAAGGGCCGGATGGTTGTAGGGTAATAACTCTTCCTGAACCTGGCGTTGTGGTACTCAAGTCTCCTGTCCATCCATCCCAATGGCAGCAGTAAGAAGAGAGCGTGGCCTGGATGGTAGGGGCCCTTGATGGTGGTTCCAGATGTGCTTTGCCTGTGTTGGACTGGGCTGCGGGCACCACTTTTCGTAGGGTTTTCCATTTTTGGGCATTGGTGTTTCCATACCAGGCCACGATGCAACCAGTATGTAAGCAAATGATTAAGAGGTTAACTGAGCTTCAGCAATGCTTTGGGAGCATTCCTTTATCTATTCACCTAGTAATCTCTTCACCATGCAGAACCCAGAATAGAGTGCCTAACATCAGACATGCAAATGACGCAGCCTACACAATGTAACCAGGGCAATGATAGCAGACTTAGTTTTATTCTTATTACTGTTTATTGTAGCAATTTGATAGGAGAGTAGCTTGTTAAACCAGTAACAAAAAATGGACCACAGTGGCATGGGATTGGAGTGTAATGTATGCCAAATCAGGTAAATTCCACTCCCTGGAGGACATCACGACCACAGGGGCTTTTAAACAATCTGGAACTCTCATAATTGCCAAAGCTGATAATATCTTTTCATCCAATTATTAATAAAGGTAAAAATTTAATTTCCCCAGTCACCATGTTCAGGTCTGAACTCAATGACTCCAATCCAGATCAACTGACCTCTAAAAAAATCTGAAATTTAAGTACTATAGTTTCCTTTCAATCTGTGAAATAGCAAATTAATTGACTGGACGAGAGCGTGGTAAAAGACAGTTATGTCACATTCCTGGACAATGCAGTAAGGTCCTTGGCTTGTTCTGGACATAACCGATGCCATTTACAGCATTATGTTCAGAAAATGCATGTTTGTTGAAATCTTGCCCTTGAAATTATTGAGTTCTGCAGTTACATTAACTGAAATCTATGGCTTTAAAGTGAATTACAATTTCAATAGTTAAGTTCAATGGTTGGTATGTAACTCATTAAACTCTGGCTTTTGTACTGCCTACGTAATCAACTGACTCCAATATTCTTCTAATAAGCATACTTTGTTGAAGGGATCAGTGCAAAAGTAGCAATATAAAAAAGGCATCAATCCAAAATGATCCACCAAAACTTGCCAAAAAGGTAACTAAGTTAATTTGTTTCCATTCTTGAAAGCAGAATTAAAGCTAATTAACCTAGTTACCATATTAGTAATTTTCTCATACAGGTTGAGCACCACTTATCCAAAATGCTTGGGGCCAGAAGTATTTCAGATTCCAATTTTTTCCCTGGAGTTTGGAATATCTGCATCTATATAATGAGATAACTTGGGAATGGGACCCAAGTCTAAACGTAAAATCCATTTACGTTACGTATACAGCTTATACATATACCCAGAAGGTAGTTTTGCATAACATTTTTAAAAATTTTGTACATGAAAAAATGTATACATTTTACCTACAGAAGGGTAAGCTATCACTACCTTGGCCACCCAGATGGACAGTCAGTGGTTGTTTGGCATTGCCGTCATTCCCTACTCTGAATTTACATGCAGAGTTTGGCTGACAGCTGTTCACCACACATATGTACTGATGCAGCCGTTCAGTGTGTTAGATTTTCATCAGCGACAGTCTTGGCAAACTCAATGAATTTCTCTGCTGCTTTATGATCAGTAGATGCTTTATTACCACAAATCTTTAAAAACTTAATGCTGTGCTTCTTCTTAAACTTCTGCAACAAGCCTGCAGAAGATTCACAATTACCTTTCAATTTTCAGTTCATTGTGATAGATTTTTACTTGTTTCACGATCAACATAGAACACAAGACAAATCCACTCTTTCAATACATGCTCGAGATCTTCATGTTTCATTTTATGCAGTGTTTTTCTATTTTTCATTACCTTCTGTTCATTACGTACGAGGTCACTTCTCAGAACTGTCTGTGGTGGAATTTCAGATAAGGGTTGCTCAATCTATATTAGTGATCCAAATTTGTAAACATCCCAGAGGAATATTGTATACAAATCAAAACAGATAAAATCATACATCACATTTTTATTTTAATCATTGAATTATCAACTGCTTGCCTTATGTTTGAGCGATGGTTATTCAAACACCTCAACCCCGTTTCCCTATGGTCATTTAATTAAAATAAAGTTCACTCGATCTTTTAGAAAAGTTACCATTTAACAATTCAGCCAGTTAGTGATTGTCAATGTATATTGTATGTCTTATTTAAATACACTTTCATTGGTGACAAGTTTTACATTTCAAATTTAGCACCAAAAAAAAGTGATAGTTGTGGTCGTGAGCTTCAGTTATTAATAAACAATTGTTCACTTCTAAATCTGGAGCAACCTTTTGGAACTCCAAAGTAGTGTTCCATCAAAATATTCCAAATGCATTCCAGAAATGCACTTTCTTCATGATTAAGCTGTTTGCTTCGCCCAGTGTATGTGGAAATTAAAAATCACCCATTGCATTTCAGGCTCGAAGGAATTCTCAAGTCTCTAGAGGTAACTATGTTGAGAGATGTAAACACTAATTGGAAACAGACATTTTATGTAACTATGCCAGATTATTTGAAGGAGCTGTCTGGTGAGTCTCATTCTCCTGCTCTTAACTATCCTTTACAAATCTCCATTCAATTTATTTTATCTCTGTATTTACTCAGATTAATGATATTCTTGGGAACTGTGTGTGGTGTGTCTGCACATACACTTTTCAACCAAATTAGATTCATTCCACACCCCCAAAGACATGCAAGTTGGTAGGTGAAATGCTAATAGTGAGTAGTTGGGTGGTACAATCTAGAGTGGTCCTGATGAACAGTCTTGGTCTGAAACCCCGACTGTTCACTCTTTTCCGTACGTGCTGCCTGTCCTGGGGGGGGGGGGGGGGGGGGGGGGGGGGTGTGTGTGTGTGTGTGTGTGTGTGTGTGTGTGTGTGTGTGTGTGTGTGTGTGTGTGTGTGTGTGTGTGTGTGTGTGTGTGTGTGTGTGTGTGTGTGTGTGTGTGTGTGTGTGTGTGTGTGTGTGTGTGTGTGTGTGTGTGTTTTTTTTAATTTCCAGCATCTGTAGGCTTTCTCTTGTGAGTGGTAATGGGAAGAGAATAAAAATGGGATGTGTAAATGTGTCAGTGTGCCACAAAGTTACGATTCTAATTTGGTAATATTACTTCCTACAACCGATACTAGATCTGTTATCTTTGTTACATTGTATACTCGCTTATTGCTAACATCCCTTTGGAATATTATTTGTAACCCAAAAGCTAGCTCTATATTCCATTCCTTTCCCTTTCTCTCGTGTTTATTTAAATGTTCTTTCCATTTGCCCCATGTCCCATTGAAGTGCCAAGTCTCCAGGCACAACTTCTGCTCGCCCAATACAAGCAAGCACCAACATCATATCCTATGAAGTATAAACGCCCTAGATATATACGTTTACACCAAAACAAATATTTATTTCCTATTTTTGAACCATGATCAACATACAAATGTGATTGGAAACAAAGTATTAAAATACGTTTTTATTACTGGTCCAATCTAACTATTCTCCATGCTACAGGTGGCGTCCACATACAAAAACTGTGGCGAAGACTACAAATCCCATGATGAATTGCAGCTGGCGTACAAGTGCACGAGTTCAACGCCCCCGTTCGGGATATAAACGCAATCGGGGGGTAACAACACTTTTGGACAAACCTAGAGTGCTCTGAAGTGTACCGGGGGGGGGCGCATACCTGTCGGGACTACGTGCTGACATCCACAACAACCGTGGCAATCCGCTCCCGGGGCCTGTCGATGGTAAAATCCCAGCTGGCAGGGCAGACCGGGGGCTCACGGAGGCTGCAAATCCAGTCCGGCTTCCCCGGCGCGGCTGAATTCTGCGGGCGAGGCAGAATCCGCTCCTCGGAACACTTATCCGCTTTCACCTTTGAAAGGTCATACTCTGCTCTAGCGCCCGGGAAGTGAAGGCTGCGCAGCGAGTCAGCCGCAGACACAGTGCGCTCTCCTCACGCACCGCCTCACGCCAATTGTGCGCACAGCCAAACGTCACGGAGGCAACACCGGAGCCTGCGCTACCTCTGCCTCAGCCGCTCGGTTCATACAGTGCGGAGCGTGGGCGAACACAACGGCCTCCAAAGGGCGGACAAAGTTGTCACAGACTGCAGCTTTCGCCGTCGCTCCTTTGTGTGATCGAGTTCGGCATTTCCGTGCGTGCGTTACTACATCCAATAAAGAAAATGATCATATTTGTAATGTGTCCGCAGATCTGGGCAGGTATTACAAAACTATTCATGGTGCAGAAATTACAGGTTCACCACTGACTTCACAGAACTCCTCAAGTCTGCAAGGATTTCTTTACCCTCAACTATTATAAGTTTTTTTAAATTATTATTCCGCTCAAATTTTAAACGGGATGTTCTACCATTCAGCAAGACCATAGCTGACTCCCATATGCCCCATGTCCTTTAATTTCTCTAATATCCAGAAATCGAACCACTGCTTTGAATGTAATTACAGGAAAGCTTCATAACACGAATCGTCAAGCAGGAAGAATGTCTTCTTTCCTAAACACTGTGGATACTGGAACTCTTAAGCAACACACACAAAATACTGGAGGACTTCAGCAAATCAGACAGCATCTATGGAGGGGATTAAACAGTAGATGCTTCTATCCTGTTATATACGACTCTTCAATGGTCCTTTTGAATGATAAATTGTTGATCGCTCAGTCTAGCTTGTCATAGTTCTTGCAGCTTATTTTCTGCCTACGCGTGCTTTCTCTGATTGTAACACTATTTTCTGCATCTGTTACTGTATTTCCTTTTGAACTACCTCAGTGTACTTTTGTCTGGAATGATCTATCTGGAGGGCATTGCAAAACAAATCTTTTCAATGTATTTCGCAACTTGCCACAATAATAAACCATTGACCATTAACTGGGGATCTTCAGCCCTGCAGGGTAAAGAAATCAAAATATATGCCAACATTTGAAGAAATGTCACTTCATCTCAATCTTAAAGGAAGTATCTCTTACTTTGTGACTGTGATAATTGATTTTGCACTTCTTGGGGGCGGGGGAATCAGCTTCAAGCATTTTTCCCATCTACCCAGCAGAGCTGTAGTGCATGCTGTCAAACATGGAAACAGGCCCTTCAGCCCATCTGGTCAGTACTGACCAAGATGCTCGTTCCAAGCTAATTCCATGTTCCAGATTTTTCCTATAACCTTCTAAGTCTTTCCTTGCCATGCACCTATCTGACTGACTTTTAAAAGTTTTTAATGTACCTGGTTCACGACTTCCTCTAACACAGGGGTGCCCAAACTTCTTTTATACAATGGGCCTCTACCATATACCGAGGGGTCTGTGGACCCCAGGTTGGGAACCCCTACTCTAACAGATCATTCCACATACACACCATCCTTTATGCAAAAAAAACTGCCCCACAAGTTCCCCTCTTACCTTAAACCTATGCCATCTCCCTGGCTTTACATTCTTCTCTGGAGCACCTGGACAGTAATGTTAGACTGTTGTATATCAATTACAGCTTCACCTTCAATACTATAATTCCTGCAAACTCCTAGACCAGGGAGTTAACATTTCCCTTTGCAACTGGATCTTTGACTGTAATCAATAAGGGCAGGCAGCAGCAACACCTCTATGAAAGACTGGTACACCACAAGGCAGCATCCCCAGCCCCAACTCTACTGCCTATATACTCATGATTGCATTCTGCTCTTATTCCATACACAAGTTTGCAGGTGATACTACTACAGTGGACCATATCCTCAAATCACAATGAGTTGGAAAACAGCAAGGAAGAGAGAGAGCCTCATGACTCGGTGTCATGACAACAACCTTCCTTTCAAAGTCAGCAAAATAAATTACCATTGGCTTCAGAAAGATGGGTGATAAGCAAGCTCCTGTTTACATCAATGGTGCTGAGGCTGAGAACTTTCAAGTTCCTAGCAGTGAATATCACTAATAACCTGTCCTGGTACAAGCCCACAGCCAAGAAAGCTCGCCAGCTCCTGCTTCCTCAGGAAATTAAGGAAATTTGGCATGTCCCCTTTGACCTTGACCAATTTTTACTGATGCACCATTGAAAAACATCCTATCTGGATGCATCATGGTTTGGCCCAGCAATTGCTCTGCCTGTGAACTGCAAGAAACTGCAGAGAGCTGTGGACACAGCTCAGCGCATCGTGAAAACCAGTCTCCCCTCCACGGACTCTGTCTACACTTCTTCCTGTCTTGGGAAGGCAGGCAGCATAATCAAGAACCCAATCTTCCCAGACATTCTCTCTATTCCCCCCTTCCATCAGGCAGAAGGTACAAAAGCATGAAAGCACATACCTCCAGGCTCAAGGACAGCTTCTATTCCACTGCCATTAGACAATCGAATGAGTTCTCTATTAAATATTCTTAACTTCATAATCTACCTTGTTATGGCCTTACACCTTATTGTTTATCTGCAGTGCACTTTCCCCATGACAGTAGCAGTTTATTCTGCACTCTGTTATTGTTTTACTTTGTACTACCTCAACACTGTTTTATTGAATTGATCTGTATGAAATATATGCAAGAAAATTCCCTTACTGTACCTCTATACATGTAAAAAAACGTAAGTGATTTCACCCTATCTGTGCCTTTCATGATTTTATACACTTCTATAAGATCACCTCTCAGTCTACCACACGCCAAGGAATAAGGTCCTAGCTTATCCAACTTCTCCCCAAAACTCAATGCCTTAATTTCTGAAAACATCCTTGTAACTGTTTTTTGCACTCCTTCCAATTTAATAGTATCTTTCCCATAGCAGGGCAACCAAAGGTGAACACGATATTACAAATATGACTTCACCAGTGCCTTGTACAACTATACCATGACCTCCCAATCTTCATATTCAATGCTCTGATGATGGTCAGCATGCCAAAAGTCATCTTCACCACCTTTTCTACCTGTGACTCCACTTTCAGGGGACTATGAACTTGAACTCCTCAGGTTTGCAAACAGAAGTTTTATGAAACATATACCAGCATGGATTGAGAGCTGATCAACAGAGAAAGCCAGTTGTAGAAGTAAATGACAATTCTTAGTGAGGTATTGCTGAGATCAGTGCCTGCGCCCCAGCTATTCAGAAGTTTTGTCAGTGGTTTGACTGATGGGACTAAGTGTCATTTTTCCAAGTCTGATGCAAAAGTAAGCGATGAGCATGTAGTGATGAGGATACAAAAAGGCTTCAAGGGGAGAAGCCAAGTGTGTGGGAACATTATGATCAATGGAATGCAGTGTAAAAAGATGTGAGAATACTCTCTACAGAAGTAAAGCAGAAAATGCTGAGTATTTTTCTAAATTGTTAAGAGATAAGGAAATGTAATAATTTGATTTGCTGAGTCTGTGCAGAATTTAAAGTCGCTTGTGATTACTGATGTTAATACACAATTCAAATCAGTGTTGAGACTTCATCAAAACAACTCAAACGCCTCTCACTAAGCTCCTGCTGAAAACTGACTTTTTAAGGATATGAAACACTACCAACTAAGTACCATTTGTGCCGGATTCCAACTCAATAACATAATTGAAGGGGGTTGTTTGGAGTGTGAAGTGGTAGATAGTCACACTTTCCTGTTGATTTCATGGTTGTATAATGATATTCTGCTCATTGTTTTAAGGGGCATTCCAGTTCAGTACTGAAAGTGAAATCATCATCTCTAATCTAACTATCTACATATGATGTAGTAATTCATGTTTGGTTGCATGAATTTCGCATGTTAAAGAATCAATTTTATATTATCTTCAGTTCCCTTTAATTTCAGCTGTCATGTTTTGTATTATATTTTTATTATATTATGCTTTTTCTCTCTGTTTGACTATAGCTCAATTATCTTCAGGTCTGTTTGTGCAGGTTCAACACAGAAATTGCAGTGTATTGCATGATTTATATATGATTATAATGTATATATGGTTTAATAAATGATGGCACTGAAGAACTACAAATACAACTACAAAACTCCTTTAGAAGTTCAGAATTTTTTTTGATTTATTATGTATATGTTAAAATATTATAGTTTAATGATTTTTCTAAATATTTCCATGAATTATTTAAGGTGATGGAAATGCACAACACCTTTCATTTTGTTTCATGGATAACACTAATATAGAAGAAATATTCCCTACAGACTACATTAAAACTGATCACGAATGGAAGTGTAACATAATTTTTGATGTTGCGTGACTAAATTATAGGCGGCAAAACTGAGGAAGTGACTCAATAATTTATTTTTGTCACTCACCACTTCCTGTGACACACATCTACCTAGTCAAACAGCATCATCTCTTTCTTCAATTCTAACTTAAAATGTTTGACTCCTGAACTCATATATAAACAGGTAAATTAATAACAGCAAACAGGTAAAAAGGGTGGTCGATAGAATATATGGGATCCTCGGCTTGATATTGTGATGAACAGAGTAAAAAACCAAGAAAAACATTGTTCAAAGCATCAGACACAAAAGGCTGGAGGAACTCAGCAGCCAGACATTGTTCGGGCCATAAATGAAGTATTGAAGATATGAAGGTCTGACAAGATGGTGCAGAAATTATATCAGTAGAATGATGACAGGAATAATGGATTTTGGGTGTAAAGCCATAGAGAAGAAGCTGAGGCTGTTCACCTTAGTGCAGAAAAGACCAAGATGAGAGTTGACAGTTGATACTGGTTTAGACAAGATAGAAGGTAGCTACTCCGCTTAACAGATGGTTCAGGAGCCATGGAACATAAACTAAATTTTTGGACACATGCTACAAACGGAAATCGTCCAAGAACCATAGAACATTACAGCACAGAAACAAGCCCTTTTGCCCTTCTTGGCTATGCTGAACCATTTTTCTGCCTAGTCCCACTGACCTGTACCCGGACCATATCCCTCCATACAACTCTCATCCATGTACCTGTCCAAGTTTTTCTTAAATGTTAAAAGTGAGCCTGCATTTACCACTTCATCTGGCAGCTCATTCCACACTCTCACCACTCTCTCTGTGAAGAAGCCCCCCCTAATATTCCCTTTAAACTTTCCCCCTTCACCCTTAACCCATGTCCTCTGGTTTTTTTCTCCCCTAGCCTCAGTGGTAAAAGTCTGCTTGCAATCAGTCTGCCTATACCCATCATAATTTTATATACCTCTATCAAATATCCCCTCATTCTTCTATGCTCCAGGGAATAAAGTCCTAACCTATTCAACCTTTCTCTGTAACTCAGTTTCTCAAGTCCTGGCAACATCCTTGTAAACCTTCTCTGCACTCTTTCAACCTTATTAATATCCTTCCTGTAATTTGGTGACCAAAACTGCACACAATACTCCAGATTTGGCCTCACCAATGTCTTATACAACCTCACAACATCCCAACTCTTATACTCATTACTTTGATTTATAAAGGCCAATGTAACAAAATCTCACTTTACGACCCTATCTACCTGTGATGCCACTCTTAGGGAATTTTGTATCTGTATTCCCAGATCCCTCTGTTCTACTGCACTCCTCAGTGCCCTAAATTTACCTTGTATGTTCTACCTTATTTTTTCCTTCCAAAGTGCAATACCTCACACTTGTCTATATTAAACTCCATCTGCCATTTTTCAGCCCATTTTTCCAGCTGGTCCAAATCCTTCTGCAAGCTTTGAAAACCTTCCTCACTGTCCTCTACACCTCCAATCTTTGTATCATCAGCAAATTTGCTGATCCAATTTACCACATTATCATCCAGATCATTGATATAGATGACAAATAACAATGAACCCAGCTCTGATCCATGTGGCACACCGCTAGTCACAGGCCTCCACTCAGAGAAGTAATCCTCCACTACCACTCTCTGGCTTCTCCCATTGAGCCAATTTCTAATCCAACTTACTACCTCACCATGTATACCTAGCGACTGAATCTTCCTAACTAACCTCCCATGCGGGACCTTGTCAAAGGCCTTACTGAAGTCCATGTAGATAACATCCACTGCCTTCCCTTCATCCACTTTCCTGGTAACCTCCTCGAAAAAGTCTAATAGATTGGTTAAACATGACCTACCACGCACAAAGCATGTTGACTCTCCCTAATAAGTCCCTGTCTATCCAAATACTTGTAGATCCTATCTCTTAGTAATCCTTCCAATAATTTACCTACTACTGACGTCAAACTTACCGGCCTATAATTTCCCGGATTACTTTTAGAGCATTTTTCAAACAACGGAACAACATGAGATATCGTCCAATCCTCCGGCACCTCACCTGTAGATACTAACATTTTATATATATCTGCCAGGACCCCTGCAATTTCAACACTAGTCTCCTTCAAGATCCAATCAAGTCCTGGGGATTTACCTACTCTGATTTGCCTCAAGATAGCAAGCATCTCCTCCTCTTCAATCTGTATAGGTTCCATGAGTTCACTACTTGTTTGCCTTATTACCATAAACTTCATACCAGTTTCTTCAGTAAATATAGACACAAAAAATCCATTTAAGATCTCCCCCATTTCCTTTGGTTCCATACATAGCCAACCACTCTGATCTTCAAGAGGACCAATTTTATCCCTTACTACTTTTGCTCTTTTGCTCTTAATATACCTATAGAAGCTCTTAGGATTATCCTTTACCTTGACTGCCAAAGCAACCTAATTTCTTCTTTTAGCCCTCCTGATTTCTTAAGTATTTTTTTTGCAGAAGGATAAATATTTTTATGAAATGGATAGCTGTAATCTGGAATTCTGATTCAATCAAGAGAGAATTGACAATATGTCTGAAGGAAAAACATGGCAGTCTACTGGGAGCCAGCATTGACTCCGTGTATGAAATGACATCTTCTGTGCCAAAAACTTCTATGATATCAGCTGTGGTGACAGATACAGCTATAATTATGTCATGTTGTTTGCACATTGAATTGGAGATGGGATTGAAGATGTGAGTAAAAATGTTGAGGGGGCGAGTACATCATGAAGGAAAGGATATTAGAATTTTCCTTCCATAATGAAATCGGTATGCTTAGTTGAGATGCAGGGAATGTTCGAACTGGTAGAATTAACTCTGGTAATGAATGGCTGAAACAGTTATGCATCAACTGTTTTGTTTAGTAACACACTCAGTTCCTTTGTTCCTCCAGCATTTTGTGTGTGTGTGTGTGTTGCTCTGGATTTCCAGCATCTGCAGAATCTCGTGTTTATACTTTGTTTATCATTTTATTTTGAACAGAAATTAGAATTTTGTGGTTAATTCTAACTTGGCAACAAAAGAAGAGGTTTTTATACAAAAGTGAAAATATCACACAAAACCCCAATGTTCCTTCTAACTACCGGTAATGGAAATACCCACCAATAGCATGGATCAACTACAGTATTGCAAGGTTGTGACTTAGTCAAAATCAGATAAGGCAAAATAACTGCTAGTTCTTCCTGTTATGTCTTGTAATTCCAGACACTAATCAAAAGAAAAACACAGGAATCAGGCAAATGGATTGACTTAGTTTGCTTTCATTTTCTTTAATGAGGAACTCACATATGACATGGTGATGTAATGCATAAGCCACTCACAAACCTCTTAAATGTAACCAGCAATGAATTAATTAAAAAATTGTTTTCATAATCAATATATTTACAATATTATTCAAATATTAAATATAATACACTCCTCACTGCTTAGCTAAACTTCAATTCAACATAGAATGCATGTCAACTCAAATGTAACAAATTGCTCTCTCATTATATATACTGTATATACATACACAGTATAATATATAATACAATTACCATATAGACACCCACAGTAAATTTTAAATTGTCCCATTCAAGCCTAAATATTTAATCACTGTGGAGGATTTCTTCCTCATGTAGGATAACATCTTTCCTGACAAGGGGGCGTCATTCTGCTTGGCAGGTGAGACTTGTGGCTGTGAAACAATATTAGGTATTGGGACTTCCTCCATGGTAGTTGTAGAAGTTGACTCTGGGACAACAGGAAGTGGTTCTGACAGCTCTGAACACCTTTCTTCTCTAACAATTGACCGGCTCTCAACTGATCGATGTGTCGTCTCCAGGTGATATCCGACGCAATCTCCGCTGTGTAGGAGAGTGGTCCAGTTCTGTCCTTAATCGTTCCAATTACTCACTTATGTAGTCCCTCACCAGACAGCTTCTCCAGGGGTGAAACATCAAACCTCTTTGTTTGAGGAGTCCTCAATTCGTCTCAGTGGTTAGTCCTGCATCCTCCCTCTGAGACTGGGTTTAAGGCTCCAAGCTGGAGCGCAAGGGAAGATCCAGGAACAGCACAGCTGGTGGGTTGTTGCTTGTGGAGTATGCCACTTTGCAATATGCAAGGAGGAAATTGGCAAAGTTCTAATTCAGTGTCAGTGTGTTCTGCTGACATTGTTTACAGTATGGTCTTTAGACTCTTGGGCAAACCTGCCACCAAGCCATTTGTAGCTGGGTGGTATGGTCCAGATACAATATGTCTTATTCCATTAATTTTCTGGAATGACTGAAACTGTTCTGCACTAAACAATGGTCCATTGTCACTGACAAAGTGTTCTGGAGCACTCGTCCTTGAGACGGGCTTCTCAACACATCAAGAGCTGTGAAAGGATGAGAAACTCTGCGGATGTTGGAAATCCGAGCAACACACACAAAATGCTGGTGGAACCCTGCAGGCCAGGCAGCATCTATGGAAAGGAGTAAATAGTTGATGTTTCAGGCCGAGACCCTTCAAGAGTCCTGATGTTCCTCCAGCATTTTTCAACAGTTGTGCAAGGCTGCAGTGGAAGCTATTGGGCAACCTTCTGGTCACTTTGCAGCTACATCCACCACTACTAAGAAATTTATGCCAGTGAGTGGTCCAGCAAAATGCACTGAATCTTCTAAAAGGGTAATGCAGGCCATTCCCAGGGATGGAGAGTTGCTGCTCTTGGCATCTTCTAAACATGTTGCCACCCTGTACAGTGCATGGCAAACTGCTCAAGCTGCTGATCTATCCCAGGCCATGAAACAAAGGTCTGAGCCAATGCTTTCATTTTGACCATGCCTAGATGACCAGCATGTAGCTCCTCCAACACTTTAGCTCTCAGCTTGGATGATGCAACTCTCAATCCCCACATTAGGGAACCCCTGTCGAGGGAAAGTTCATCCAGGCGCTGGTAAAAATGGGGCAACTGGAATTTTGCTGCACATTCTAGCCATTTTGGGTTTCCATGTAGACCTCAGAGAGTGGGGGGAAGTGGTCTTTTCTGCTTTTCCTTTGGATCATCTCTAAAATAATAGGGAGACTTTCAATTTTCATTAGGAAGAATACGTCAAGAGGAGTGCCCTCTTTTGTAAATTTTTCAGGTATTTCATTTTCCAAGGGCAAACAAGACAACCATTAGCATTTCCGTGATTAATTATCCTCTTGAATTTGATCTTGTAATTGCGTCCTCCAAGAAACAGAGCCCACCTCTGCATTCTTGCTGCTGTTGTTAATGGAACAACTTCTGTGGATTGAAAATGGACACCAATGGTTGATGATCAGTAATGAGGGAAAACTCTCACCCATATAAGTACAGATTGAAACATTTTACACCCCAAACCAGACTCAAGACCTCTCTGTTAATTTGTGCACAATTTTTCTGCAGTGGTAAGGGAATCTGATGCATAGGCCATGGGGCATTCACTCCAATCACTAATGAAATGACTAAACCTATACCATAAGGCGAGGCATTACAGGAAAGCTTCACTGGACTATGTGTATCATAACATCAACATTTCCTTCGTCATTTGGAAAGCCATCCCACACTGCTTTGTTCATTCCCATTTCTTCCCATTCTGTAGTAATGAGTTCAAGGAATGGAGCACAGTAGCCAGGTTTGGCAGGAACCTGTTATAGTAATTGACAAACCCTAAAAAGGACCAAGGACTCTTCATCTCATGTTCTCAATATTGCTTGCTTATTTATTAATTTATTATTTCTTATTTTTCTTTCTTCTTGTATTTGCACAGTTTGTTGTCTTTTGCATGCTTGTTGTCCACCCTGTTGGTGCAGGCTTTCATTGATTCTATTATGGTTATTAGATTTATCGAGAATGCCTGCAAAAAAATGAAGCTCAGGGCTTTATATAATGACATATATGTACTTTAATAATAGATTTACTTTGAACTGTGGTATGTCCTTTAGGGCACCCACCATTGCTTGAATTTTCTCAATACACTTGTGTAATACTTGTGCGTCAATAGTATAATCACAGTAAACGATGCTTGGTTTAAAGAGTTCACACTTGTCATACCATGCTCTGAGCCCATAATCTTCTAATCTTTGTAGCACTGTCTTGCGATTTTGGAGATGTTCCTTATCATCCTTACTGGTAACAAAGATGGTATCCAGGTAACACTGCATGCCTAGGCAGCCTTGCAGCTCCTGGTCCATTGCTTTTTGCCAGAGTGCAGGTGTAGATGCCACTCCAAAAATAAGCCGAGTATAGCGATAAAGCCCTTTGTGAATATTATGGTGAGAAGCACCTTGGACTCTTCTTCCATCTTCATCTCTAAGTAGGCCTCGATCACTTCGCTGAAGTGTTTCCCTCCAGAAAGGTTTGCAAAATTTATCTTCTATCCTGGGCAGAGGGTATTGATCTACTTTCAGTGTTGTGTCGATAGTGACTTTAAATTGCACAAGGAAGTATTGAGACCAAGGTCTTGAAGCTTATTGATTACTTTTGAGGGGGATGATAGTATCGAACGTTAAACTTAGTCAATAAAGAGCATCTGTGATATGCATCGTTGCTGTTCAGATGTTCCAGGGTTGAGTGAATAGTCAAGAAAATGACAACTCCTAAAAGAACTGTATACTTTTCCATCTATTGCACTCAACAAAACTGGCACTTGTTTCTTATTGTCTGTTCCATTTGCTTTAAAATGATGTTTAATTTGTTCAGTATACACCATCCAGATATCTGCTGTGTAATCGAATGCATCTATCTTTCCAATGTAGACAGCCATTTCTGCTTATTTATTTATTACTATTATCACCCATCTCTCTCACCTTCTGAAGTAATACACACTATGCTTTGTTTTTAACTTGAAAGTCTCTCTCCCCTTCCGAAGAAAAATCGTCCTGTGTTTCAACAAGTAGGTTCACTTTAAACTTCCTCGTTGCCACTGTTATATTTTGTAACTCCAGAAATTAATCAAAAGAAAAACACGGTACCTGGGGAGACAGGTCTTCTTAGTTTTCTTTCCTTCACTTTAGTGAGGCACACATATATGATGTATGCTGTTCATGTACTTCTTACCTATAACCCAGTAATGAATTATGTGACCAACTAATGCTTAATCAAACAATATATTTTCAATATTACTTAAATATTAAATCCACCCCTCCTTCCATATTTAAATGTCTTGCCATGTCATTGCTGTTCCATAGAACATGTCTGAGCAACTGGCATCCTGTTGCACTCAGTTCAATAATGAGCAAATGCTTTGAGAGGCTGGTCAAGGACTAAATCTGCAGCATGATGCCACCCACACTAGACCCCCTACAACTTGCCTACCGAAACAACTGATCAACAGACAACACAATAGCCACAGCTCTACACACCATCCTTACACATCTGAGAAGATCAATAGACATCAATGTATCTGGGGTTGAGAGGGTGAACAGCTTTAAGGTCCTCGGCATAAACATCACTGAATATCTCACATGGCCTGTACATACTGGCTGTGTGGTGAAAAAGGCACAGCAGCACTTCTTTCACCTCAGACGGTTGAGGAATTTTGGTATGGCCCCCAAATCCTAAGAACTTTCTATAGGGGCACAATTGAGAGCATCCTGACTGGCTGCATCAATGCCTGGTATGGGAACTGTACTTTCCTCAATGGCAGAACTCTCCAGTGCATCCGTAGATGTGAACTTCTCACTATTCAGGACATTTACAAAGACAGGTGTGTAAAACTGGCCCGAAGAATCATTGGAGACCTGAGTCACCCCAACCACAAACTTTTCCAGCTACTACCATCCAGGAAATGGTACCACAGCATAAAAGCCAGCACCAACAGGCTCCGGGACAGCTTCTGCCACTAGGCTGTCAGATTGCTTAATTCATGCTGATGCAACTGTATTTCTGTGTTATATTGACTATCCTGTTGTACATAATATTTATTATAAATTACTATAATTGCACATTGAACAGAGACATAATGTAAAAATTTTTACTCATGTATATGAAGGATGTAAGTAATAAAGTCAACTCAAATCAATTCCAGAATGTTTTGAGAGGTTGATTGGACTGGCTTGTGCATATTGATTGCAGAAACCTTTGTCTCTTCTTTTGTTTATTGCTGTGAATCTGACTAATCTGCAGAGGAGATGTGAGTGCCATTGTATCTACCCCAACAAGCCTGCCAGTGTCAGTAGGAAAAATGTTCTACATTCATGAGGGGGTCTCATTGATCACTGTGACCCTATTTCCTGCTAATGAAAAAAAGATACAGAGAGTCTCCACTGAGTCAAAAGGAATTACTGCTGCAACTAAGACTCTGGATAAAGGGGACCAATCAGGTGCTAATGTGCATCCAAACTCAGGTTGAGATTTTCCAACTTCACATCCCACAAAATTACCACTATGTTAAGAAATATCCTCAATTTTGTGATATTTCTTCCACTAAATATTTGACCTCAATTAAAATGTAATAAGTTTGTAAGCAATATGAACATATTTTTTTTGAGGAATGTTTTGTTTTACCAAGAATTATTTCAATTCTGTAACATGGGTCTGAACTGTTTGGTCTGCCATCGCCTCGGTCAAATACTAGCTTGATATCAAGCGTAATCACTTTAATCTCTTTGAAAAATCATCTCTTCAGTCAATATTTAAATAAGGGCTCTAATGAGGCATGGAGCCAAGTGATTATGGTGAAATCCAAAATGAGCATTGGTAAATTGGTTTTTGGTAAGTGTTCTTGATAACACCCTAGAAAACACCTGCCCTCACTTTGATGATAAGTGAGAGTGGTTCAAATAAGCAATAATTGGTCAAATTATGTTTGTTGTAAGTCACCCAGATATTCTTCATGGCTGTTTAATGACAAGCCTGGTCTTCCATCCCAACCTTCCAGGACCTGCCCTCATCTTGATATTACCATTAAGTACAGAAGCCTGAAGACTCATGCTCAATCATTTAGGAACATCTCCTTTCCTTCTGCCATCACATTTCTGAATAGTCCATGAACACTTCCCTGTTATTCTTTATTTACACCCCTATTATTATTGTAAATTGTAGTCATTGTTATGCCTTTGTGCCATACTGCCTCCATAAAAACAACAAATTTCATACCATACAAGTCAGTGATAATATGCCTGTTTCTGAGTCTATCCCAAGCAACATCCTCTGTGTCCTCTCCAGAACAATCACATATTTCCTATAGACTGGTGACAAGACATGCACACAGTAGTTCTACTATAACCGAACTGGTGTTTCATATAACTGTCCCATAAATTCCTTTCTCTTCATAAATGCCCTTGCTAATGAAGACAAATACCTCAAGTACTTGTTAACCACCTGACCTACCAATGCTGTTCTTGAAGGAATCCTCGGATCTGCATTCTTATTTTCGTTACCTTTCTACACAACTACCATTCATTGTGAGCATCTTTATTAGTCCTTCCAAAATGCAACCCTCATGCTTTTTCAGGATTAAATTTCCATCCATTTCGTCATAAAATATGCATTAATATGTCACCATTCACACCGTCATTTATTTGTTTTCAATACTTACATTATACCAGGATCGCGTCATGTTTTCCCCCCTTTCCCTATACGTTCGATACGTCTGTGGGTTTAAGTACAAAGCCCCCAAGTTGCAAAAGCGGAAGGATCTAAAACCGCAAGTTGAAAGACAGTCTTTGTGTAATTTGTAACGGGGGTATTGCAATGCAGCTTGTCTAGGGGGGATAAATATTCAGACTAGAGCACTTGAGGAAACAAATAGACGGAGTCAGAAGAAACAACCCAAAATGACTTCCTCTTTTGTTATCGCTTTGAAATCTGATTTCTCGGTGCTGCGAGGAAGTAGAGCAGCTGTCAGCCGGTTTATCTGATTCCAAAAGCGCATGCGTTACCTTTCAGCCCTCAGAGTAGCGCTTTAGGGTTGGTGCATGACGTTGGTCAAATGGTTGGAAAAGGCGGGTTTTTTCTTGTGTGGAGTACAGCAGTATTGCTTATAAGGATTGCGCGTTTCAGATATATTTTTTAAAAAATAGAATGGTAAAGGAAGCGGACCCCGTTTCTTCCAGCGTGGTTTGAGAAGAGGCCGTGCGTGTAGGGCCTTTGAAGCAGAAGCAAGGGAAATCAAAGGTCTCCGGCAACAGTTACCCATGCCTTTAGCTGAAAGTTGTAGTACCGGCAGTGCAGAGTGTAAGACTGACCCGAGCGCCATGAAGCACGAGTTACTATGTATCCTTGATCTGCAACCTTTCTGACGGCGTCATTGAAGTGAATGCACCTTCTCTAACCTACAGACTTTTATTTTGAAACCAGTTTTTTAACCTCGTGTTTCGGACGAACCCCAAAGCAGTAACTGCTTGTAATTGAACTGTCAGAGAGATCATGGCCCTCTGCTTTCGTAACTGGATATTGATAGCAATCAGCTACATCATTTTTTGCTCTGAAGCCTCGAAACTGAACATTCCCAAAGTTTTGCTCCCTTTTGCTAGAAGCACAACAGTCAATTTTACACTGGAAGCGGCGGAAGGATGTTACAAATGGTAAGATTAAACAAACTGATTGGCCAAAAGCGGTTGTCTGATTGTTTTTAAACATTACTGTTTAATCTTGTCGCTTTTTCACATTTCGATATAAGTAAAGTATTCAGCTGCTAAATTAATTTGTGTTTCAGTTCCGCGACTTGCCACATTGAGAGCACGTGAACGGTTGACTTTAAGGTTACACACCATGCCTTCTCTCTGGAAACAGTTAGGAGCAAGTGTTTGGCCATTCATTATAACCCTAGTTCACTCCTGATCTCAGTACTGTATTTCTGTTCTCTCCGTCTACCTCTTAAAACTCTTTTTGTGACTTAGGAGT
Source organism: Hemitrygon akajei (assembly GCF_048418815.1). Lineage (NCBI taxonomy): Eukaryota > Metazoa > Chordata > Chondrichthyes > Myliobatiformes > Dasyatidae > Hemitrygon > Hemitrygon akajei. The sequence continues at coordinate 17,103,881 of NC_133142.1, read as the reverse complement.
CTTTTTCCGGTTCCGTATGTCCTCCTCCACCCCATGTGGTAGTGGATCCAACAGGTTCTCTGTACTCTGTGTAAAGGAACGTATTCTCGTCTCAGTCCTAGATGACTTGCCCCATTATCGTGAGGGTCACTCTAAAGAATTCAAGAGTCATAGAATTTTACAGCTTAGAAACAGGCCGCGTGGTTTATCCTAGCTATGCTATCATTCCTACCTCTCCTAATCCCACTTCCCGGCATTAATTCCATATTCTTCTGTGCCTTTCCAGATGCCTCTTAAATACTGGCACTGTTTCTGCCTCCATCACCTCTTCTGGCAGCTGATTTCAGATACCACCTACTCAGTGTGGGTAAAATATTTACCACTTAGACCCTCTTTGTCACATGAAACATATGCCCTCTGTTTTCAGACACCCCTACCAAGCTGGTGTAATTTCTGTCTTGCATTGTACTACTGACACAAAACAGCAAGTTTCTTGACACATGGAGGTTTTAATAAACTTGATTCTGATTCTTCTTTCCCAGTTAATCTATATCCAGTTGTAACCTTAAGCAACGATCTTCGCTGTTCACTAACCCACCACAACGTTGGTATCATCTGCAAATTCCCTATCATGTCACCAACATTCTCATGGAAGTCATTTGAATATTTGGCAAAGAGCCAAGGATCCTGCACTGACCCCTGCTACTGGTCACTGTCCTCCAAACTGGAAAACTGCCATCCACCATTACCCTCTGCTTCCTACCACTAAGTCAATTTTGTATCCAATTGACTTGTTCACCTTGGATCCCATGTGTTCTAACTTCTTGTACTAGCCTAACTTGTCAAATGTGTTATTAAAGTTCCCGTAGACACTATGTGCTGCCTTTCCATTACTAGTCCTCTTGGTCACTACTTCAAAAACAGAACAATTAAGTTCATAAGACTTGATTTCCCCAAGCACAAAACCCTGCTGAATGTCCCAATATAATCCACGACTTTCCAAATGCAAACAAATCCTGTATCTTGGAATTCCTTCCAATAACTTTCCCACCACTCATGGAGGTTTCACCAGCCTCTATTTCTATGCTTGTCCCTGCCGAGCTGTTTGCTTAAAGGCACAGCACTTGCCATCCTCCAAACTACTTTAAGGCCTCCAAAGTGACACTAGCAAACTCCACAGGATTTTGGGCCCCCACTTGTAAATATGAATCTGTTCCTCGCGCACAGATCACTTGTGTCTTTCATTACTAATCAGGTTGTATGAGAGATTGGTTGCATGGTGACATGATTTGCTCTGCATAAATTGGTATAAGTTTTCATGGGCATACCTGGCATTCACATGAGCATACCTTATACCCAACACAAGGCCTGCGGTTAGGCAATTAAGAATAATTAACAAATAATTTTGCCATGCAGAGCCAATGTGAGTAGTTTTATCTGATTTTAAAAGTTAAAACAGGCTTGAGGGATTGAATAGTTAAAGTCTGTGACTATCTTTCTGAAGATAAGAAGAGCAGGCAAGATGTCACAAAGTGTATAAGCCCCATGAAGCACAGGGGAAGCACATTGAGGCCACAGGATGTTCTTGCATTAGCAGCCATTGATCTGATTAGCACCATGCACATGTGGCTCATAAAGCACACAGTTGTTTTATACACATGGTTCCTGCTTTCAGTGTAAACTGCTTCAGTTTCCGTGGTCCAGTTTTTGTTGAGGGAGTGACAATAAAACTCGCTCATTAGTTAAACCAACAGCAGCTTTGAGTTTCCCGTCCTTTCATCGCTCAATGTGGAAATTTTGAAACTGAAAAGAATAAAACTTTATTGTCATTGCTGAAGACAGTGATTGGGGTGCTACCCCGGTCTGCGCAAAATGGTTATTTACAATGCAGGCTTAAATTTTTAAATTAAATCCTATCTTTACGTGCAACAAGTGACTTTGATAGTCCGATAGGCCATTGGCAAGCCAGTGTGACAGAATCTTCAGCTGTTCAACAACCCTTGCATGTATTAACAGTCCAAGCCTGTTGGAGTCGCGGGTCTCATCCACTTGCATTCCTGTTAACTAGGACAGTCTCAGTGCTGGACGTGTATTTAGAAAGTAGGCCTACTATAAAGCATGATCTGACCCACAATTATTGTTTGGTAAATCCTCTGACCTTACTCATTTATAAGTATTTTGTAGTTACTTCTATGACCTTTTAAGATAATCTTTTATATTTTTGAGCTTCCAATAGTATATGCATGTTTTAGCTTTCATTGTTTACTGCTGAGCAATCTATAGCCAATTTACAAAGTTTATCTTGAATGTAAATTCCTTTGGCACTTCAGAATCATAACATGATGCAAACTTACATGAAAGAAGGAAGATGTTCAGCCTATTTTATCAATGTCAGCCAAAATGAACATTGAATTAATCCTACTTTCTACCCCTTAGACAACAGGTAACTGCTTTTGGTTCTTCAATGATCATCTGGATACCCAAGCCAAATTTTAATATAACTTGTCTTGGGTGCCTACTCAACAAATTGAGTTCCCTGACTCACTATATGTATTTTATTTTTATTATCTTTCTAATCATTCTACCAATTAACATGAATCTCTGGTACATATGTACTAAGGTTTATGGCAGGAAAGCAATCATGGAGACCTGCAGCAAAGAAATAGGCCCTTTGGCCCAACTGTACTATGCTGACCGAGATGCACAATTCAAGCTAGTTGCATTTGTCAATGTTTGGCCCAGAGCTTGCTCAACCTTTCCAATCCATGTGTCAGACCAACTTTTGTAAAAGCTGTCATTGTACTTGCCTCAACCACTGCCTTTGGCAGTTGATTTCACATCCTTTGCATTAAAAAAAAGGCTCTCAAGTTTCTCATACCTTAAACCTATGCCCAGTAGTTCTTCACTCCCAAACTCTTAGAGAGTTAGATAATTAGAGAGCTTTCACCTTATCGATACTCATGAGTTTACACAAATCTATAAGATCACCTCTCAATTTCCTATGCTCTGAGGAATAAAAGCCTACCATGTCCAAACTCTCTCAATAATTCAGTCCCTCAAGTTCTGGCAGCATTCTTGTAAATGTTTTCTGTACTCTTTCCAATTCAGTAACATCTTTTTCATAGTGATCAAAACTAAGCACAATTTCCCAAGTGCGGCCTCTGCAGCAACACCTAACTTTTATACTCCATGCTCTGATGTAAGGCCGATGTGCGAAAAGCTGCCGTCACCAAACCGTCTACCCATGATGCTTCTTTCAGGAAACCATGTACTTGTCCTCCAAGGTCCCTCTGTTCTGCTCTGAAAATCCTACCTAGATTTGACTTTGCAAAATGCAGCTCCTCACACTTACCTCAATCAAACTCCCTTTAACATTTCTTGTCTAACTTGCCCAACAAATCAAATTTTTTTAAAAATTGAGATACAATGTGGAGTAGGCCCTTTGAGCCAAGCCTCCCAGCGATCCTCCAATTTACTGCCATCCTAATCATGGGACGATTTACAATGACCAGTTAAGCTACCAACTGGCATGTCTTTGGACTGTGGGAAGAAATCTGAGCACCCAGAGGAAACCCACACAGTCATGGAGAGGATACACAAACTCCTTGCAGACAGCCACTGAAATCCCCCTTCAATCATTGCTAACCACTTCACTGTCTATGATACCACCTATTTTAGCACAATCAGAAAATATGCCTACATCCTTATCCAATCCTTTAAATGATTAACAAAAAATGAGCTCAGCACTGATCCATGTGACACACCACTGGACACAGGCTTCTAGTGCAGAAATCAACTCTCCTCTGCTTTCTACCATCAGGCATATCCAATTAGGCGGCTCTCCCTGAATTCCATGTGATCTGACCTCACACAGCAGCCTGCCATATGGAAGCTTATTAAAGGCTTCCAGTCTGTTTAAACCATATCTGCTCTTCTGCCATGATCAACTTTCTTGGTCACCTCATCAACAAATTCAATCAAGTTCATAAAACATGATCTCCCATACCCAAAGCCATGGTAACTACTCCTAATTACCCTAATCCACCACTGTGTTTCCAGATGTATATGTACCTTATTCTTTTCTGTTGACATTTTCTTGGCTCACACAACTTGATACTTCAGTCTCCTGTGTTTCAAAGAAAACAACCTCCAGCGATAGTCTCTCATAATTCATCAAATATGCCAAAAAGGTCCTATCTCTGTCTTTTCCCAAAGTTCAAAGTCAATTTGTTATCAAAGTACATATCTGTCACCATATACTACCCTAAAATTCGATTTCCTGTGTATATTCACAGTAAGTACAAGAAAGACAGTAGAATGAATGAAAAATGGCACACAAAGATGGACAAATAAACACTATGCAAAAAAACAAATTTTACAAACGCAAAAAAAGAAATAATAATAAATATTGAGAGCATGAATTACCGTAGTAAAGTCCTTGAAAGTGAATCCATAGTTAGTGGAATCAGTTTAATGCTGGGGTGATTATCAACTCTGGTTCTGGAGGTTGATGTTTGAGAGGTAATAAGTGTTCTTGAACCTGGTAGTGTAGGACCTAAGGCTCCTGTACCTCTTTTCTGATGGCAGTAGTAAGAAGAGAGCATGGCCAAGATGATGGATGCTGATTTCCTTATAACAGTGCTCAACAGCATAGTCATACTCAATGATGGGGAAGGTTTTACCTCTGATGGGCTGGGCTGTGTTCATTACTTTTTGTTGGTTTTCCATTCAAGGGCATTGGTGTTTCCATACCAGGCTGTGATATAATCAGTCAGTATACTCTTCACTCTGCGGTTATAGAAGTCTGTTAAAGTTTTAGTTGACATGCCAGATCTTCAAACTTCTAAGAAAGTAGAGGTGCTGCTGTGCTTTCTTTGTAATGGCACTTACAAGCAGGACCCAGGACACGATAATGCTGAGGAAATTCAAGTTGCTGACTTTCTCCACCTCTAATCCTCCAAAGAGGCCTTCCAGTTTCCTCCTCCTGTAATCAATTATCTGCTTCAAGGTCTTGCTGACATTGAGTGAGAGGTTGTTTTGGCACCATTCAACCAGATATTCCATATCCCTTCCAAATGCTGATTCTTCATCACCTTTGATTTGGCCAGCAACAGTGATGTTGTCAGCAAACTTAAATGTGGCATTGGGGCTGTACTTGGGCTCAGTCATAAGTATGAAGTGGATCGAGCAGGGGGTTAAGCCCACAGCATTGTGGTACACTTGTTATGATGGAGATTGTGGAGGAATGTTGTTCTCATGCAGTCATATTCCTTTAGTGTGGTGACTTAGAGCATTACAGTAACTTGCTGTTTGCTGAAACTTTGTGCAGCTTCAGTGAAATATTTCTGAACTATGTTCTATGACTCAACCGTGAAAGGAAGGTATCTCATTTGTTTTCTTAACTACCTTTATTTAACTATTCTGTTTTTTTTAAAAAGGGTGTACTGTTAAGATTTCAAACAAATCTTCTTGAGTACCTAATTTATCTGGCATTGATATACCTCCCAGTATCTTTTTTCCAGTCTATTTTTAACCTATTAAAATTGTCCTTTAGTGGACATTATTGATCCTAGTCGATACATGTACTTCTCCCATAACTAAATATAATTATCACTGTGCCCAATGGAGTGTCCCATTGCAACCCTTCCTACTGCTCAGGCTCATTCCCATTTTCTGTACCCTGTAAGGCTTCTTAGATATTTTTATTATGTTCATTAGATATTTTAGTATGTTAATCATGTTCCTTCTGTTGCCTTTTTCTGTTTCAGTTGGGATAGTTTTAATCCCCACTGTGATATTTTTACGTTTCTCAGAAACTTACCCCCATCTTCCTTCCTGACTTTTCTTGCTACTTCCTGCTTTTGGTTTCATTGTTTGAGATACTGCTGATGCCTTCCCGAGTGTTCTATTTGTGACTAAAGGTGGTGAGGATGGGCCAGACCTTGCTGAGTGGAATTGGTGCTTCCAAACAGAACGTCCCAGTTTTGCTGTTCAAGAGCCTGTGCTTCTACGCACGTGTTGTGAATCACAGATGCCCTGAAGTTATTGTTCCAGTTATATTTGCTGATGAAAACAAAAGCTTTACATTTTAATTTAAATAGTTTAAAATATTTAAATATCAGTGTGATATTGAGAAAGTGAAGGTTGTTGAAATTTATAGGGACAAGCCTTCTGCCATCCAGATTACAATGTATTTCTAAATAAATCTATTTTTTAAGAATTACTTACCAATAGCTCTCATTCATTTTCATGTTAAAATTATAGCATCTTTAAGAGTATCTTTGAAGGCTGAAAGTTGTGTGTTTCATGGAAACTTGCCGTGATATTTATATTGATCCTATGGGAGATAACCAGACCATGAATAGGGTTGTGTATCACTGAGATATTTACTTAGAATTGTTCAAAAATGTTGTGGAAGCATGATTTGTCTGGATTTTTGCCACAAATGTCAATTATTTTGGATCAGCCTGACTAAGTCAGAACAATTTCCAATGGAGGGGCCACTGCAGAGATGAGCACTATTTAATTGCTTGGCAAGAGGGAAGTGAATTACAAGTGGGAAGTGAATCTTTTGATTTGGGAATAGAGTATAGTTACAAAGTTTCAGAAAACGCCCATCTTCAAACATTAATGAGGATAAGTTATGTGGTGTTCATGGTTCAATAGTTCCATTTTAAATCAGAGAATGTATTCAATATTCAACCTAAAATTCTTAATCTTAGACATCCTCAAAACAGAATGAATGGTGGGGGTGGGTAAGAACCCCACACTCCCCTGTTGTCCTCCCACACACAAGCAGCATCGACCCTCCCGAATTATTCTAGCATAGAGATTCGGCATTCCCACTGCCCACCATGTAAGCAACAGCAAAGCCCACAAAGAGAGATCATGGTCTGCCACATGATCTATTAACTATCCCCTCCAACAAATTGACATCCCTCAGGCTCTCACTAGCGTGAGAAGCCAATGTCACTTCCATGGCAAGAGGGGAAACAAGCAGTCACTCTATCGATGTTAACAGTCACAGTCTGAAGCATTGCTTTTTATTTTGATTTCCCAAACTCAAGGTTGGGGGAGGGGGAAGAAAGAGAGAGATGATGGAATTGATGGCTTTGTTGCAAAGTTTGCAGATGATATGAAGATAGGTGGAGGGCAGGTGGTTTTGAGGAAGTAGAGAGGTTACGGAAGGACTTAAACAGGTTAGGAAAATGGGCACAGAGATGGCAGATGGAATAGTGTTGGGAAGTGTATTGTCATGCACTTTGGTAGAAGAAATGAAAGGGTTGATTTGGAGAAAAAAATACAAAAAACAGAGGTGCAATGGGACTTGAGAGTCCTTGTGCAGGATTTAATTAACCTAAAGGTTAATTTGCAGGTTGAGTCTGTGGTGAGGAAGGGAAATGCTACGTTGGCATTCATTTCAAGAGGACTAGAATATAAAAGCAAGGGTGTAATGGTGAGCTCTGGTGAGACCTCATTTGGAGTATTGTGAGCAGTTTGGGGCCCCTTGTCTTACAAAGGATGTGAGGAATCTGGAAAGAGCTCAAAGGAAGTTCACGAAAATGGTTCCAGGATTGAATGGCTTGTCATTTGACGCCTCTGGGCCTATATTCACTAGAATTCAGAAGAATGAGGGGTGATCTCATTGAAACCTATCGAATGGTGAAAGGACCCGATAGAGTGGATTTGGAGAGGATGTTTCCTATGGTGGGAGAGTCTAGGACCAGAGGGGACAGCCTCAGAATAGAGGGCTTCCTATTGGAATGAAGATGATGAGCAATTTATTTAGAGAGTAGTGAATCTGTGGAATCCAAGTCTCTGTATATTTAAAGCAGAGGTTGATAAATTCCTGATTGGTCATGGCATGAAGGGATATGGGGAGAAGGCAGGAGTTGGGGCTGAGAGGAACATCGGACCGATCTGCCATGATGAAATGGCGGAGCAGACACAGTGAGCCAAATTCTGCTCCTATACCTTGTGGTCTTATCAGGGAAGTGTTAACAATTTTGGTCATACAGGTACGTGTTGCTTAACGTCCACGATACGTTCTATGAAATCAGACGTTATGTGATTTGGATGTTGTGTGAATACCATATTATATACTTAGCAAACCTAAATGGAGTACTGTAGTGTACCTGTATTGACCAAATAGCCAAGAACTTACACTAAAACTGTATACTGTACACTATAATACATACGTACATGCCTAAATCCTGAGCAATAGCATTCACTGGTTTTCTACCTTCATATTGTTTAATAACCTTTTGTTTCACTTCCAAATCAATACTTTTCCTTTGCCTCTTGCTATCACTAGGAGTTTTTGCTGCATTTGGAAGCCATGATGCACTTTTACAGTAATATTTTGGAAAGAAAATTAAACAGAGATAACACTACTACACTCAAGAGATGCGCGGTACACAAGATTGGTTACGTCCGCTACGTCACGTCCTCCGATCGGGACTACAGACATATATGTGATCGGGCGTTGCACGAATGGATGTTAAACGGCGCATACCTGTATTATGAAAAGGATGTAGATAGAAGTAATAGTAAAGGTCCAAAGTAGATAACATCTGCTATGAGTCAAACTAAGTTTGTTTGAAGTTTTAGTTTTCAATGGAACTAAATGCCGATAAACAAAGTTGCCGTACAATTATATTCTAAGCTAGCATTGCTATTACGGATTTGTGCTATGAGATTATTTCTTAAGGCATTTAAGTATATTTTGAAGGCAAAAGTTTTAATTACGATATATTACTCCAGGTGGTCAACAAGACCAGATGTTGCCAGCATTGAACCTCTGAACCCCAGTGATCAACAATGTTCACAAAACGCAGTCGTTTTCTCGCGTGCATCTCAACCGGCTCGCCTCACCAGCATTATTTTTGCTGAAGAAATAGGTATGGTTTTCTGAATAAATTCAGGTAATACAGAAGCTAACATTTGCACTATTTTGTTGAGTAACATTTGCCATTCCTTTATCACCTAAAATTTGCCACTGAGTAAAAGTCAGTTGTGCACTGAGATCTTCATTCATTTTTAATTAATAGTTACAAAGAATCACTGAGCATTTTGAAAGAATGCCACGTTCAGGCTAGGTAGGAAAATAGGGTGTGTGCATGTGTGTGTTTATCGTTTGGTAAGTGTGTAGGTGGCAAGATCAATGTATGGAAGATTCAAAAAATTGGGTATATGGTGGACAGTGAAAATGTTGTCTAATAACTGGACCTAGATCGAATGGGAAAGCGGGCAAAGAAGTGGCAATAGAAGTTTAACTTGGGCAAGTGTGAGGTGATGCAATTTTGGAAGTTAAACCAGGGAAGAACAAACAGTGTATGGTGGAGACGCGGGTGCAAATGCATGGTTCCTGAAAGTGGTAGACAGAATGGTGAAACAAGCAAATAGCTTGCTTTCCATCGTCATTTGGGGGCATTAAATATAAGAGGAAGGGTACCATCAGTAAGATGGATATGATTAAACTCAGAGAGAATGTAGGAATGATTCTCAAGGATGTTGCTAGGATTGGTGGGCTAGTTTTACGAGGAAAAACTGAATAGGCTTGGGCTGTTTTTTCTAGAGTGAAGGAGTTGATGGGTGACCTTAGAGATTTATAAAATCACAGGGATCAGAGATACAGTCATGGTGTTTGTTTTTTCAGGGGTATTAAGTCTACAGCAGGAAGACGACATAGTTTTAAGGTTGGAGGGAAAAGATTTAAAGAGGTCCTGAGGGGTAAACTTTTCGTACAGTGGTTGGTGGGAATATGGAGTGAGCTGCCAGAGGAGTTGGTAGAGGCATGAACAATTACAACATTGAAAAGACATTTGAACACGTTCATGGATAGTAAAGTTTCAGAGGGATATGGGCCAAATACAGGGAAATAGAATGAACTCAACCCTTCAACCTGGACGAGTTGAGCTGGAGGCCTGTCTTCATACTCTTAGATGCCTCTCTGAATGCTACGGTCTTTCCAAAGCAGTCTCTTGAAAGCAATTAAAATTTTGAAATGCAAAGGTCTTCTTCAGAACGTTCGGTTTCTTTTAAGATATTTTCACTGTTCGTTGTACTGTGATGGTTTTAGTCATGTTAGTTTCATTTAGTACACAACACAAATTGTTATCTTCCCCTACCTGTCGAAATTTCTTCTCATGGTTTCAAGCCTTACTATCAGTTTTTTATTTCTCCTCCAACTCTGTCTATTAATGTTGGGTTGGCTCAGCACTAATATCACTAGTTGGGAAATGGTGAGAAGTCACAAGCACAGTTGGTTCTAGGATGAAAGATAATGAGTTAATCAAAGATAATGAAAGAGTTATGATAGTCACTTTAAAATTTTAAATTTGACCTGATGAGATTTAAGAATATTGGTGAAAATTGGATGAATCGAAATATCGTAGCCACATGGTTTTAAAGAGATTTTAGCATTTAGAAAATATGTTTGAGCAAATGAAAAATGTAGCTGACTTTGAATGAAGTGATTTTTTTGCAGAAGTTTCTATTTGTCTTCAATTGTGCATATATTTCCTTTAATAGCATTTGGCCGGGTTTTGCGGTGTGACGTAATAGTTGATGTCATCAGCAGGATTGAAATTGTGTCTACAACTCGTGAACTTTACTTGGAAGATTCTCCACTGAAATTAAGAATTACGGCTTTGGATTCAGAAGGTATGCAAGAGTTTGTATAGTAACAGGTACTTAAGTTTTGTATGAAACCAGTTTCTAGTCGCGAGATTACTTGAATGCAGTATCCTTTCCATTTTCAAATACAGAGAGAAAGACACTCACTCAGTTATTAAGTGTTTTGTTCTTAGTTGCTGTGAGAAAATGGATCGCCATGCAAGATGCATAGGTCAAAGATGAAGTTGCTTTTTGCTAAATTTGTGGCCAATTGCAAACTCGGTGTATTTGCCCTGTCCACTTGGCACTAAGCTTACTCTACATTGTAATCATAGATGATTGTGATAAACTAATCAGTTCCCCCTGCACTTGACTACAGACATTGATTTTTTTTTAACCACACCATCCACATAAAGAAAAATGGGAGCAAAAATCGAACATTCATCTCTTCACATTAACTCTGCCATGGCTGAGTTTTTTTTTTGGGGGGGGGTATTTCCTGCAGGAAAGTGACGCTATGTCCCATGATTCCCTAATATCCAATATTTATCATTTTGTCTTGAATATGTTCAATGGCTGAGCCTCCTTGAGTAGGGAATACCAAATACATACTTCCATTTGGCTGAAGCAGTTCTTCTTATCTCAGTACAGAATGGTGGACTCCTTATTTTGAGACTCTCCTCTATGAATCTAAACATCCCAGCTGGGGGAGAAACCAACTGCACTCCTACCTTGTGAATCCCCATGACGACTTCATACTTTTCAGTTCTTCTGAGCATGGGCACGGGCCCATTGTGTTTAATCTCTCAAAGTTCATTTACTGCAGTCCCTCTATTGCAAGTATATCCTCCCTTTGGGTAGGGAGACCAGATACGCACGTGATATTCTGGAGCGGTGCTCCCTTGGCTGTATAGGATTTTAGTAAAATGTCTTTACCCTTATAGTTAAGCTCTCTTGCAATGAAGGTCAGCATATTGATTGCCTTCCTAACTACTTGTTATACCTGCACAGTAACCTTCAGCATTTCATGAAATATTACCAGATCTGAAAATTTTCCAATCTGTCATAATTTAGATTGATCCAGATTGATTCTGCTGAGTCCTTTCATTTTTTAAGAGACTCCATTCAAGTACCCCTACTCTTGCTGAGTTGTACTCTTAACTATCAAATCCTCACAGAAACGTGAGTGTAATAACTTTTCTTTCCTTATCATTGCTGCCAATATCTCCCTAAGTATCTGTCATTGGTTTCCTCATTCTCATCTGTGTACTGGCCAAAGCCCTATAAAGTACAGCATTACAGTTATGTTAATGGCATGCTGCTCTACCTCAGCACAAACTCTTTCAAGCCATTCATTAGTTCTGAATTACCAGACTGCCCAGTGTCCAAAATTGGATGAATAAAAGTAATCTAAGATTTTCAGAAACTGAAAAGACCAGTTTTAACCTTGGTGCTAACTAATCATGCATTGATTGGAAATTGAAATTGATTTCATTAGAAAGGGACAGATCACTTTGGGATTATACTGATAAACCTCCAAGTAGTCAGCAGGATTTGGAAGAACGAATACGTAGAAAATAGCAGTAGGATTTAAAAGCAATAGGGCTGCAGCTGTGATTTTTAACCTCTTTACTATTGACTTGGACTGCCTTACTTTTAGATGGGATGAAATTTGTTCGAGGTCCAAGAAGGGTTTTTAAAGCAGTATGTAACGAGTTGTTTTATGGAGGGAGCTGTACTCAAGCTTATTCCAAGGAATGAGGAGTGCGCAAATATCTGTGAGGAACTGTGTAGTCACTGATCAGAATTCAGTAAGATTTAAGGTAGGCATGAAAAGGATAAGTTTGGACCAAGAGTTTAAGATCTTAAGTTGTGGAGCACTGAGTTCACTGGTATAAGACATGATCTAGATTGGGTGTATCTGGTAGAGAGAAACAACATCCAATACATGGAAGGTGTTTAAAAGTAAAATGGAAGTTCCCAGATAATATGTCCCTATAAGGGTGAAAACCAAAGAAACTAAGATAAAGGGAAGTTTGGTTAACAGAAGAAATTAAGGTTGATCAGGAAGGAGGAAGTGTTTTTCAGTTAAGAGAGCAAAAAGGTGTAAAATGGCCCTGACCAGCTGAATTAAAAAGAATTCCAATATGTTTATAATGCTTTAGAAGCAAGTGGCTAGCCTTTGTGTGGGGCCAGGAGATATGTGTGGTGTCCTGAATTAATACATTGCATCAGTATTTATCAGTGAACAATCATTGCCAGACATTATTAGGGATAGTATTTGTGCTCAATTAGACTGATTAGGGGAAGTCAACATGGTTCTACCAAGGGAAAATCCTACCCCACAAATCAGACAGATATTTGAGGAGCTTTCTGAGATCATTGAAGACCAGATGAGGTTTATTTGGACATTAACAAGGTTTATGACAAGGACCCAGACAGTCGGCAGGTCCAGAAAGTTGGAGCACATGAAGTACAAGATGTTATCGTAAACTGGATCCAAAACTGGCTTGGTGATTGGAGGCAGAGGTTAATGGTGGAGGGTTGTTTATCTGACTATAAAGTCTGTATCTGGTGGTGCACTGCAGGGCTCGATGCTGGCATAGTTTTTTTCTTGTCAAATATATAAATGACTTGGATGAGAATGACTGCATTTCTGAATCAGATTTAATATCACTGGCATATGTCATAAAACTTGTTAACTCTGCAGCAGCAGTACAAAGAAATACATGATAATATAGGGGGGAAACTGTTAATTACAGTTGTGTGTGTATATAATTTAACTAAGTAGTGAGGTGGTATTCATGGGTTCATTGACCATTCAGAAATTGGATGGCAGAGGGGAAGAAGCAATTCCTGAATAATTGAGTGTGGGCCTTCAAGCTTCTGTACCTCCTCCCTGATGGTAGCAATGAGAAGAGGGCATGTCCTGGGTGGTAGAGGCCCTGAATGATGGATGTGGCAGTGCTCCTTGAAGATGACCTGGACAGTACAGAGGCTAGTGCCCATGATTGAGCTGGCTAATTTTACAACTCTCTGCAACTTACTTCAATCCTGTGCAGTAGCCCCCCCCCCCCCCCCCACCCCAGATGATGATGCAACCAGTTAAAATGCTCTACATGTTATATCTGTAGAAATATGCGAGTGTTTTTCGTGACAAACCAAATCTCTTCAAACTGCTATTGCAATATAGCCAATGTTTTGCCGCCTTTTCAGCTGCATTGGTATGTTAGGACCAGGTTGGGTCCTCAGAGATATTGACACCCAGGAGCTTGAAATTGCTCACTCTCTCCACTTCTCTGATTCCTCTGTGAGGGCTGGTGTGTGTTCCCTTGCCCTGCCCATTCTGAAGTCCACAATAGGTTCTGTGGTCTTACTTGCATTGAGTACAAGGTTTTTGGTATGACACCACGTAACTAGCTGGTATATCTTGCTCCTGTACACCCTGTCATTACCATCTGAGATGCTGTGAACAATGGTTGTATCATCAGCAAATTTCTAGGTGGCACTTGAGCTATGCCTAGCCGCACAGTCATTGGTGTAGGGAGAGTAGAACAGTGGGCTAAGCACGTCCCTGAGATGTTACAGTGTTGAGTGTCCCCAAGGTGGAGATGTTATTTCCAATACGCTCCAATTGTGGTCTTTTGGTTAAGAAGTCGAGGATCCAGTTGCAAAGGAAGGTACATAGGCCCAGGTTCCAGAGCTTTTTGATCATAATAGTAAGAATGATGCTGTTAAACGCTGAGCCGTGGTCAAAAAACAGCATCCTGTCCAGGTGATCCAAAGCCATGAGGAGAGCCAGTGACATTGCATCCACCGTAGACCTTTTGTGGCGTTGGGCAAATTGCAGTGGGTCCAGGTCCTTACTGATAAGCAAGTTTGGGTTTGCTGACAACGTGTAGATAATCGAATTGTACATTGTGGAGATGGCTGCCCAAGGACAGAGGGACATGGAGAAGCTGGAAAGTTGGGTATAATGGTAGCAGTTGGAATTTAAGTGTGAGGCAATACATTTTGGGCTATCTAATGATGACAGGACATGTACATTAAACAGGTATCTTAGCATGCAAGTTCAAGGCTTCCTGAAAATAATGACACAATTGGGTAGAATACTGAAAATGCCATTCGGATTGTTTATCTTCACAGTCGGTGGGGGGTGGGGGGGAGGATTGAGTCTGAGCTTTGGAATGTCATACTGCAGCTGTGCAAAACTGTTGGGCCACATTTCTAATATTGTGTGTCAGTTGGATCAGGATGTAGCAGCACAGTAAAGAGTGTGGAAGAGATTCACCAGGATGTTGCTTGGAATGAAGGGCTTTTAGGCACAAGGAGAGAGTGGATAGGCTGGAACCATTCTTACTGCAACGCTAAAGACTGAGTGGTGACCTTTTAGTTTTTAAAATTGAGCATAGACAAGCTGGATGGTTAGTCTTTCCTCTAAGGGCAGAGTCTAAAACTAGAGGGCATAGGTTTAATAAAAGTGGGAACTATTTAAGTGAAATGTTGAGGGTCATTTTTTTTCTCTCTCTGCTGAATGGTGGGTTTATGAAACAAGCTGCCAGGTGAGGCAGTAGTGGCAGGTAGAGTCACAGTTTGTTTAAAAAAAACATTTGTTTAGGCACTTAGATGGTAAACATATGGATCACAGGCTGAAAATGGGATGATCGTGGATAGGCATTTTAGTCTGCATTGGATATGTCAACCAAGGGACCTGTTTCCATGCTGTGAAATTCTGGCTGTTGAGTTTTGTACTGCGTTTATACCAACACCAAGATGGCTTAATCTGTACAAACGTCAACGGACTTTGTCTTTGCTTTGCTTTGTTTCTTTCTAAAGCTCTGTCCATGCCTTTGTTTGCTCTGAGCTTGATTGTTCCTGTCCAGTGTTACGTATTCAGGCAACAATAAATATAGATGAGATAGGCAAGGGTTTAACAACAAATAACACGTTTATTAAACACTGAAACAAACCCCCTCAAAAGTAAACAAACCCAAACGTAACCGGAATGTGCGACACATTCACAGTTCTTAATAGCTTTGCAGTCCCAAACAGTCTTTAAAGCGGTATTGGAAAAAAACAGTTCTTTAGAACGATATGCCGAAAGTTCAAAAGCTCACAGTACTTTTAAAAGGAGAGACTTTTTAAAGCGATGTAAATTCTCTTCCACGTCGATGTCCTTCGATTCCCCGGCGTCGAACTTTCCCACGAAGAATTTTATAAAATATAATGGCTCAAAAGTACTGACCTTTCTTCCCACACTATTCTCAATCCTTTCTGGTCAACCCAGGGATTACCAACGAGAATAGTCAACGAAATCCTTCCGAATGAGGATCAAACAAGGTCGAACTCAATCCACCGTCGAAAATCGATTTTCCTCGATCTCCATCTTCCAAACTTTTGTTCACTCTCCATCAGCAAAGAAACCGTTGGCAGTGACCTTTTAAACTTTAGGCATTATATAAAACTTCATTTTTAACTAAACTGCGTCATCACATTAAATCACGCAGTGACATGAAGTCATCTTGGCAAATTCCGCCACGAACTGCCCCACCTGACAGGGTGGGTCTTCCTTTTATACCCTGTAGAAAAAACCTGTCACATGACCTCTACTGGCAGGAAAATGACATCACTCCACCATCACAAAACCATTACCTCATGTCCAGTATAACTTCAACCCCAGTCACGTGACAAGGGTACCACTGTCACGTGTCACGGGTACGTAACACCAGACTGATCTTTCTCATTCCAGCCCTCATAAACTTAAGGTCCTTGCAAATTCATCTAGTCTCTTTCTCAACTTGCAATGAGTCTCCTCCACCCTCTTTTGTGATTGAGTAATTGGTTAAATGAGATCTTACTGTTTAAAAACTTTAAGCCTTCATATCATGGCTTGAAGCTCCTTGTAACTTGATCTTAGACACAATAGATTCTGCAGATGCTGGCAATCCAGAAACCGACAGACAAACATAGCATCTATAGAGACCAATGAACAGTCAACATTTTGGGTCCAGGACTTCGGGTGAAGGGTCTCCACCCAAAACATTGACTGTTTATTTATCTCCATAGATGCTGCCTGATCTGCTAAGTTCCTTCTGCATTTTGTGCATTATCCAAGTCTCAAGTCTATACTCTTCAATTTGGTTCTCTTTCATCAACCTCAGATTAAATGCTCCATGGTGATGTTTTCAGCTGCCATAGCCAAATCTTTGGTGCTCTCTCCCTAAAGTTCTCCAATCTTGAATACACTTTCCTTTTAATATTGTGCGTAGAAACATAGAAAACCTACAGCACAATACAGGCCCTTCGGCCCACAAAGCTGTGCCGACCATGTCCCTACCTTAGAAATTACTAGGGTTACCCATAGCCTCTATTTTTCTAAGCTCCATGTACCTATCCAAAAGTCTCTTAAAAGACCCTAGCGTATCCGCCTCTACCACAGTTGCCGGCAGCCCATTCCACGCACTCACCACTCTCTGAGTAAAAAAACTTACCCCTGACATCTCCTCTGTACCTACTCCCAAGCACCTTAAACCTGTTCCCTCTTGTGGCAGCCGTTTCAGCCCTGGGGAAAAAGCCCCTTGACTATCCACACCATCAATGCCTTTCATCATCTTGTACACCTCTGTCAGGTTACCTATCAACCTCAGTCGCTCCAAGGCAAAAAGGCCGAGTTCACTCAACCTGTTTTCATAAAGCATGCTTCCCAATCCAGGCAACGTCCTTGTAAATTTCCTCTGCACTGCTCTTCACTCAGACAAAGATTTTAGTCATGGCCTTCAATAACATTTTTGGTTAATGCCAAATATTTCACCGTTGTACCGGGGGGTATTTTACTAGCTTAAGGGTATTTGTCAATAAATCCATGTTGTATTATGGGATTAGTTAAATAAAAGGCTTTGTTGTTGTCCTAGATAACACTTTGATTATTTCAAAGCATTCAAGGATCATGTTGGATTTAATTTATGTCCTTTACAAAAATATGCCATGTTCTAACAGCCTCCCCAACCACGCTACAACAAATAAGTTTTATTTTAAATAGCAGATGCTTGCCAATTAAACCATGGGAGACACTTTTTTTGCTCTTTTTGACAAGCTTTCCCAGGATCTATTACGAAAACTGATTGTTTAATCGTTGGGTTGTAATCGCTCCATTCTGCTCACGGCAATGCCTGCAGCGTAAATGCTCTGCATTCCCCAATGCCATTCTGCAGAAAAATTCTTGCCCTCCCTTCAACTCGTTCTAAATGTGTAAGCTAGACTGTTTCCGCAGATCAGCAGCAAGGATGGTTTTGGATATGTTTTGAACAGTGCATCACTTTTAAAGTTTTTTTGTTCACCTTCTGGGTTCAGTTGCCATTCACTCTGCAAGGAAATGAGTGATCCTGACATGATTATGCATCCTGGTATTCTCCATGGAATGTACAGCAAGTTTCGAGACTTCCTTTCTACATTGATGTGGCAATAATATTCCTTATGTTATTTCCACTGGACTCTCAGGTTATCCTGCAATACCTTGACCAGTTTTAGAATGCAGAACATGAACATTCACATCATCGGGATTCTTAGTGTAGAAGTGACCTCAACTAATATTTGCACCATTCCATATGTTCCTGGGATTTCTGTAAAGCTTTAAATTACCCTATACACGAGAGATTCTGCAGAGCTGTTAGATAATCACAATCAAGTTATTATCACTGCCATACTGTTCGTCATGAAATTTGTTTGGCAACATTACAGTGCAATACATAAAAAAAACTTTATAGTAAGAAATTGGAAAATATGTGAAAAGTGAGCAAAAAAAAAGAGGTAGTATTCATGGGTTATGGACAGTTCAGAAATCTAGTGGAAGGGAAGAAACTGTGTTCGTAAAATGTTGAATGTATGTCTTCAGGCTCCTCTATCACCTCCTTGATGGTAGTAATGAGAAAAGGGCATATTTGTTGAGCATATTGTTGTTATTATTGTGGTTGCCGGAAAACCCAAATATACATTTACTAGTCCTTTTCAAAGCTTCCTAATGGTACTGATGGGTGCAGCAAATCAGCCTGCAGTTAAATTTGTATTCCATTGTAGTATTTGTGTTGCTATAATTTTCTGACGGTTGTTATTCTGATATGCTTTCATCTACATCACATCATAAATCATGATGTAAACAATTTCATTTTCACTTGTCATTGATTTAGCTGAGTATGTCATTTTCTTTCATCTTCCTGTCGTGGTCACGTGAACGTTTCAGCAAAACATTAGTCTTGATGCAAAGCTGAATTGTAGATTAAGTCTTATTTATGAAGCTACGTTTCAATCCATTTAGTCTCTCCTGACTGTGGAGAGTGAATGTGCTTTTATCTTTGCTCTCTGATCAGTTCCAAGTCTCTAACCACTATATTCAAACTTCACAAAATTTAAGGTGAATTAGCAGCACTGAGATCTGGAAGCTAAACTGTGAGATGTGATGCATGAATCACCAAATGTGCTACAGTATGAAATAATGGCCACTATCAAGGTTACAGATGTGGCTGTTTGCCATGAGAAAAGTGATATTTTTAATTTTCAGTTTGTAAATAGGATAAAACCACTACGCCACCATGATACTCCAGTAAAAACTATCCTTGATGTTAACAGAATAATAAAAGTAGTCTGTGATCAAGTCAGTCAAAACTTAGTTTTATTTGTCATATGTACATCAAAACATCGAAGCATGCAGTGAAATGCATCATTTGTGTCAACAATCAACACAGTCTGTGGATGTGCTATACAGAGGCAGCCTGCAATTGTCATCACACTTCCTTATTCTTCATGTAAATGGAAATGGGAGAGGTGAGTGAAGCAGAATTTGCTGCTTGTTCTCCACTCACCATCACAACAGACATTTGGTGAAATTACTGGTGAGCCACAGCTGAATTTTGGATTTCTAGGTGGAAGGTAATGCTTTAGGAAGTGAAAATATAAGCAAGAAGAAATTTTGTATCTCATGACCTGTGGTGTCCCTAAGTGATTTGCAATAAATCAACTACTGTTGAAGAGGAGCCACACAAGTAAAGTTTGAAAATGTATACACCAGCTTGTGCACAGAATGGCCCAGCAAACGGCAGTGATATGAATGATTTATGTGTTCTTGCAATTAAATGTTGGCAGAACATCAACAGAACTCCTGTTTCAGTTTAAATAGAGGAACTTCTGTGTCCACCTTAGAGAATACAGATGGTTTAATGTGCCAGTTTAACATCACAGTTGAAGGATGGCATCTCTGGCCGTGGAGCATTTCCTTTGTACTGTTGCATAGATCCAGTCCTGGAGTTGGAACAAACAATATGGTTGAGTGAGCTACAGAAAAAGAAATGAATGCTAAGTATCCATTTGTTTAGTATGATTTATATCAAGAAATGGAGAAAATTGCAAAAGAAGAGGAAAATATATTTGGATAGGCTTCACCTTAGACTCATCCCTTGTTATTCATGGATTTGCTATTCACAGCTTCAAGTATTCATGACTGTATCAGTGGAACACCAGGGAAGATGATACTATTTTGCTTATCACATCTCCCTGCTCGTTGTGGCATCTCCTGTAAACTTCTATCCTTTTTTTCCTAACGTTGCTCTTCATTAAATACTACTTTGCAATTAAGTCAAAGCACCTTTGCAGAGCAAAAAATGAACTCAGTGGGTCAGGCAGCATCTGCAGAGGGAAAATTTTTAGTCGTTTCAGATTCATTAGATCCTTCAAGATCACATTTAATCAACTGAGGGAATGATAGCAAGATGATCTATGAAAACCTGATCTATGGAACTTGGCATTCTAAAGTACGCTAATCTAGAATTCTAGTTTCTGGAAATGACAACTTGAACTACTTACTAGTCTGCTTGGTTGGGGTTGCAAAAGTAGGAGAAAAGGAATATTGATTCAAATTCAAGATCCTAAGTGCATTTCTCTGATTTGTAAATGTTCACTACGTTGATGATCTTAATGTTAGTGAGCTTGGCAGTAATGCAGACATCAAGGAGCCTGATCTATTATAGCACCCTGTTAGGAAATGAAATTGTTTTGATTATGTATCCCAGAATTCCATCCATTCTTTATAATGTGATTAATCTGTTTACAAGATTTTAAAGAAAGTGATTTCCTTTTGGAAAACTCGTCCTGTTCATAGAGACTTTATCACAGGAATTCATACTTTACACCTTAAGCAGTAATATGCTATCTAGCATCCTTGGTAAAGAGACTGTGCAATGTGTGGGTTTTCCCCAGGTGCTCCAGTTTCCTCCCATGGTCCAAAGATGTATAGTGTAGGTTAATTGGTCATTGTCCTGTGATTAACTTGGGGTTAAATCGGGGATTACTGGCTGGTGTATCTCGAAGGGCCGGAAAGACCTTTTCTGCGTTGTATCTCCAAATAAAATATTTTTTCCCCTCCTTTCTTTAATCTATGGTTCTTTTGGCCATTTCCTTGACGTGGCAGACTTTATAGCAGTTGCTACTATGGACGTCCTACAGCATGTCCTCAGTTTCCTAATCTGCATGCAAAGATCAATTATGATTTATTTCATGTCGCACTGGTTGTTGTGACAATGGAGCTTTCATACTGCAGGTCATAGAAAGAGCAAAAGTTCCCAAACTTTTGTATGCCATGGACCCCTGCCTTTAACCGAGGGGTCCATGGACCCCAGGTTGGGAACCCCTGCTTTAGAGAGTGGGTGGGGGCAGTTAAACTAATGAAGGATTTATTTCTAGCATTTGAATAAAATTAGTAGTTCTCATTAATATTGAGCATTCCAAATGGTTAAAATGTGCCACAACATTCCATTGCTGTGTGGCAGTGAAGGAGGGTTGGGTCCTCGAGATTGGAGGGTGAGTAACTGGCAAATCTTGTTTGCTTCAATAACTGGGAGGGACATGGAAGACTTCCTTAAGAAAAAAAATACTTGAACTGGGTGGGAGGAAGAGTAAACAAAATGCCACTGTGAACCAGGTAAGAAAGTTTGAAACTAGCTGAGGCAATTTAAAAGAGAACAAGTGTCAGGAATTGTATACTTCCCAAAATGAAATATTTTTAAGTAGGCACACTGGGATCTCAGAGTTGCAACGGATCTGGCTTACAAAAAATCTGATTTTATATAAACTCCCTGATAGGTTTTTAAAGAAAGGAAAATGTGTTAGAGTGATGCGAGTATCTTCAGATGTTCTGAACTATGAGCAACAGCTAGTTATTTCAGAAGAAAGCCAGTCTGTTTGCAAAAACTCCCTGCAGTAATCAAGTAGACACCAGGCACAAACAACCAGTTCACAATGCGAGGACACTTGAGGCATTTGCTTTGGAAACTAACAAGGCAATGTCTTCTACTATCAAAGAACATAATATCAGTCAATACTTTAAGGTTACCAAAAACTGCCATTGTATGTGGGGCATTCTGATTCTGTACCAATGTATCAGTACATGAGAAAACAACTAAATAATCAAGTTGAGTAATGTCAATGCCATTAAGACCAAAGAGCTGATAGTGGACTTCCAAAAGGGTAGGACGAGGGAACGTGAACCAATCTTCATAGAGGGATCAGAAGTGGAGAGAGTGAGTTTTTCATGTTCCTGGGTGTCAAGATCTCTGAGGATCTATTCTGGACCCAACGTAATGATGTAGCTATGAAGAAGGCAAGACAGTGGCTATATTTCATTAGGAGTTTGAGGAGATTGGGTTTGTCACCATCACTGTCTGGTATTTTTGGGGGGGGGGGGGTGGTTACTGCACAGGATCAAAAGAAGCTAAAGAAGGTTGAAAAATTAGTCAGCTCCATCTTGGGTACTAGCCTCCATAGTATCCCAAGACATCTTCAAGGAGCAGTGCCTCAGAAAGGTGGCTTCCATCATTAAGGGCCCCGTCACCCAGGGCGTGCCCTGATCTCATTGTTACCGTCGGGAAGGAGGTACAGAAGCCTGAAGGCACACACTCAGCAATTCAGGAACAGCTTCTTCCCCTCTGCCATCTGATTCCCAAATGGACATTGAACCCATGAACACTACCTCACTTTTTAAATTTAACTATTTAACATAAACTTAGTGTAATTTATTTATTTTTCTCTATTTTATTGTGCATGGTACTGCTGCTGCTGAGATAGCAAATTTCACAACATATGCCAGTGATATTAAACGGGATTCTGATAATCAACTCTCACTGAAATTGTTTGTTTCTGACTTGTGGTTTATGGACTTTCCTTGGGGAGCTTGCGTAACCTGGAGATTGCTGTAGCAGTCTTCAATGAGATTGTAACCAATACATATAGAACATTATCTATTGCTTTCAATATCCTGCTGTTTGTAAACATGTTACTTCTGCTTTAATATTTGATATTTTGTTTGACAATTTTGGCAACAATTCAGTATCTCTGTAGACGTACAGTGCTATTTCAGTGTAATTAAGAGAACACTAAGGCTGTGGGTCCCAATATCCTCATTAGTCACAGAGCAGCCATGAATGATCTACTTGTGTTATGTGGTTAGATAATAAACTGTTTCATTGAGTATTTGTTTTGAGACA
The DNA here is from genome assembly GCF_048418815.1 of Hemitrygon akajei. NCBI lineage: Eukaryota > Metazoa > Chordata > Chondrichthyes > Myliobatiformes > Dasyatidae > Hemitrygon > Hemitrygon akajei. Next base: position 17,080,758 of record NC_133142.1, on the reverse strand, counting down.
CAAACGTCATGTTGACGATGTAACTGGTGCCCACGTCCTTGTTAAAATCCCAGTTTTATCCAGCTTCACGGGTCGCTGCACATGTTGAAATTGCAGTGGTATTTTTGATGAGGTCTCCTGCTGTGTTTTCACTCCTTCAAGTGCCTGTTTACTTTTTCCAGAGTGTCATGAAATAGATATTGGTGATAGAGCCTGAGAGAAACCAGCTAAGCTGCAATTTGCATATTAACCTGTGGTGCAGGTACTGAGTTGTTCTATCTCCCTTTTACAGGCAACACATTCAGCACCTTGGCAGGAATCGTATTTGAATGGAGTATAGTGAAGGATACAGAATTTGCTGGATATTCAGATTCCCACAATGCTTTAAGGTAGGTAATCACAAACACAGGAAAATCTACAGATGCTGACAAATCGAAAGTGACACACACAGAGTACTGGAGGAACTCAGCAGGTCAGGCAGCATCTGCAGAGAAGAGTAAACAGTTGATGTTTCGAGCTGAGACCCTTCTTCAGGACCAAGAGGGTTGGGGAGAGATGCCTGAATTAAAAGGTGGGGGAAGGGTAAAGAGGCTGGCTGGAAGGTGATGGGTGAAGCCAGATGGGTGGGAAAGGTCAAGGTCTGGAGAAGAATCTATTGGGACACGAGAGTGGGCAATTGGAAAAAGGGAAGGAGTAGGGGACCCTGGGGGCATAATAGGCAAGTAAGAAGCAATAAAAGGCCTGAGTGGGGAACAATGGGGGGGATGGTGGAGGACTTTCCTTCTCTGGAAGGAGAAATCGATGTACCATTGGACTGGAGAGCATGCAGATAGAATACAAGGTGTTGCTCCTTTACCCTGAGGGTGGCCTCATCTATGCACAAGAGGCCATGGATCAACAATTTGGAATGGGAATCAGAAGTAAAATGTTTGGCCACCAGGAAGATCTGTTTCTCTGGACTCTTCAGATGCAACTTTTCTTTGAATGATTATGTTTCGCAAGAAAATAGCTTATCCTTTCATTTATAAGTCTTTAAAAATATGACACTTCCCTTTTAAACCAGCTGGTCTAGCTAGTAGTTGCAACATATTAAGCCAGTTGTGTAGAAGCTGTGCAGTGCTCTGATCATTGCTCAAGAAAGATGAGGCTAGTTCTTTGGGGGAACTTCATGACAAAGTAGCTAAATTTCTTGAAAGAAGTGGGAATTGAGGACTGAAGGGAAGTGGCATGAGAAATGAATTAAGGTAGATCATCCAGGCTTGAGGAGCCAAGTGCTTTATTGCTACTCCTATTTTGTTATGTTCTTCAGTCTGATGTGTGAATATTGAATTCAAGATTATATAGATGGAATATATCCACCTGGTTGTAGATGCAATGGATTCTGGTTAATTGGGACACATTGGGACTAGTACATTTTGGCCCATTTAAGTAGCTACCCCAATTAGCTGAAGTTCAATGGAAATGGTTAAAAAGATACTTTAAAAAAACAAACTACAATTTTACTGAGTAACAAATTGTGTATTTAATTTAAATGTAAAAAAATTATATTCAGAACACCAATACTACAGTACTATAAAACTGTGTATTAGTTTGTAGTAGTTATCAACAGAGGAATTCATTCAGTGCAGACTGCCGTGTTCTTTTGATTGACTGTAAATTAACAAAATCAGTGTAGATGCCTACCTTCAAGTCACTTTTATTGTCATTTCGACCATAACTGCTGGTACAGTACATAGTAAAAATGAGACAACGTTTATCAGGACCATGGTGTTAAACACGACACAGTACAAAAACTAGACTGAGCTACGTAAAAAACAACACAGAAAAAAACTACACTAGATTACAGACCTACCCAGGACTGCATAAAGTGCACAAAACAGTGCAGACATTACAATAAATAATAAACAAGACAATAGGGCAGTAAGTTGGTGTCAGTCCAGGCTCTGGGTATTGAGGAGTCTGATAGCTTGGGAGAAGAAACTGTCACATAGTCTGGTTCATACAATGTCTTTGATAATTTGACCCTCCAAATCTTCACTTTCACTGTAACATTCAAGATGATTATATTTACCTTAATCTTCATGATTCCCAACTTAAAGAAGTGAAATTGTTTTATTTTCACTGGCGGCCATTTCTGCCCTCTGTAAGCCAGAATACTTGAAACCTCAGTGAGCGAAACAGTTTGGAATTGTCTTACCGCTTATATCTTGGCAGCTATTAGTGACAAGAATCACTGCTTTTTGAACAGAAATACACGCAACTAACACTACTTTTAAAAACTGTTCACTCTCGGCTCGGTGTAGTGTCTAACAGCCATACAACTGCACATGACTGATGCTAGTTAGGAACTGCTCAGCAACAGTCTCCTGTCCCAGTTAAGTGGCATGTTGTCCCAAATAAATGAAGGGAATCTGGGCTTTTTTTTCTTTATTAGTGTGCTTTAAGAGTTGTCCCAAATAAGCAGGTGCCCTAATGAACTGATGGCCCAATTAACTAGAATCTACTGCACTGTTTTCTTCCAGCATAATTTAACTTGGTCTTTGATATATAAATTCTGAATTTATGTGATAATGTACTGAGTTCTCCACTGTTAGTTTTCACACCAGATGTTTTCCATTTGATGTCTTCTCTCATGCAAATATATTCAGTGAGTTTAAGGAAGGGTGAAATGACGTACATTGCAGCTCCTCATTGAGGTTATTCAGCTGAAATGGGTTTGATTTTCAAAAATGTGGTTCAAAGAAACCAGCCAGAAGTGTCTGAACCATTTCTCCTTGACAAATTATATAAGTATGATATCATTTCTGTCATTCATGACTGTTGTCCAAGTTTTTCCCCCATACAGCTGGAGGCAGGAAAGTGCCATTACTTTCCAAGGGCCTGCTAATATCCACAAGTAGTTCATGAGATTATTAAAAGGCACTCCCATCTGAATGTAAATATCATCCGTATAAAATCCCTTTGCACAGGGGAAAAGCAAGCCTCAACTTCTAATCTGGAAAGTAATTGAAACAAATTAAAAAGATGCCATATATACTTCAGAAGACGAGGGATGCATTCATTTGGTCTGGCGATATCCATGGAAAGAGAAACTGAGGTGATATTTCATGTCAAACAACCCATCAAAACTGGGCAAATGATCATATTAGTTTTGAGTTACAGAGGGGCTTCATGAGGAATAAAAGGATAAAGGTAATGGCTCTGGGGCTTGGCCAGAGTTGCTATGGCACTAAGCTTTCACTGATGTTATTTGACCATTTCCAGATATTACAATCCACTTGCCAGATATGTAACTACTCATTTACTCTACCTGTACCCATTTATAGCCTTCTAATTTCTTATTACAACTTGCTTTCCTACCAACGTTAGTGCCATCCACAAATTTAGCAATCATACATTCACCCAATATATGTGATAGTTTTGTTATATCTTGTGAACCAGTGAAAGACTCATTTTTGCCTTTTGTTTCTTGTTGGTTGACCATTTTTCTACCAAAATGTCATTATCTAATCATTTCTAGGATTCCATGTTCTTTTGCCCTTGCTGACATCATTGATTTCACCTGAATCCTCCACAAATGCCTTTACCAGCCTTTTTCAGCTGCACAGTCAGCGGGTCATGCTGTCTCTCCTGACTCTCAATCACTGAACTTTTTTGTTCTCTACGCAGTCCTCTGCTTGTCTCTGCAAGCTAAAGTTTGTGAAACTCCTATTTTTATCCTCAGTTCCAATAAAAGGTTATGTATCTGAAATATCTTTTACAACTTTAACATCCCACCCCATGTACGCAGTACTTTGATTTATGGAGGCCAATGTACCAAAAGCTTTCTTTACGACCCTGTCTACCTGTCAATGAATTATGGACCTGTATTCCCAGATACCTTTGTTCTACTGCCCTCCTCAGTGTCCTACCGTTCACTGTGTAAGACCTACCTTGGTTGGTCCTACTAAAGTGCATTAAATTCCATCTGCCATTTTCCTAGCTGATCCACATCCCAGTTGCAGGATTTTCATATGGAGTAAATGGCCCAGCTCACTTCAGAGTCACTGTCCGCTATTAATCACACATCTAAAACCTGGTGCATGAAGACAATAGAAAAAGCTGTTCCCTATTTAAAATGGGTAAGGTTGCAGAATACCACACTCAAACTGCTGGAGAAGCTCAGCAAGTCAGGCAGCATCTATGGAGGAGATTAAACTGTCAATGTTTTGGACCAAACCCTTTCATCAGGACCAGCATCCTGATGCTGATTTCCAGCACCTGCAGAATCTCTTGTGTTCGGGCTTGCAGAATAGCTGCCTGCAGTATCTTCCTGCCATGCATTCATTTACACCTGAGATTGATGTTCATAAGCTATAACATCAGAAGATAAACTGACATTGTGTATCTTTCTGATTTTTGTTGTTCTCTGCATTAATGAGTTCTCAAATTTGTTCTCTTTTTCTTAAACACTTCTGAGAATAGGATTCAAGGATTTGAATCTGCTTACAGCAGAAAGCCCATTGCCCATTTACTTTAAAACTAAGTGTTGAGAGGTACTGCTGAAGTGTATTTGCCAATTTGATTGTGATTTTTTAAATGAATAGAACATAAACAGTACAGCACAGCATCAGAACCTTTGGCCCACAAAATTGTGCCCATCCAATTAAATTAGTCATTAAATGGCTAACTAAACTAATCTCCTCTCCATTTTCCTCACATTCATGCCTATCCAAGCACCTCTTTCCATTTGACCTGCCGCAGTGCAACAGTTCACCTTTGGCTGGGTTAAATTCCATCTTCCATTTCTCCACCTATATCTCCAACTGATCTGTGTCCCATTGTATTCTTTTCCCGTCCTCTACGCTATCCACAGCACCACCAATCTTCACATCATCTGCAAATTTACCAACCCACCCATCCCATTATTTCTATACATAACAAACAGCGGAGGTCCCATTACAGATCCCTGCAGAACACCACTAATCATAGACATCCAGCTAGAATAAGTCCATTTGACCACTACTTTCTGTCTGCTATGGGCAAACCAGTTCTGAGTCCAAATGGTCAATTCACCATAGACCCCATGCATCATAATCTTCTGGATGAACTGCCAATGAGGAAACTTGTTAAACACCTTGCAAAAATCCATGTATATAACAGCCACAGCTCTAGCTTCATCAATTAGTCTTGTGACCTTGTCATAAAAGATATGACTTACCCTGCACAAAGCCATGTTGGCCCGCCTTAATTAGACCACTATTAGGCCACTATTTTCCAAATGCTTATAAATCCTATCCCTAAGATTTATCTTCAGTAACTTCCGTACCACTGATGTGAGTCTTGCCCCTCTATAGTATCGAGGATTTTTAAATAATGAGAAAATATTAATTACCTGCCAGTCCTCTGGGACTTCGCCTATGGCTGGAGAGGACACAAAGGTATTGGTCAATATATCCCATCAGGCTCTGGGACTTATCCACCTTAATGCTCTTGAGGACACCCAACACTACCTCCTCATTTAACTCAAAAAGCCCAAACATATCAAGGCACTCAACTCTGATCTCCCTGTCCTCCACATCCTCCTTGATAAATATTGATGAAAAGTACTCATCAAGGACCTCAACCACATACAAACAGATGTCTCCCCCCTCCACCCCCATCCTTGAGTGGCCTACTCTCTCTCTAGTTATTCTCTTGCTCTCAGTGTATATATAGTATGCCTGGGGATTCTCTTCAATCCTACTTGCCAAAGACTTTCATGGTCCCTCCTTGCTTTCCCAATTCTTTTGAGTTATTTTCTGGCTTCTTTATAATCCCCAAGGGCTCTATTTGATTCTAGCTTCTTCACCTTTACAAACTTATCCTTGAATAAATTCATCACTTCTCTCAACAAACTAGGTTCTCTTACCTTGTCAACCTTCCTTATTGGATCGCTGTCTTCCCTACTTGCTGAAATATTCCTGTCCTGTACTCTGTGCAGTTGGTCTTTAAACACTTTCCACATGTCAGATTTGGACTTACCCAATAAATAGCTGTTCCCAGTCAGCTGTACCCTAGTTCCTGCCTAAATTCCCATGATTTGTACTGCTTTAACATAACACTCTCCTGCAAGATCCATAATTATCCTTATCTATAGCTATCTTAAAACTTAAAGGAGTTGTGGTCATTGTTCCTTAACTGTTCACCCACTGAGAGGTCTGTTACATGGCTAGCCTCATTACCCAACACCAGGTCCAGTACAGCCCCTTCTCTTGTTGGACTATCTATATGCCTCTAAACTCAGAGGGTCTCAGTGTATATTACAAAAGTTGAAGTCCCCCCCCTCCCCCCACCATGACAGCAACCCTATTGTTTTGACACCTTTCTTTAATCTCCCTGCGTATCTGCTGCTCAACGTCCCGGTGGCTATTGGGGAGGCTGTAGTGCAATCCCATCAGAGTGACTGCACTCTTCCTCTGTTCTGCCCATATAGACAAGCCCTCCATTACGTTCTCTCTGAGTGCAGCTGTGACATTGTTCCTGAATTGCCGTGCAACTCACTCTCCCCCATCCAGTTTACCACCTCCTCTATTCTAAAAGTTGAAATCTGGGACATTAAGCACCCATTCCTGTCACCTCTGTCAACCAAGTCTCTGTAATGGCCACAATATCATAGTTCCATGTACTGATCTGAGTTCATTACCTTTACCCATAATATTCCTAGCAACAAAATACACACACTTCAAACCAACCATCCCATCATATCTATAACTTCGCTCCTGCCTGTTTTTACTGACCCTGGCATCTACCTCCCTCTCCATCCCTCCACTTTCTGGCCTGGAGCTCTGCTTCCCACCCCCTTGCCAAACTAATTTAAACCCTCCCGAGTAGCACTAGTGAATCTCCCGGGCAGGATATTGGTTTTCCTCCAGTTTAGATGCAACCTGTCCCTCTTGTACAGATCACCCCTGCCCCAGAAAAGGTTCCAATTACCCAAGAGCCTGAAACCCTGCCCCCTGCAACAGTTTCTCAGCCACTCATTCATTTGTACCATCATCCTGTTCCTGCTCTGACTCGCATCCGGCACTGGGAGTAATCCAGAGATTACTACCCTGAAGGTCCTGCTCTTTAGCCTCTTTCCTAACTCCCTATACTCACCGTGCAGGACCTATGTCATTGGTAACAATGTGCACCATGGCCTCTGGTTGCTCATCTTCCCCTTTTGAATATTCTGCAGCCACTCTGGGACGTCCTGGACTCGAGCACCTGGGAACAAACACACCATCCTAGCATCTCTTTCATGGCCACAGAGTTTCCTGTTCATCCCCAAACTACAGAGTGTCCTGTCACTATCGTTCTGTTTGACTTTACCCTTCCCTGTTGAGCCTCAGAGCTGGTCACAGTGCCACTGGTCTGGCACCTGCTGCCGTGCCCTGGTAGGTCTTCTCCTTCCCAACCAATATCCAAGGGGGTATACTTGTTGCTGAGACGAATGGTCACAACAGAACCTTGCACTAAGTGGTTGTTCCCCTTACTTCTCCCAGTGATCACCCATCTGAAGTGTGACCACCTCAGTAAAAGTTTTGTCTGAGGTTTTCAGCCTGCTGGCTGGTTCTTAGTACGTCCAGGTCCTGTCCCTTAGCCTTGTCATTCAGGAGCTGAAGTTAGGTGCACTTGCTGCAGATGTAGTAATGAGGGAGACCGTTAGGTAACCTGGAATCCCACATCTTACAGGGTGAACATTCCACCACCTTAATAATTACCTTCTCTATACTTGTTATACCTTTGGCTCTAACTTCTTAAGCTTAAATTCTGCAATCAACTAAATGATTCCAAAGGACTCAGCTCCCTTAGCCCTCTGCCTGCCCTTCTTGCTAAAGCCTGTTAAGACAAAGCCTCTCACTCTAACAGCGCCCCACTCCAAAAATGACCACTCGACTTGCACCTCGCTTCCTTTTATTGGCCTTTGAGTTACAAATAACTCGAGGAATCGCCAAGAACTTGGCAGCCAAATCCCGACAGAATAATTGTTTACGTATTCTTCTGTGCGTAGTACATAATAGTGCTGACTGCTTTTATATTATATAGAACTTAATTCCTTGGAGATGAGTGGTAGATGGTCATTTTCATTTTAATTACTGTATTTGCATTTTAACTAATATTGTACATTATTGCCATGATGTTGCAGATAATGGCCCTTAAATAATATGTAATGTTGAAGTTTCTGAATAATATCAGACACTTTCTTCTTTTGGCTGATGCAGTGGTTCCTACAGTACAAGTCCATTACTTGGGACATTAGAATGGACTATTATTCTGCGTATTATCTTTTGGAAATGGCACATAAGTGTCTAATAAATATCATTTTCTTACGGTGGTTACGTAAACGAAGTCATCTGATTTGGACATTTCTTGATACTTTAGTGAGAAAGTGAAGTGAGAATGACTTGATTCTTTTTATTGCAGGATAGTTAAGTTTTCTGAATCTGCCTACACTCCCCCAACGTACATATCAGAGATGGAGAAGCATGGAATCCAAGGGGATACCATCTTGGTGTCGGGAATGAAGACAGGAAATTCCAAATTGAAAGGGAAAATACAAGAAGCAATTTACAGAGTAATTCACCATTGACATATTTCTAAAAATCTTTTAAATGCTGTAGTTAATGAGTACAACACTTATTTTCCAAACCTGTTTCTTCTTACAAATGGCATCTAAATGTGTTATTGTTTTATTTTTTACTTAAATGATGTTCTCATCCAAAACTCCCCTTGGTGCAGGGATACAATGAATGATGATACTGAATTTCAGCAGTATCACTAAAGCAATTCCAGTTTATTTATGTTTTGTATAATATCGATGGTTTCATGTGCTTATCTCTGATTTGAAGTGCCTGTATGTATGAGTCTAAAACGTCTAGTCTCTGATCATCCCAGACCTCTTTGTGCTGTTGGATCACAACCTCATTGTCAATTCTAATGCACAAATGTAGTGTACAACAACTGACCCGTAGAGAACATGTGCACATACATCTACTCGATGACGTTCTTATCTTGGAGTGCCAGGTCATTCATGGAGTAGCTAGGGCTGGGGGTAAAGAAGGTGTACGGCATGCTTGCCTTCATCAGGTGGGCTGCTGCAGTTGGAATGATTACAACCCTCAAAAGTGCTCTGGTTAAGGAAGTAGGGAAAGCTTAAATCCATAGCGTTATTTGCCTGATAATAGTTAGATTATGATCATGGACCTGTGCTTCCAACCCAGATTGTTTCAATCTTCTAAATGAGAAATGTTAAGAATATTTGCATCCTGTACTGGACAATACTCTACTTTCCCCAATGCTTTCCATAAAATATGATGGCAATGGGAACTCTGCTGTGGGAAATCTCAAAACAAAAATGCAATCACTGCATCATGCTCAAACTTACTATTCCCAACTCACAATATCTGCTGTCTCTTGCAGTGTGTCTTGAAGTTCAGAATTAATACCTCTGTGAAGAGGCTGGCTCTTTGTGAATGACCATAAGATTTGGAAGCTATTAAATAAATGCAAGATGTTCTCGAATTGGAAACAGTGGTGGGGGGGGGGTAGGGTTGGAGGTGCGGGTTAGATCTTTGGCCATCTGAAATCTGGGGTTCAACAAAAATATCATGACCTAATGAACAGACTTGATGGAAAGTGCAAGTGATCCAGTAACAAGCCAACACCCATGTCTAGCAAGATCCTTCAACATTGTGCATAGTCCATTATCCATCTGGCTAAGAGCTAATTTATCAGTTCAAGAACAATGAGTCTTGATTATTACAGGAGGTAGCTACTGGGCAGAGTGGTAGTACAAGTGGTGGCAAAAGAATCATGCTGTTTTGAGCCCTTCAGTTAACTCCTCACCTACCCTAGATGCCAATTTCCTCATTGACATTCTGCAGTCAATCTGCAGCAATCTTGGTGCTACACCAGCCCAGGAAGTAGTTGATGAGGCCATCCAGCAATAAGCTTTCTGACAAAATTTGCTGGAATTGTATTTCTAAAACACGGTGGCAAAGTATTTTCTCTCTTGTGTGAGAAGCGATAGGCGGGGGCTGTTTTCTTTGGAACAAAGAAGGCTGAGGTACATAAAATAATAAGGGGCACAGATAAAGGAGGATGGTCAGGTTTTATTCTCCCTTAATGGGGAAGTCTAAAACTAGAGGGCATAGGTTAAAACTGTGGGTGGAAAGATTTAAAGTGGAACTGAAATGCAAATTTTTCATTTGGTAAGTGAAGGCACACAAGAATGGGGTGCCAGTGGAAATAGTAGAGATGGTACATTCTCAACTTTTAAGATATATTTGGGCAGGTATATGGATCGGAAAGGTTTGGAGGGGTGTGGGTAAAATACAGCAAAATTAGTCCATCTTGAGAAGGTAGCTTGTGTGCTATATGATTCTATCAGAGCATGCCCAGGGTATTCTGCCATAATCTAAATATCTCCAAGAAAGGAAGCATCTGTAGATGCTTTTAGTACTGCAGGTTCTCCCCAATGACTATCATAGGAAAGCCTTTCTGAGGGTCCTTCTCTGCTATTGGTTGAAGAGCTTCTTCCCACCACCCCTCATCCCTCCATCGAGGAGCACAGTGAACAAGATCTTCACTGTGTGACAAATCCAGAGAAGAGGAAATTTTATCAACTCTAGGTGTGCTCCTTTGACTCCGTAGTGTTATCTGCCTGATAATAGTTAGATTATGATCATGGACCTGTGCTTCCAACCCAGATTGTTTCATCTTCTGAATGAGAAATGTTAAGATTCTGAGATTTGGTTGTCTCAAAATTCATGTCCGTCCTCACATTTTTTTTGGATGATGATTAAACTAGAACCTTCACCATGTAAGGTACCATTCCAAGTGTAGACTGGGATCCACTCACACTTTCACTGCATCAACCCTTTTAATCTTTCATTGTAGTAACACTGTTGGATTGTGTCTAGTCTACAGGGCAGGCTGAAACTGTTGAATCTTCAGCTCCAACACACCAATTTCAGTCGTTAAATAACAGATAAGTGCTGATAGCACTTATGTATGTGTACATTTTCTCTTGAACTCTAGACCATCGCTGATTCCTATACTGAAGTACATTAGAATATGAGCCTCTCATTAGCACCTAGAAGACTGGTGTTCTTTACCTGCCACCTAGCTCTGTCTCACAACTGCCAGGATCCTGAATGTTAAAAGGCCTGAACAGATTAGATATGGCAAAGTTATTTCCTATGGTAGGGGATTCTAGGACAAGAGGGCAAGACTTCAGGATTGAAGGACATCCTTTTAGAACTGAGATGCGGAGAATTTACTTTAGTCAGAGGGTGGTAAATCTGCAGAATTTGTTGCCACGAGCAACTGTGGAGGCCAAGTATTTAAGGCAGAGATAGGTAGGTTCTTGATTAGCCAGGGCATCAAGAGGTGAGGGGTGAAAGCAGGGGAGTGGGGATGACTGGAAGAATTGGATCAGCCCATGATTGAATGGCATAGCAGACTCAATGGGCTGAATGGCCTATTTCTGCTCCTATATGTTATGGTCCATGGGTATCTATCATTTGCTATAATCAGGATTGACTGGTATCACTTGCTATATCTTGGGAACCATCTCTTATTGAAGCATATCATCAAATTCTGTGTTTGTCATTTGTGGAAAAACATTCACCCACATAATTTCCAGTGCAAAAATCTTAGCCCATTGAGCTGTATGTCTCCTCTATATACTTGAGATCTCCTTACCTCAAGCCAAATGAGTAGCTAATTTGACACAGCCTTGCAATGTCTGCCAAATATGCATGCCAAGCAAGCTAATCTCTCTCCCAGGCCAGTGTCCCCATCTCCAGAATTATTGCATTACTAGGCTAATAGCAAGAAGTTTCTGGAGGAGGAGAATATCTTTAAAAATCCTCATGCAGAATGGGAAATCAGTCTGGAAATATAACTTTCTCACTGAGTAATAGGAATACTAATCTAATGCAGTTCACACAGTGACAAAGGCACTAAGTATTCATAGAGGCCAAGTACAGAGGAAGGGATCTTTAAGAAGCTAGTTAAATCAACCAACCCACCCAGCCACTCCATGAACCCCCATCCATCTCTGTGTCAGATGTTGCAAATTCCTGCATGAGACTCATCAGTTGTTGCACAGCCACAGCACAGACTTTGAAGGCTTTGAGGAAGTGACTAAGGACATGATAATGCTGTCTGAAATTTGATCCAGTTTTGTCTAACTTTAAAGAGGGGAGATGAGAATTTTTACTGAGTATTCTATGAATCGTCTGTAGTCCAACAAACAAAAAAAACTTGACCTAAGTTTTCTTTCACTTTTTGAGTGTTTCTGATGCATTGATAAAGGTGGCAACTGTTGATTTCATAGAAATGTTTTGGACAGAGAGAGGTTTCTTTTTTCTTAATCATCACCTCACTTCCATTAACAACGTAGTGAATGATTTGGGTGCATCATGGGTGCAATTATAAGTGCAATTTTTGTAATCCACTTGTATAACTGTACCAGATGGTGATACAACCCATCAGAACATTCTCCGCCATACATCTACAAAAATTTGCTAGGGTCTTTGGTGACATGCCAAATCTCCCTAAACTAATGAAGTAGAACCACTGGCATGCCTTCTTTGTGCTTGCATCAATGTGTTGGGCCCAAGACAGACCCTCTTGAGATGTTGACACCCAGGAGCTTAAAACTGCTCACTCTTTTTACCAGTGAGCCTTCAGTGGATACTGGTGTATGCTCTCCCAGCTTGCCCTTCCTGAAGTTCACAATCAATTCTTTAGTCTTGCTGACTTAAATGTATTGCTAAAATTGCATTAAAAAAAAATTTGCTGGAGCATATACTTTGCCTTATTTTCAGGCTTTGTCTGATAACAGGGGACATGCATCACAACAATTGCTGATTTGCTGATGTGGGTGTAGCCTACAAAGCATTGCAGGCTGCACTCACATAATATAGAATCCTTGTATCCATTCAAAAATCATTAGCAGAATGGGCCTCAGCAGCAGGCTGACCAATCCACAGAATGAGAATTACTGTGTTGGAGTATCTAAATGAAATATTCAGATATCCATGTGCGATGTATGTCCCTTGTTTGTAATTTATTGTAATTTTATGTCTTTACTCTGTACTACTGCTGCAAAACAAATTTCATGTCATATAAGACAGTGATCATAAAACTGAAACTGATACAAAATGGCATCAGATATCTGAACAGTACTTTTGTTTTTAATACCAAATTTTGACAACTGCATTGTTATCTTTTACCTGTAAGAATGTGCCGGCTGCAGAGGTTCAACTCCTAATCCTAGAAAACATTATGTTGCATCCGGCTTATGATATCTACCTGATTGAGGGCAGCTCTATTCGTTACCATGTGCAGAAATTGAAGCAAGGGAAGATCACAGGTTTGTTTTTTGCCTTTTACTTTTGAAGCCTTACAAAATTTGAAGGAAAAATATGTAAGTGAAACGTTATGACCTGTACCATTCCAGCCACATAATTGTAAGTGTGGTCTGGGTTCACTTATCCAAAAGGATAAAACTTGGCCCTTAATGGGCCTTTCCTTTACTTTTCCCTAATTCAGGCATCCCACCTCTCCTGGAAGTTCTGGGAGTCTCCTGCATATTGATAACGGCTCCCTGACGTCCGCGTCTCTCTTTCATTGTCCCTCAGTTCAGTTAACAAATTAACAAATTCATTGACACAAACTGCTATGAGTTTGAGACTTCAGGCAAAGTGCTCAAATCTGCCAAGCAAGTCACATCACAGTAACAAGGGAAGTTTGCAAAAGAAATAAAAAAGCTATTTGCATTAGCATTGAGACTGCCAACAAAATACTCAACAAGGAATATATACATATGTGTGTAAATAGTTTCAATATGTGATCAAATAAATTGTTGTGTTCTTTCATAACCAAATCTCCTGTATACATACACCCTTGGAGGGTGTCGACTGGGGGTGGGGTGGTGCTACCTCCCTGTAATGAGTTTTTGCAGGGTGGGATGTCCGCCTAATTTCAATTATCATCCTGTGTTACTTAGCTGTCACAAATCATTCCTTATTTTGTATACCGCCAATGATAGTATTACAGTATCATCGAGGCGGGTGTGGAGGTGAGCAAGTGTTCAGCGCCATCTACCAGCCTTGTGCTTGCTCACTGCTGGAGGAAGGTGTTTGTATATGGTAGTCTTGCTTGTTGCAAGGACTTTCCCTCAGGTGCATTCAAGTGATCTCTCTCCCTCCCTCATTGTTTGTGGGTGGGGCCTGAGCAAGGTTTAATCGATGCAGATTGTAGATTTGGACTAATTAATTTTTTATGATGTTTTGTATTTCTGGCTCTGGTTGCACTTTTTGTAGCGACTATTGGGCAAATTTTGAATTGAGCAGCCTGCAGATTGTACTGAAATATGCCTTTTGTTTTTTATATTCTGTGTTTTCGGTCCTTTTTTTTTGCACATGAGAGGAGGGGTTTTGATGTTTTTCTTTGAACCGGTTGGTTCTATGGTTCTTCTTAGCTTCATGAGTGCCTGTGGGGAAGACAAACTTCAGGGCTGTATACTGCATGCATACTTTGAATCTTTGAGCGTAAGGGACCAGTTGAGCATTCAGAAAGCCACAACTTGATATCATTTTGGCTTGCGTTTGTTAAGGAGAGCCTGCAGAAATGTGAGCTTTCACTTTTCAAGGAAACAGATAAGAAGTGAATTTATTGAGTATCTAAAAATTAGTTTTGTCAGCAATTGGAAAAATTAGTCAAATTTAAGAGATTCAAAATCTTAATATCAATTTAATGTTTTTTTCAGGATTGTATTCTTTACTGTCAGCAATGGAAGAATTTCACCAAGAATGTTTCTACAACCAAATTATTATTAAAAAACTATGGAGACTTCACTCTTTTCATTTCATCTACGCCATTGTGAAATCTCATAAATGTAACCCACAAAGTTTTTTTCTCAATATCTTAGAAACCTGGCCAGATTATGTACATGCCAGTTTTTGGCAATAAAGCAGTCCATTAAGATTGATCAAGCAAGTTACATTTCCCTCACTGTGAAACTTGTTAATTTATTTGTATCTGTCAAAACTGAAACTGATTCTGCAGTTGCTCTAATTTCATGTGTCAGTAGCACAATGATAAATCCAAGGAAATCTTTTTGAATCAGTGTTGATATCTGTCAAATCTCCTTTCTTGTCCTTTTCATGAAATCGGCAATAAATGCTATGCTCGGTAATTTATGCCTGAGTCTATAAGTCTGCTGAGAACTTCCTTGATTTTCATTAACAAGATCACAGCAATAATTTTGACACAGCTTTCCCTCTCCATTGCAAGTTTAGTTAAATTTCTGAAATTCTTTGCATAATGACCTGAGCAGCAACTTTCAGAAAAGGCATTTCAGCAATTTATTTATCCCCTGGAACCCAGTTTATTTTCCCCCAGCTAAACTTGCTCTGACCGGCATTTTTTTAAAAATCTGCTTCGTCTCTGGGCCATCTTTCTGTTCAGCTCACATCACAGTAATGATGTCTGCTTATGTGATTTGAGATTTTTAAGTTGGGTATCAAATGTTTAATACCTTCCTATTAGTGCAGATTATTTTTTGTGTGTATCCAATGCAAAGATTAATACTAATATGTGATAAACTGACAGTGTTTTAAGTTATTTGAAGTGAATTGCAGCAACAGAAGCGTGATTGCAGGTGATCTTTCCTGGCAAACGTGACTTTTGCATCAGCTTTTCACCGTTACGTGGCGGAAGCATTCTATAAATTATCTTGGTAAGTTATATTTCATTATAAAAATTTCTTTAACTTTTTTCTCCCCCAGAATTAATTATGCCTTCTGACCAGTATGAGTTAGAGCTGCAGAACAGCATGGCAAGTCCAGGGAGAGATGCAAGCCGACCAGTGGGCAAACTGGACCAGGCCACATCGACGGTAACTGCACTGCAGCAAGGGCAAGTAAATCTGGTCCTAATGCACAAAAGTATCCTTTACTGTTTTGGAGAAACAAGCGTACACGTTGCTGAAGCTGAACGATAGAAGTTTTGACAGCAACAGTGCTATTTGTACAATACCTGTCCCTCACACTAACTTAATAAGTCTATATGGTTTCGCTCTGAGGAGCCAGCTGTTAATTTTGCTGCAGTTGCATTGTTTTTTTCCCCTTGCTTTTGCAGTGTTTGCTCAATGCTTATTCTGCATAAAATGTGTGAGCATCAATTGCAGGATCCACAATATTTCCATGCTTTGTGGATAAAAGATCCGAATCTACATAGTTTATGCTTCTGCGGTGCAGTGTTGTGCATTTAATCTAAAGTATTTGGAATAAAGCAACGTTTCATTTTTTAAAAAGGTAACAAGTAGAAATTAAAATAACAGACGAACTGTTTAGTTGCTGCGCATCTCAGTTTGCAGTTACGCTACGAATGGCCTTTAGTAGATTTCAGCTGAGTACCCAGCTGCTTTCATATCTGTTCGACATTTGGTTGTTTCCAGCTTGTATAGCAAAGCAAGCAATCATAATCTCGGTCTAACATTGTTGTGAATTTTGCTCATGTATCATTGACTCTGTTTCTAAGCCCATATAATTTCATTTTTCAGTGTTAATTCTGACCTGGTTCTGGTCTTCTATCTTGTTTCATTGGCACTCTTTCTCTGTTAATATAAAATATGGTAGGAAATGTTGTTAATGGTTGGAAGCATCTAGTTGAGTCAGTCTCACCTCATGCAGGAAAAATCTATAGATACTGCCTGACATGCATTCGTTCCTCCAGCACTTTGTGTGTTGCTCTCCTACAGACTATTTTTACCAAACTGGTCTGACTGTAACTTCAGAATTTCTATTTGCTAAGGAGAATTCTTTTGAACCTCTCTGTATTAGTGGAACTGACCTTGAAGTGTCTTTTCTTTGCTCAGAAATCACAATTTCAACCCAATGGGAGATCAAGCAACAGAATGTATTGTAACTTTAGCTAGTTCTAGCCTTTGAATTAATCAGTGAAATATTTGATGGGTTGATGTGGAAGGTAGCATTACTTGCACCTCTTTCAGGCTGCATCATGACCAAACTTCAAGAAGATGATGAGAAATTATTTTGGATTCATCCTGGCTTCCAGTATGTATTGTTGTCTTTGGATAGGCATGCAAATACTTTAAATTTACTAGCATGTCACACACTTTTTTTTAAACCATTAGGTCTTCCTGACATTTTATCCTGTGTTTTGGTCCATCAGAAAGTACAGGCCCATCCTATTAATTGAATATGACTGGACTTTGATAACACTTCAAAATCAAGAATCCTCGATGATGCAGAAAGTAATGATTCTTTTCAAAGCAATACAATTTTGGTTGAATCTTTTAGTAGCACCATCAATTATGTTAATGATCAAGATTTGGCAGAGAACCACAAGAAGGTTTAAAACATAGGCATTTGCACCACCAGCAAATTGCAGGTCCAAAATAATGGGGCTGATAGAATTTCTACCTTTACAGACAGATTATAGTTACTCATTTTTTTAAAACTTTGTCATTTGCTTGCTACTAGAATACCACTTGCATGCTTTTACAATTTTTGATAATCTTTGAGAAGTCTTTACTGACAGGAACTGAATTATGTGTCAGGGTGTGGGTGAGGGAAGTTTTTGATTCATCACTTAATTCCAGTGGGTGATTTTTACTCTAATGCTTCCTTTTTTTTTGTAGGATTTAAGTGAGAAAAACTAATGAATGAAACTTCATCTAAATTAGGAATTAATCCTTTTGCTGTCATGTTGGCAACAAGTTCTTACAAATCTACAAGTGTTGTTTGTCTTTGGTATTTGAGAATGATTTAGATCCATGTTATTATTTGTTTATTTGAAAAAAAAATAGAATAGTAGCAATTTCTTTTTAAAAAGAGGACCTTAACAAATGCATAGATATTCGTATGCAAGGTGTATCTCGGTTACCAAACTGCACAATATACGTTGTTGAGCCACGTTACCTAGGTAAGTAGTTCAAAATGTATATCGGCATGATATCAGTTAAGACGTATATGGTGGAAATGCAGTTAAATTATTAGACCTACAGCCTGAATTCTGGACCATCAGTTGAAAGACAGAATCAAGGAATGATTGCAATACAGGAGGTTGCCATTAGGCCTATTATGACCTCTTCACTTCTCTTGAAAAGAAAATCGTATTCACCCACCCTCTGCCCATCACTGTCCATATTTCCTTTTTAGGTACTAATCAGCTTCCTTTTGAATGCTGCAGTCTTCCACTACTCCCCTCGGCAGTACATTCAAGACCCTTGACACGAACTTGGCTTTATCAAAAGGAACCTATGTAACTGCTGGTTATCTCTTCCCAAATGCCTCCGTTCTCTGTAGCTTGGTTTTGCACATCTGCTTACTCTATCCCTTTTATATCCTTTTCACATCCCATCATAATCTCTTCTATTTCAAGGAAAACAGCACAACCTTCTCCAGTCTATCCACATTACTGAATACCACCGAATTGCCTAATTCTCCTCCTTTGTCTTATGGTCTTATTAAAGGTTAGCTTTGTTTGTCACATTGAAATATGCAGTGAAATGTGTTATTTGCATCAAACCAAATCAGGGTTGAGCTGGGAATTGTTTCCACTCTTCTGGCACCAGCGTAGGATGCCCACAGCTCACTACACCTAACCGTACATCTTTGGAATATGGGAGGAAATCGGAGCACCTGAGGGAATCCATGTGGTAGTGATGGGAGTTAAACCCCAAGAAGTGATGGCTGACACTGTAAAACCATGTGCCTCTACTCTACTGTGCTGGCCCATTCTTGGAATCCATTTGCCAGATATCTTTTCAGTGCTCTCCAAGGGTTTGAATATCTCTCCTGACCGTCAGTGCCCTGCATGGAAACAGTGATGCAATTGTAGCTCAGCTATTGTTTATTAGTGCTTTGAGTTGTATTATGGCAGTTGGGGAATTTAAACTCATCAGTCATTGTAACCATCAAGTTCCTATCTTTACTGGTCCCATTTTCCTGCACTGAGCCTGTAGCCTGCCATGCTAATAGTTTTGTGTACCTAAATTTTGTACAAGTACTTGCCACCAGCACCTCTCAGGCAAAGTATTCCTCATTTCATTTTTCCACTGGGTGAAAATATTCTTCCTCAAATTCCTTATTGATCTTCTTTTACCTTAAGTCTATGTACTCTCGTTCCCCTTTTCTAGGTTACACACGGCCCACCTGATCTGCATCCTTCATTTTATACACTTCATTTAGGATCGCACCCACCGCGACCTTCTGCTTTCTCTACTGTAATGAAAGCTAACTATCAAGTCTTCCCCAAAGCTGAAATGCTCCATACTAGTTACTTCCCGGTGGATCTCCTCTGCACATTCTCCAGTGCAATTAGATCTGCCCTGTAGTGTGGTACTCAGAACTCCTGCTGTGGCTGTTATTCCTTATGCTTAGTAACTGCCGTTATGTATTTGTGCTGCTGCCTTCAGGGATCCTTCCAGAAGTGCACCAATGTTTTTCCGTTACTCAGTGCTTCCTCCTGTCCAAGCATTCATTTTAGATGGGTGCTACATATATATTACCCAGCACCAATCCCTGTGGAACACAACTGGTCATGGGCCTCCACCCAGAATAGCACCCACCAAAAAGTATAGCAGAATATGGTTCAGTTACAAATATGAGCAGAGAAATGGCAGATGGAGTTTAATCTGAGCAAGTTTGATGTGCTAAACTAGATAAGGGAGAAGTTTATATTTATTGACAAGATGTTTAATAGCACTATTGTAAAGAGGAATGCTGGGTTATGAATGCAGAAGCTCCGATGTGGATACTAAGTGTCTTTGCAAAATTATTTTCTTGTATTTTATGAATGGTCACTCCCCCAATGTTAGTCAGCCATCCACTCAGAATTGGGGCTGGAGCAGAGAACTCATGGTTAATGATTTTCTTAATTTTTACTTCAAATATATAAAAAAAAAAGCACCATTCCTTGTTATCAATAGAGACTGATGAAGATGGACAAAGTTTTCTTTAATTTACATAGTCATAAATTTATCATGTTCAATCTTCAATTTTGGATAGTAGAGTGGCTGTGAAATATGGCATGCATGCAAACTTGTTTTAGTGCTAGCATGAAATTGTTGCAATAGCACTCTGATACTCTGGCATCGTTGGGACTTTGGTGACAGACTGACAGATTTAGAATTGTTGGCTGTATCACACTTTTAATTCAGTGTTTTTAGGTGTTACCCAGTAGTATATTGTCCAGTAAACTGAGGGAGTGTGGGTGACCACAACCAGTGAACCAGATAGCAAACCGTCAGGATTTGTGAACAATCTCATAATGGATTATCTTGGTTTCACTGTAAATCTGCTTTTAGATAGAAGTTTTAAAATCAAGAAATAAATCATTTTATAGTTCATAACAGGGGTGGGGGGCAATTACTGGAGGTTCGAGAAATCGACGTTTATGCCATCATGTTGGAGGCAATTCAGACAGAATATACGGTATTGCTCCTCCAACCTGAGTGTGGCCTCATCACAGCAGCTTGTATTCTGCATGGGTAGTCTCCAACCTGTTGGCATGATTTCTTGAATTTCCGATAATAGCCCATCCCCTCCTTCACCATTCCCCAATCCCATTTCCCTCTCCCACCTTATCTCCTTACCTGCCCATCACCTCCCTCTGATGCTCCTCCCTCTTCCCTTTCTTCCATGGTCTTCTACCCTCTCCTATCAGATTCCCCCTTCTCCAGACCTTTATCCCTTTCACCAATCAACTTCCCAGCTCTTTACTACAGTACCCCCCCCCGCCCGTTTCACCTATCACCCACCACCTTGTACTTCTTCCTTCCCTCCCCCATCTTCTTGCTCTGATGTCTCATCTCTCTTTCCTCAGTCCTGATGAAGGGTCTTGGCCTGAAACATCGAATGTTTACTCTTTTCTATAGATGCTGCCTGGCCTGCTGACTTTCTCCATCAGTTTGTGGATGTTGCTTTGAATTTCCAGCATCTGTCTTTGTAAATTAGCAATCAAACAGCTAACTGAGCTGATCTTTTCTGCCTACACGATGTCTACGTCCTTCCACATTTTTCCCCTCACATTCATGTGCCTATCTAAAGTCTCTTAAAAGTTCCTAATGTTTCTGTGTCTACCACCATTCCAGGCAACCACCACCCTCTGTGGAGGGGAAATACTTGCCCCTCACATCTCCTTTGAAATTACCCCCCTCTCCCCTTAAATGCATGCCCTCTAGTATTAAAACATGCCTAATTATAGTATTGGGTTATTACCCAAAACATTCGTTCAATGGCCAAACAAGCTGTATTGTTCTTCGTTTTGCTCTCAATATATGAAATGTATTCTTTACCACTTTCTAAGCTGTACTGCTCAGTTCCAATTGTGTTTGTAGTTTACCTTGTCATTTATCTTTTTAAACAGGTGGGACTACTTGAATAGCTTTTTCTTGATGCATAGAGAAAATATATATTTCTCCATACGTCTGCCTCTTCTTTAAGACTGCATTGGAATTGCACCAAATACATGTTTATGAATATTACTGCATCTTCAGATTATACATCTCTTTGATAGATGGATCTATCCAATGATTTTATGGCAACCTCTGACAGATAATTGCTGAGGTTTTGCTGCAGTAGTGAAGAGTTGTTAAGTTGTCGAGGACGATCGATCCATCTTTTGGGGATTGATTGTTCCATTCCTCTTTCTTGAATATCATGTACAACACTTGGGTGAAACAATAGACAATCAGTGGTGGTTCAGAATTTCGTATATTTCAGTTTACTGGACAAGTATTGCAAATTAACGTTACTATAAAACATTGTAATGTGCTTACACACACTATAATAATTACTGATGTCAGTAAATATATTTAACAAATTCATTTTATTGTGTTTCAAGGATTGTAATTGCAGTTGTCAGCTAATTAACAGCACCAAACCAACTTTATATGGTGAGCAATGTATTCAGATAGAATGGAGGAAAAGTTTTCATAATGCTATCTGGGAAGTTAATTGCTCATTATAAAATAATGCCCCGATTTTGAAAAGGCCTCCTGTAATAAGACCATAAGACAAAGGAGCAGAAGTTGGCCATTTGGCCCATCGAGTCTGCTCCGCCATTTTATCATGAGCTGATCCATTCTCCCATTTAGCCCCATTCCCCTGCCTTCTCACCATAACCTTTGATGCCCTAGCTATTCAGATACCTATCAATCTCTGCCTTAAATACACCCAATGACTTGACCTCCATTGCCGCCGTGGCAACAAATTCCACAGATTCACCACCCTCTGGCTAAAAAATTTCTTCGCATTTCTGTTCTGAATAGGTGCCCTTCAATCTTGAAGTCATGCCCTCTTGTACTAGACTCCCCCACCATGGGAAACAACTTTGCCACATCCACTCTGTCCATGCCTTTCAACATTTGAAATGTTTCTATGAGGTCCCCCCTCACTCTTCTAAACTCCAAGGAGTGCAGTCCAAGAGCAGTCAAATAGTCCTCATATGTTAACCCCCTCATTCCTGGAATCATTCTAGTGAATCTTCTTTGAACCCTCTCCAACATCAGAACATCCTTTCTTAAATAAGGAGCCCAAAACTTCACACAGTACTCCAAGTGAGGTCTTACCAATGCCTTATAGAGCTTCAACATCACATCCCTGCTCCTATACTCTATTCCTCTACAAATGAATGCCAATATTGCATTCGCCTTCTTTACCGCCGACTCAACCTGGAGGTTAACCTTAAGGGTATCCTGCACGAGGACTCCCAAGTCCCTTTACATCCCAGATCTTTGAACTCTCTCTCCATTTAAATAATAGTCTGCCCGTTTATTTCTTCTACCGAAGTGCATGACCATACACTTTCCAACATTGTAATTCATTTGTCACTTCTTTGCCCATTCCCCCAATCTATCCAAGTCTCTCTGCAGACTACACACACAAAATGCTGCCTGGCCTGCTGTGTTCCACCAGCATTTTGTGTGTGTTGTTTGAATTTACAGCATTGGCAGATTTCCTCGTGTTTGCTCTCTGCAGACTCTCTGTTTCCTCAGCACTACTGGCGTATCATCAGCAAACTTAGCCACAAAGCCATCTATTCCACAATCCAAATCATTGATATACAACGTAAAAAGAAGCAGCCCCAGCACGGACCCTTATGGAACACCCACTGGTAACCGGCTGCCAACCAGAATGGGATCCCTTTATTCCCACTCTCTGTTTCCTGCCAATCAGCCAACACTCTATCCACGTATGTAACTTTCCTCTAATTCCATGGGCTCTTATCTTGTTTAGCAGCCTCATGTGCGACACCTGGTCAAAGGCCTTCTGAAAATCCAAATACACAACATCTGCTGCATCTCCCTTATCTAGCCTACCTGTAATTTCCTCAAAAAATTGCAATAGGTTTGTCAGGCAGGATTTTCCTTTAAGGAAACCATGCTGAGTTCTGCCTATCTTGTCATATGCCTCCAGGTAATCGACTCCAACAACTTTCCAACCATCGATGTCAAGCTAACAGGTCTATGATTTCCTGCAGGACATTCTCAACTTATCTCAGCTGAGAAAAAATTTGAATTAACAACTCTCCAGTACTCAACTTTAGTACGGTCTTCCTAATTATATCAATACAATAAAACTACCCTTTGATAAAAATAATGCACTCATTTTGATCTGCTCTGGGCCAATCACAAAAATTGTCGTATAAATGTAGAGCAGTGACATAATCTTTCAGAAGGCCATTGCTGACGTGGCCACTGTAAAGTTGCAAAACTTCATAGAGTAAATGGTTTGTAAATCTCCCCTGCTTATATAATACTTTTATTAGAAAACTGAGCTATGCTAAGGCTATATAGAAATTAAGTAACTTTTTTTATATATATAGGATTTACAGTTTATCCTGGTGACAGATGGATTTTGGAAACTGGCAAAGAGTACGTTCTAACAATTGAAGTGTATGATAAAGAAAGCAATAAATTTTATCATTCAGATGTAAGTATTCTACCGAGGCGAGAAAAAGATGTAATCGGTTCACTTGTGAAACTTTAAAATTCCCAACAATTAATCTTCAAAATGATTGTGCTGTGTACAAATGACAGTTTGTTTTAGTCTGTTTATTTCCTCTTGCTTAGTTTTGGAATGTATGCTCGGTGTTTTCAATTGACAGTGTAAAATGATTTGGGAACTGGCTCATTCCTCACTTCTACTTTCAACTGGAGATATGTGTCGCTCTGAGCAAGAAAACCTTTCAGACACAAAAGACGTTTTAAAACTTCAGTAGTCCAGTGTTTCCTGGACTTGACAGGTGATGGGTAATCAAGAGTTGTTCCAACTATTCCTATGCCCCTGTCCCTCCCTCTGGCCTCACTGAACACTGCACCACTTACTGAGCTGGCCAACCAAGTTTTTATTAATTATAACTGTTTCTCTCAATGTAACTGGGCCTGGATGTCACTGAACTAGAACTTGCTTGAGCAAGCTAACCTTGTTGGAGATTACAAAAGGATATTTTCAGGATGCAGAAGTGGCAGATCGAGTTAAATCCAGAAATATATAAATCGATGGACTTTGGAAGGTCAAACTTGATCATCATCATTATGTGCCATGTTGTATGATATAAGTGATCATCGTCTTTCCATAACCAAGATTGTTCTTGGCAAATTTTTCTACAGAAATGGTTTGCCATTGCCTTTTTCTATATAGTCTCAGTACAAGACCCTAGCTGTTGTCAATACTTACTGTCTTCCTGGCATCAGTGGTTGCATAACCAGGACGTGATGTGCACCAACTGTTCTTAAGACCATCCACCACCTGCACCCATGGCTTCACATGACCATGATCGGGGGATAAGCAGGTGCTATATGTTGCCCGAGGGTGTCCTGCAGGCTAGTGGAGGGAAGGTGTGTCTTACATCTTCTTTGGTAGAGATGTACCTTCACCCAATCACCCACTGGATTTGATGGCAGAGTACAAAGTTAATGACAAGATTCTTAGCAGTGTAGAGAAACAGAAAGGGATCTTGGGATCCAAGTTCATAGATCCCTCCAAGTTGCCGTGCAGGTTGATAGGGTGGTTAAGAAGTTAAAGAGCCATGCAGTAATGTTGCAGCTCTATAAATCTCTGATTAGACCACACTTTGAGTATTGTGATTGTCTCAAAATAGGAAGGATGTTGAATCTTTACAGAGAGAGTGCAGAGATTTATCATGATGCTGACGGGAATAGAAAACACATCTTATGAGGCAGGGTTGAGTGAGCTAGGGCTTTTGTCTCTGGAGCAACAGGGATAATAGAAGACCTGATAAGAGGCATTGATGAGTGAACACTAGCGCCTTTTTTCCAGGGTGGCAATGACTGAAATGAGGAGGCATTCTTTTAAGGTAATAGGAGAAGAGTGTCGAAGAGATGTCAGAGGTAGGTTTTTCACAGAGAGTGCTAAGTGCATGGAACGTACTGCCTGGTGTGGTGGTAGAGGCAGATACATTAGGGACATTTAAGAGATTCTTAGATAGGTACATGGATGAAAGTAAAATGGAAGGCTATGTGGGAGGGAAGGGTTAGGTTGATCTTGGAGTAGGCTAAAAGGTTGGCCAAAGAGCCTGTATAGTGCTCTACTGTTCTACATTCTAAGACAGACTTCCTAATGGGTCCAACTTTTTCTAGCATCCTTCAGTTCAGTTTTGCTTTGTCCTGGCAGTATAAGGTGAAAACGACATCCAGGGCCTTGTCCCTTAATTAATGAGAGCTGAACATACAGGGGATGAACTAAAGGCTGTAATTGAGTATGGTAGAGGGAAGGGAAGAATATTAACTTGCCTCTGACATTTAAATGCTCAAATGATTTACTCCCAGGACAGGCATACACACTGATTACCTATCAAACTTGAGCCCAGAAAATGAACTCCCTTTAACAAGAGTACTTGTGCTATAAGTTGAACTTTCATAGCACATTAAGTGAGCAATTAACGTTTAAGTACAGCAACTCCATGAAATATATAGGGAGGTAAAGGACAAGATGTCATTTTCACAAAGCTTATTACAAATGAAAAATTATCCAGCAACCTGTGACTATTTTTTTCATTTGTGCGATAATTCTCCCTTAGTTCAAGTTATAGCTGGTTTATGCAGTAAATATATGTGTCATTCGCAGTCTTAGCATTTCAGTAAGTTTTAGGCCAAGGTTAAAAAGTTAAAGTCTGTCCTGGCCTCATCAGGCCGGTGGTTATGCCGTCCTGGCTGGGGCTCGAACTCACAAGCTTCAGATCGCTAGTCCAGTGCGTTAACCACTTGGTCACACGCCACACTCGTACACTAGGTAAAGTTATAAAAACTAATGACTGCTTATTTATGTTTTTTAAGCCCAGCAATGGTAAGATAAAAATGGAATCAAGTAAAAATTGGAAGGTCACATTGTCAATTTTGAAGTGACCTTGCCTTTTTGGAAACTACCAAAATGGCAATTTCCAAAGTGAAATTTTCAAACTCTGATATCTCCCTGTCAGCCCCCACTCAAACTATAGAAGAAAAATATATAAAAGATAATAAGCTGGTAAGGAAGGCAGGCTCTGTCGTGGGCAAAGTACTGGAGAGTTTAACATCGGTAGCTGAGCGAAGGGTGCTGAGTAGGCTACGGTCAATTATGGATAACTCTGAACATCTTCTACATAGCACCATCCAGAGACAGAGAAGCAGTTTCAGCGACAGGTTACTATCGATGCAATGCTCCTCAGACAGGATAAAGAGGTCAATACTCCCCAATGCCATTAGGCTTTACAATTCTACCGCCAGGACTTAAGAACTTTTAAAAAGCTATTATTAATGCTTTTTGAGATAGTGATTTAGATGCATATCATATTTTTTACTGAGTTAAGTATTGTATGTAATTAGTTTTGCTACAACAAGTGTATGGGACATTGGGAAAAAAGTTGAATTTCCCCATGGGGATGAATAAAGTATCTATCTATCTATCTATCTATCTAAAATTGAGCCTTCCCTTTAAAATGGCTTAACAATCTGAAGGCCACATCTTATTGTGATCATGTTTTTTATTGTAATTCAAATTTTTATTATTATTTTTTTCTTATTTTACAAGGTAGCACGGCATATCATAGAGCAGATACAGTACAGCATATTTACACAGCCATCCCATGACAGGAAAACATATAAAACTAAGAAACAGAAAAAAAACTTCTAATTTTAGTTTAAATTAACATACAACCCAAAATTGATCCCACGCATCTTGCACTTGCTCCTCACTGTTAATTCTTCCTAACATGTGTTCATATGATGAAATCTTAACCATTTTCCTCAGTCCATTCCCTCACAGTGGGACATCTGGGTTTTTTCCAGTTTTGCAATATAGCTGTGATGAGACCCACCTTTAAAATAGTAAATTTGTCATTGTTTACATTAGGTATAATTGTCCTATCACCCAGGAGACAAAGGCGTGGGCACAAGGGCAGTGTAGGACCCGACTGATTCCCCAACAAATCAAGAACTTTACACCAAAATGGACGAACCATGGAACACTTCCAAATCATGTGAAAATATGTGCCCACCTCATTTTTACATTTCCAGCATAAATGATTATCAACAATCCCCATTTTGTTGAGTCTAGTTGGTGTATAATAATATGTGTACTATCTTATACTGAATAAATTTCCCTCTTACTTCCCTAATATGTCTACTCACATTTGATAAAATATTTGACCACTCATTATCTTTAATATCGCTTCCAAGATCCTTCTGCCATACTGCTTTGAGATTGTTACACGGTTCACCCATAGAGTGTTTGAACATTTTATAAAACACTGATGCTTGATGTGATCATGTTTAAGCAATATTGTTAGTCATTTAGTCTGGTCCATTTGTTGTTTAATTTTACATTACTTGTCAAGGCATAGTTGAGTTTTTTTTGACAGATTTTGGTTTTTTAAATTGAGATCATGAAATAGAAATTAGATTTTGGTTGCTAGTGCTACAGTGATTCCAAACATATCAACTGCCCTTGGTTTTATCCCCATGTATTTGATTCCAAAGTATTCGGAGGAGAATACGTTAAGTGGCTAGTTTTTTAGACCCCACTTAACTCTGGCAAAGGCTGATTTCTGTTTTTAGCTGTTGTAGTTGTGTATACCCTGTGTGTTATATACAAGCTGCAATGTGCACTGTTGAATGTATGTAGTAATATTTTATGGTAACTCATTTCTTCATGACAACATAGGAAATCAGAATTAACGCAGAAATTCCACCAGAGTATTTTGATGTATTGGAGAGTTCTTTAAATGGATCATATCATCGTGTGAGGGCATTGAAAAAGGGGCAGACAATAATTGATGCATCGTTAAGTAAAGTGATATCTCAGGTGAGAATGTATTTTTTTATGCTGAAGTATGCAATCTCATAAGTATTTAAAAAAATACTTTGAATTTAATGAACAGAACAAAACTCTTCACAATTGAAGTTCTTTGCATATTTCACATTGTTATAAACAGCTCTTAGCTAATTTTCAAAATTGCTGAGAATTCTTGTTACAAAAATAAAAACTATTTACTTAAGTGGTAACTTTATAGTAAGCGTTCAAACCATTGTCCAATTTGGGATTTGAATTTAGATCAGTCATAAAAAGGAGTATACATGCATGTGACTGAATTCAGGATCAATTTTCAAGCAACTAAATATTTAATATATAATAAATTTTGAAATATTGATTTAATGTCATGTTGGGAACAAAACAATTTTGAGGAATTCAGATGCTCTGCTTACATTTGGACTATGATATGGAATAAAATGCAGTGTTATTAATAGTCTCTGTTACGAATATAATCCAATTTGGTTTAAACCTTTTTATTGGGTTTAAACGATGTCAGTTATGGCCCTGTTGCTATTTTTACTTTGAATTACCCGATGGTGGGTTCTTCAGGATATGAACACATCAGTGCAGCATTGCTGCTTGTGCAGTCGTTTGAATGAAATGTTAAAACCTTATACCTGTTCCGTTGGGAGCTAAACAAAAAACACCCTACCATTCAGTGAGCAGAGGCATTTTCAAAGTGCACTGCACAATCTTTGTTTCCTGAAGCAACGCTTAGAAAGGAAGCAGTAGGCTGATGCAAGCAGGCTTTGTGTTTGGAAATGTTGGCATCCAGCTGGTCCCAGATAACTAAATGCCAGATTTACAGAACCCGGAATAGGTCCAGTGCAAAGTAACATAACGGATACCAGCACATCTGTTTTCCAATGCACTTCTGAATTTCCTTGTCCAGACCTGGATTAAATCAGAAACCATGCTCAGTTGAATGCAGATGTCTGCTTGTGTACAGTTGGTTTTTGACATTTCTATGCATTCTTGAATTTATAAATATTTTTAATTGAACTAATTTTCAGTACTTTTTAAACTACTGAGTGTTCCAAATATTACATGGGGAAGAAAATAAAAGCAAAAGTAATTCTCATCTCTGCACACTTGTAAAAAGAATCATTAAAATGCTAAATCACTGCAAGTATTTCATAAATTTTTCTTTCCCTGTAACCAGCCCAGGTAAGCATAAGTAGGTGAACAAGAAATGCAGCAAATGAAGGTGGCAGACAGAATCCATCTCATTTGGGTTTATGATACTATTTATAAGCTGTTTCTGGGACTAAATACAAATTTTCATGTTTAAAAACATTATGAAACTCATGCAATAATGTTAATATTAACTCTGCAATATACATTTTTATATGTAAATATGAAGGGATGAGGGCTTTCTTCCTTGTATTGCAGAAAATGGAATGTATATTAGTTCTGTTAAAGCTTAGCTTTGTGATTCCAAGAATCTTAAAATACTATATGCAAATTCATAGTTACTGTTGTGATTCTTTGAAGCAAAAATAGGCCTTTTGACAATTTGAACAGAATGCATGGCTACAAATGGTTTTTAAATAAATACTTTCAAATTGCAGCATTGTCATGAAGTTTTGGAGGTCTGGGCATCTCTAAAATCATCTTTAAAAATTTTAAACTTATGCTGATGCTTGTTTTCTTGAATGTCAATTGCATTAATTGCAGCTATTCCAGTGCTGTTCAGTGTTTTACTAATACTATTCCATATTTTATTAACTTTGACTTTCAGAATGGAGCTGTGCATTCCATGGCTGTCCCAGTGCGAAACCAACAAGAAGTTGAAATTTATAATCCGATTACTCTTACACCAAGTATTTTGACATTTCCCTGGCAGCAGGTGGCTGGAGCTTACCAATATGTAATAAAGGTGCTTATTTTGTGAATACAATATATCTTGCCTAATTACCAAACAGTGGGTTCCGGTTAATTTTGGCCCAGTTATTGGCTGCCAAAGTTTCATGGAAATAGTTAAAAAGGTATATTATCTCCTTTTTAGAGGAGGCAATAACAACTTAAATATTTTGTTCTGCTCAATCTATTTGGAGAATGAATCTGTCCAGATCTTCAATATGTGGTAACAAAAGGCACTTAACAAAAACACATACAGATGCTGCAGAACTAGAATTGAAGACACAAAAAGTGCTGGAGGTCAGGCAGCATCTTTGGAGGGAGAAAGAGGGCCATAATGATTATAAATGTTAACATAAAAAGGCTGAAAATTTAAAATAAAGCCAGAAAATCAAATATAAAGAGGAAGTACACTGTTAAGGGCAAGGCCTTTAACAGTTTTAAAGGTCATCAACACTGTTAATGAGTGGAGTGATCTAGGGGTGCAAGTTAATAGCTTCCTCAGCTACATAGTGGCGACATAAAATGATGGTGTGGTTATGAAGGTATATGGCATGCTTGCCTTTATTGATTGAGCCATTGGGTTCAAAGGTCAGGAGGTTATGTTGCAGCTTTTTAAAACACTCTAGTTCAGCTGCATCTGGAGTATTGTGGACAGTTCTGGTGGGCTGTTATAGGAAGGATGTTGAGCTTTTGAAGAGGATGCAGAAGAGGTTTACCAGGAAGCTGCCTGGATTAGTGGGCATGTGCTATAATGAGAGGCTGGACAAACTTAGGTTGTTTTATACGGAGCGGCGGGGGCTGAGACGAGATCCAATAGAAGTTTAAATGTTTATGAGAGACACAGGTAGAGTAGACAGACAGTATCTGTTTCCCAGGGTTAAATTGTCTAATACCAGAGGGCATGCAGTTAAGATGAGAGCGATAAATTCAAAGGAGGTGTGAGGGGCAAGTTTCTTTTATACAGGGGTTGGTGAGTGTCTGGAATACGCTGCCTGGGGTGGTGGATAAGGCCGATACATTTGGGACTTTTAGGAGATGGTTAGACAGGCACGTGAATGTGAGGAAAATGGGAGAATATGGACATTGTATAGGCAGAAAGCATTAGTTTAATTGATCATTTGATTACTAATTTAATTGATTCAGCACAGCGTTGTCTGCCGAAGGCCCTGTTCCTACGCTGTACTGTTCTATCTTCTAAAATGTGGGAAACAATTAGCAGAGCAGAATGAATCTGCAGGAAGAGAAATGGAGTAAAAGTTTCAGGCCAACAATACTTAGTAATATTGACTGCTTCCTTTCCCGCACCCTGAGTGAGTGTTTTGAGCACCTGTATTCTTATTATTGCTCAAAACAGGCACTCAGCACTTGCACACGTAGGGAAATGATGTTCTGCCTTGTGATTTGAATGTACAGTATATTTCAATGACAGATGAGGTTGCATTTACATTTCCCTTTTTAATTTAATTTGCTGTTTAGGCCGAAGGTGGGAGTGGAAATTTTATTTGGTCATCATCCAATCAAGCGGTGGCAACAGTGACAGTTAAAGGAATTATGACAACGGGAAGTGATACAGGACTGAGCATAATAAAAGCTCATGATGTTCAGAATCCATTACACTATGGACAAATGATGGTAATTTGATTCATTTTTACCTTTGCATTTCATTTTTATTGACTGAACATTATCTATAAGAGCGATATAAAAATGTATCTCATGTTGACATGACGTTTTCAGAATTTGTGGAGTTATGAAGGTGGAAATGATCATGATACCGAGGGTACCATTAGGTGTCGAGTGACCTCTTTAACACCATTTACAATTAAAAATGAAAAGCAAGACAGTGCTCTCTAATTTGATTTTTTTTTTGTCCAGTAATTGTTATCTTGCCAAATGTCTTGGGATTTAAGTATGTGGAGAGGTGTGAATTTACACCACCCAAGTGATAGACAACTACTGAATTTACCAGAAAAAATGAATATTGTATGTGCTGATATTTGCATTTTTAATTATGCCTTTAATGCACCAAAAATTAACTTTTGTGATCATGCAGTTTCATTTACTCTGTTTTAATAGTAACCAATTAAAAAAATTAAATGCACATTTTGTCTCTTATCCCTTATAATCCCATCTTTGTTTTCTACCTTTTTAAAACATTTTGTCTTCAGCAACAAATTCATAATTCTGTTGCTTTATAATTAAGACTGTCAAAAAGGATTTTCCAGTTTGACTGATTTTTCCCTATTCAGTCATGTTCTAGAATACTAGTGGGTGGGTGCTATAGTGCTTTGGCTCTCTTCATGGAATTTCTGTGGGCAAGTATAAATGGAATGAATGGTTATATGCTGCTGACTTTCTTAAAAATATGCTAATTTTCTAGAAGGGCTGCTCATAGAATAGCTTGTGCAAGTTTAAATTGAATGGTTTATGACCTAAGAAGACACTATTATGTGCTCTTGTACATCTCAAAGTCTTTGGAAGACTCTGCAGGAAAGACAGAAAGCTGCTGCTCTAAATATCTGATCAGTTACTACAATACAAGAAGTTACAAGAAGGAATTGAAGACAATTTCCAGATCCGAATGTTTACAACAAGAGATAATGGTTATCTTGGTGTAGAAGTTAGTACCGTCTCCTCAGACAAAAAGAAATGGGTTCAAATTCCACTGCAAACTTGAGCAGAAAACCTTGCTAATATTTCATTGTGTGGTGAAGTAGTGTGGCAATATAGGATGCAACTTTTTAAATAGTTGTGTCCCCTTGCTTGTGGGAGTACAAAATTCCGAGGGGGGCGGGTTTCGGGGTTGTACACGATCAGAGAGTTTGTGCCAGTTACCTAGTTAGTCTTTTTAAAATAAGTAATCCTCCACTATAAAACTAAATGTTGGTCTGGAATGTATTGTGATTTAACTGTTAGCTGTAGTCTTGGTTCATCATAAAATTATATATTTTTTAAAACTTTAAGGTATATGTAATAGAACCAATCCAAATGGAGTTTGCACCCTGCCAAGTGGAAGCTAGAGTTGGGCAACAATTGGATTTGCCCCTCAAAATTTATGGCCTCATGAACACAGAAACAGAGGAAGAAGTTATGCTAACTGACTGCTCCCATTTTGACCTTGTGACAGAGATTGAAAATCGTGGTGTTTTCAAGAGTATAGAAGGTAACAAAAGAGAGCTTTTTTTTACTTTAGAATAAAATTATTTTGCAGAGTTTTAATGCAATTAAATGTGCATTTTCAAATGGGAATATATTTAAACTTCAAAACATTAAGCCATTTTCAAAATTTCTCAGTTGAAAATTGGTTTGGAGTTTGTCACCCATGTTCACCATTTCCAGTGCAACATATTTTTGCATTGCATTATTTTCATTTATTCGTACTGTTTATCTTTCAAAGGTCATAATAAAATTGGGGAATAAATAATTCATGTCTGATGAGAATCTGCACTACTTGTCCAAATGTGGGAAATGGCAGACAAATGTGTTTACAGTGAAATTCTGCAAAATGATGGAAGTAACATTGTTCCTCTAAAAAACTGGACAGAATTGGGACTTCAAACTTTGCATTAATATCAATAATTCTATATTGAATTGACATGTCAACATATGAAACAGATGAACAGGAAAAGATTTGCTGGTTCTTCAGAACTGTATCTCACTTAAGGAATGGCAGCTCACAAATAAGCCTCTGTCGTTGAATCTCTGTACAATGAATCTCTGTAGGGAGGGGTTGCATTCCTAGGAAAATATTCATATTGCAATTTTCTGTATTACAAACACTTGACAATTCTCATTGTGATTGATTAATCTTTTTTCCCCCACATGTAAATTTCATAATAATTAATTTTTATTCTATATCTCAAATTTTTGGTGGTGATTTCTGAATTCCAAGGGTGAATTTGCATTACCAGAAGCGTCATAATGTGGGACTACACAGAAAGGTAGAAGAACACTTTAAAAGAAGTCATGGCCCAGATGGGGGCAAGAGGAGGTGAACTCTGTAAAAATTTCTCTCTGGCCCTTCAAACAATTAGTACAGTAGATCCATATAAACTCAGGATAATCCATAAAGACCTTCCTCTATGATATATGTTAGTGCCAATTCAGTAACCAGCAGATTTCCCTATGAGATTTAAAACAAAATTAGCATGCATCACCTCAGCCTTCAAAGAATGGGGTTTCCCTTCCTCCACCATTGATGCTGCCCTCACCTGCATCTCCTCCATTTCCCAAACACATGCATTCACCCTATCTTCCCAATGTCTTAACAGTGATAGAGTTCCTCTTGTCTTTACCTATTACCCCTTGAGCATCCACATCCAACGTATCATTCCAACTTTCACCCTGCCCTCAAATTTACCTGGTCCATTTCCGACACCTCGCTCCCCTTTCTTGATCTTTCTGTCTCCATCTCTGGAGACGGCTTATCTACTGATATCTACTATAAACCTACAGACTCTCACAGCTACCTGGATTATTCCTCTTCCCACCCTGTCTCTTGCAAAAATGCTATCCCCTTCTCACAATTCCTCCGTCTCCGCCGCATCTGCTCTCAGGATGAGGCTTTTCGTTCCTGGACGTAGGAGATGTCTTCCTTTTTTAAACAAAGGGGCTTCCCTTCTTCCACCATCAACTCTGCTCTCAAACGCATCTCTCCCATTTCCTGCACATCTGCCCTCACTCCATCCGCCCACCACCCCACTCGGGATAGGGTTCCCCTTCTCCTCACCTACCACCCCACCAGCCTCCAGGTCCAACGCATAATTCTCCGTAACTTCCGCCACCTCCAATGGGATCCCACTACCAAGCACATCTTTCCCTCCCCCCCCTTTCTGCTTTCCGCAGGGATCGCTCCCTACGCAACTCCCTTGTCCACTCGTCCCCCCATCCCTTCCCACTGATCTCCCTCCTGGCACTTATCCTTGTAAGCGGAACAAGTACTACACCTGCCCTTACACTTCCTCCCTCACCACCATTCAGGGCCCCAGACAGTCCTTCCAGGTGAGGCGACACTTCACCTGTGAGTCGGCTGGTGTGGTATACTGTGTCCAGTGCTCCCGGTGTGTCCTTTTATATATTGGTGAGACCTGACGTAGACTGGGAGACCATTCCACGGAACACCTACGCTCTGTCCGCCAGAGAAAGCAGGATCTCCCAGTGGCCACACATTTTAATTCCACATCCCATTCCCATTCTGATAGGTCTATCCATGGCCTCCTCTACTGTCAAAATGAATCCAAACTCAGGTTGGAGGAACAACTCCTTATATACCGGCTGGGTAGCCTCCAACCTGATGGCATGAACATTGACTTCTCTAACTTCTGTTAATGCCCCTCCTCCCCTTCTTACCCCATCCCTGACATATTTAGTTTGTTTTTTTCTCTCTCTCTGCCCATCACTCTGCCTGTTCTCCATCTCCCTCTGGTGCTCCCGTCCCCTTTTCTTTCTCCCTAGGCCTCCTGTTCCATGATCCTTTCCCTTCTCCAGCTCTGTATCACTTTTGCCAATCACCTTTCCAGCTCTTAGCTTCATCTCACCCCCTCCGGTCTTCTCCTATCATTTCGCATTTCCCCCCCCCCCCCCATTACTTTCAAATCTCTTACTATCTTTCCTTCCAGTTAGTCCTGACGAAGGATCTCGGCCAGAAACGTCGACAGTGCTTCTCCTTATAGATGCTGCCTGGACTGCTGTGTTCCACCAGCATTTTGTGTGTGTTGTATCATTCTCTGTATCTTCTGTCATCTCCAAAAGGATCCTACCACCAAATGTATCTTTATCTCCCACTTCTCTCTGCTTTCTGCAGGGATCACTCCCTCTGATTCCCTTGTCCATTCATTCCTCCCCCATTAATCTCCCTCCTGGTACTTACATGATAAGTCATAGGAACAGAACTAGGCCATCTGGTCCATCAAGTCTGCTTCCCCATTCAATCTAGGCTGATCCTTTTTTTCCTCTTCTCAACCCCAGGTTTCCAGCCTTCTCCCTGTAACCTTTGATGCTGTGTCCAATCAAGAACTTATCAATCTCTGGCCTCCCCAGCTGCATGTGGCAACAAATTCCACAAATTCACCACCCTTTGGCTAAAGAAATGTCTGTTCACCTCTCATATGAAAGGGCGCCCTCTTGTCCTTGACTCTCCCACCATGGGAAACATTCTTTCAACATCTACTCTGTTTAGGCCTTTCAATATTGAAAAGGTCTCAATGAGATCCCCGCCTCATCATTCTGAATTCCAGTGAGTACAGACCCAGAGCCATCAAACGTTCCTCGAATGATAACCCTTTCATTCCTGGAATCATCCTTGTGAACCTCCTCTGGACCCTCTCCAATGCCAGCACATCTTTTCTAAGATGAGGTGCCCAAACTGTTCACATTACTCAAGGTGAGGCCTCACCAGTACCTTATGAAGCCTCAGCATCACGTCCTTGCTCTTGTATTCTAGTCCTCCTGAAATGAATGCTAACATGGCATTTGCCTTCCTCACCACCGACTCAACCTGCAAGTTAACCTTTAGGGTGTTCTGCACAAGGACTCCCAAGTCCCATTTATATACGGCATATAAAGAACTTGTCCCAACAGCGACTCCTGTGGAACACCACTAGTCACTGGCAGACTACCAGAAAAGGATCCTTTTATTCCACTCACTGCCTCCTACCAATCAGCAAATGCTTCAACCATGTTAGTAATATTTCTGTAATAACATGGGCTCTTAATTTTGTAAGCAGCCTCATGTGTGGCACCTTAACAAAGGCCTTCTGAAAGTCCAAATATACAACATCCACTGCATCCTCTTTATCTATCCTACTTGTCATCTCCTCAAAGAGTTCCAACAGGTTTGTCATGCAGAATTTTCCCTGAAGGAAACCATGCTGACTTTGTACTACCTTGTCCTGTGTCACCAAGTATTCCATCACCTCATCCTTAACAATTGACTCCAACATCTTCCCAACCACTGCGGTCAGGCTAACTGGTCTATCATTTCCTTTCTGTTGCCTTCCTCCTTTCTTAAAGAGTGGAGTGACATTTGCAATTTTCCAGTCCTCTGGCACCATGCTAGAGTCTAATGGTTTTTGAAAGATTTCTAATGCCACCACAATCTCTAACACTACCTCTTTCAGAACTCTAGGGTGCAGTTCATCTGGTCCAGGTGACTTATGTACCTTTAAGTCTTCCAACTTTTTGAGCATCTTCTCTCTTTTAATAGTAACTGCATCCACTTCTTTCACACACTACATCTGGCATTCTGCTAGTGTCTTCCACAGTGAAGACTGATGCAAAGTACCCATGTAGTTCATCAGCCATCTCCTTGTCCCCCATTATTATCTCTCCTGCCTCATTTTCTAGTGGTCCTATATCCACTCTCAATTTTCTTTTATTTTTAGCATACTTGAAAAATCTTTTACTATCCACTTTGATATTATTTTCTAGCTTGCTTTCATACTTCATCTTTTCTCTTCTAATGTTTTTTTTAGTTGCTTTCTGTAGGTTTTTAAAAAGTTCCCAGTCCTCTAATTTCCCACTAATTTTTGCATTGTTGTCACCCCATCTGACTACCTTCCAACCCCTCCAATATAATGTATAACCTTGGGCATCCAGCTCCCAACTACAACCATCCTTCAGCCAGGATTCAGTGATAGCTACAACATCATACCTGGCTACAACATCATACTTATCCCTACAAACGGCCAAAGTACCACACCTGTCCATTTACCTCCTCGCTCACAGGGCCCCAAACAGTCCTTCCAGGTGAGGCAATGTTATGCTTGTGAATCTGCCGGGGTCATGTGTTGTGTTCAGTGCTTCCAATGCAGCCTCCTCTATATTGGTGAGACCGTCATAATTTAGGGGACCACTTAGTCGCACACGTCCGCTCCATCTGCCAAAAGGGGAGCTTCCCAGTGGCCAACCACTTTAATTCTGATCCCCATTCCCATTCCCACATGTTGGTCCTTGCCTCCTCTTGTGCCATGATGAGGCCACCCTCAGGGTGGAGTGGCAACATATTCTGT
Source organism: Hemitrygon akajei (assembly GCF_048418815.1). Taxonomy (NCBI): domain Eukaryota; kingdom Metazoa; phylum Chordata; class Chondrichthyes; order Myliobatiformes; family Dasyatidae; genus Hemitrygon; species Hemitrygon akajei. The sequence continues at coordinate 17,042,549 of NC_133142.1, read as the reverse complement.
CTGGGTACCCTCCAACCTGATGGCATGAATATAGATGTGTCCTTTCGGTAAAATAAAATTTCCCCCCCTCCTCCCCTCTTCTTCTGTTCCCCACTTTGGTCTCTTAACTCTTCTCACCCACCTATCACCTCCACCTGGGTCCCTTCAGCCTTCTCTTTCTCCTATGATCCACTCAACTCTCCTATCAAATTAATTTCTCTCCAGCCCTTTCTTTACCTTCCTGATCCACCTGGCTTCATCTACCACCTTCTAGCTATCCTCCTCCCCCTCCCCCTTTCTTCTCAGTCCTGAAGGGCCCCCACCTGAAACGTCGACAGTATCTTCGTCTTCGTAGATGCAGTCTGGCCTGCTGAGTTCCTCAAGCATCTTGCATGCATTGCGTCGACTGCTCATTAATTTCCACAGATGCTGCCTGACCTACTGAGTCCATCCAGCATGTTGTGTGTGTTGCTTTGTATTTCCAGCATCTGAGGAATTTCTCATGCTTATGATTAGCCACTACCCTGAGAAGAGGACAACATAATATCCATTATGTTCCTATGCTTAAATGGGTTAAAATTTTGTATCTCCAAGACCTTGGCAATTTATTAAACTGGAAACATCATTGCAGTATCCAGCACTTCAATTTTATTAATTTCTGTTAGGTCACCTCCAAGTCTGAGCTACAGTAAATTAAATGGACCCATGTATATAGCTTTCTGAGTAGCTTGAAGTTCATTAAACTAAAAAACAATATTACGGATCTCCTTTGGCCTATTTCCAGGACTGCTATAATCATCCACAATCACAGGGTAAAGCAAGAATGTTTGTAACTGTAGTATTGTTTAATAAATTAATTGTAATGCACTGCTTTTCTTGACTGAATTGGTCACATCTTACAAATGTCCAAAAAAAAAGGCATTTTTTCGCACATAAAACCATTTCTCAAAGACTTAAAAACTTAGCAAGCAGTTGGTTGGTGGGTTGTGAGGTATAGAGAGGAAGTTAGTGGGGGAGGGGGCTGCTGTGTTAATCCAGGAAGGCTGTAGCATTAATTGTTGACTGATCTCCGCCACTGTAAAGAGTGGACCTAGGCACTCCACCCTGGATTGGGAGCGGAGAGTTAGCTCAGGCTATGATGACCAATTTTGATTAAGATCTTTGTGTTTGGTACCTGTTCTCAACCCTCTCCTTCCAGGCTTTGTGATGATGATATACTACTACATAATTTTTACTAAATGATATTTTTAAAATCAATGTACCCAGTACAAAATTATGTATTTAAATAACTTCAGCTATTAACATTCAGTAAATCAACTGCTAGAGCTCAACATTAACAATTTTACACCTGAATACCTCTTTAATCCAAATGAGTTAGTACGTTATAATAAGCAACTGCCAGTTGAATTTAATACACATGCCTTTTAAAAGTGCTTTGTAAGAAATTATAGCAAAATATTTCTGTAATGGTAGAAAATTTTCTGTAGTTCATGATGGGATAACCTGTGTTTAATCTGAGGAAGTATTCCCTTCCAATGACGGGGAAATATTTTCTGCCAGTTTAGTATCTCACAGCTAACAATGGGAGTAGATTATAATGCATTTTAATTATAAAAGTGCTCTGTATGTTAAAATTAATTTTTCTGGATGTTTTATCAGGGAGATTGGAACCAGGTGCTAAGCACTGCAGTGGAATAAGAGTTCAGGCCGAGGCTCCAGGCTACACAACTCTTGTCGTTAGTTATAGTCACGGCCATGTGTATCTCAGTGCCAGCATCACGATCGCTGCATATGTGCCGCTTAAAGTAAGTATTTACAATGAAGACTTACAGAGAGTCGGAGCGTCATACCACACAAACTTTTGGCCCAGCTTGTCGCTGCTGACCTCAATGCATATCTATACTAATTGAATTTGCCCCCGCAGACACGCAACCACTTTATGCCTTTGCTATCTAAGTATCTATTCAAATTCCTTTTAATCGTATCTGTTTCCACCCGCCCCGCCTCCTCCTCCTCATTGTGTGGAAAATTGTACCCATCTGACTTCCTTTAAAGTTCTCCCCTCTCGCTCAGTTCAACAATCAGCATAATGTTTGTAGATAGCTGAGCGTCAGTGTGTGCCTGCTGCTTTTCTGACTGTTGCATTAATGTACTGTAATTTTCTCCATGATGGTGAATGTGGGCAGTGCCGTGTCCAAAGACCTATTTTCATGTAGTAAATATTCTCAGTCTGAAGTTCCCTGAGGAATCTTTATCAGATAAATGTGGTTGGTGGCTTGTATGATGGAAGCACCCTCTTTAAATTTCCTTTCTTTTCACTTCTCTTTTTGTTTGCATTAGCCTTGAACTTCAACTCAGTCCAAACCCTGGTTTCAAAAAATAAACTGAATTCCCCTCCCCAGTCCCCAGCCTCCATATCTGACTCCTGGAGTGTCTGTTGGGTTTTGACTAGCGCCAGGCATCAAAGTTCAATCCTAACCCGCTGTGTGGAGTTCACACATTCTCATTGTGACCTTGGATTTCTTCTGGCACTTGCTTCCACATATTTTCCCAAAACATCCCGGTTATCAGAATCAGGTTTATTATCACCAGCACGTGATGTGAAATTTGTTAACTTAGCAGCAGCAGTTCAATGCAATACATAGTATAGAAGAGAAAAAAATAAATAAAATAAAAATAATAATAAATAAATCAATTGCAGTATATGTATGTTGAATAGATTAAAACATGCACAAAAAAACAGAAATACTGTATATTAAAAAAGGGGAGGTAGTGTCCAAGGATTCAATGTCTATTTAGGAATCGGATGACAGGGGAAAAAGCTGTTCCTGAATCGCTGAGTGTGTGCCTTCAGGCTTCTGTACCTCCTCCCTGATGGTAACCGTGAGAAAAGGGCATGCCCTGGGTACCGGATGTCCTTAATAATGGACGCTGCCTTTCTGAGACACTGCTCCCTGAAGATGTCCTGGGTACTTTGTAGGTTAATTGGCTCTGATAAAACTCCCCTTATTGTACGTGGTTGGTTTGCAATTCAGAAGGCATCCACATCTGTAAGACTCCAGTAATTCCTTCCAGGCAAGTGTTAGCAATGGACATTGTGTCTTCTTCATGAGTATATATATTTTTTAATTGGAAATGCCTTTTATTATTGCCCATATTTGATTGCTCCTGAACTGTAGAGGCAGCTTTGAAAGTTGGACTTTGGTTACAAAGTGATCTCTGTGCTATGTTCTACCTTAAGCACTACTTTTAGAGCCAAGAGTTACATGGAAATCAGTGTTACACATTATTAGTAGCATATGAATTTGTATTATAATTTTTCAGTATGTGTTATGAAAGCATGACGTCTGTCTTCCAATTTTCAGGCTGTTGATCCAGTATCTGTTGCTTTGGTAACGTTGGGGTCATCAAAGGATATGCTCTTCGAGGGAGGACCCAGGCCATGGGTTTTAGAGCCTTCAAAGTTCTTCACTGAGCTTACAGCTGAAAATGAAGAGAGCATCAATCTTCATCTTATAAGCTCCCCTGCATTTAGAAACCAACCAAAGCATTTGGTTAGAGCCACCTGCACAGCACTGGGAGAGCAGGTAAGAAACAGCAGCTTTTGCTGCGTCTCATATTTTAAGTTGAACTACTTTCAACGATGATTTCCTGACACAAATACTACAATATTATGCAATAAAAAGTCTATGTATCAACTTCTTTCCAAGATGAATATGATACTTAGTTGGAATATCTAAGTAAATCTGCAAATTATTTGTAGACTTTCATGATACTTAAAAATATCGTTTTCTTCAAATTCACTGTACAGATGACTGCTTCTCACCTGGCTGTAGTATTTTGAGAATATTGCAATATCATTGGCTCAATCATTGATTATTATCTTAAACTATTTAAACTTTCCATTAAATGTATTTTTCTTTCTTTTTTTTAGGTTTTGGCCTTGTCGGTTGGAAACAAGCCTAGCTTAAAAAACTCTTACCCTGCAGTCGAACCAGCTGTCATCAAATTTATTTGCTCTCCTCCTACAAGGTTTACCTTGGCTCCTGTGTACCTAAGTTCTCAACTGGACCTATCATGCCCTTTGCTTCAACGAAATAAGCAAGTTGTATGTCAAATTTTTTTTTTAAATTGTAAACTTACAATTTCTAACGAGTTTAATTTTTCATGGCAAAATGATTATCAAGTTTTTTTAAGAGTTTAGGCCTTATACATCTGTTTTCTTTTGGACAGCATTTTTAGTTTAGCTCCCTTTAATTTTTTTTTTAAGAAAAACAATTGAAATAATTACTTTATGGAAACTGTGGCCTACAGGAAGGCTCTACGGCAGGTAGTCAAAACTGCCTAATGCATCACCAGCACCTGCTTACCTGCTATCGAGAACATATTTACACAAGGGTTCTGGAAGAGAGTCAGTAACATCATGAAGTATCCCACTCACTCTGCCCATGGACAGTTTGTCCCACTCCCAATGGAGAGGAGGCTACATTATCATCCACGCCCGAGCCACCAGCCTCAAAAACAGTTACTTTCCCCAAACAGTAAGGCTGATCAACACCTCCACCCCCAACCCAACCTTCCATGGCACCAACCACCACCACCACTTTATTATTTCCTGTCAGTCACCTTGTGCCTAATGTCACTTTATGGAATGCAATCAGTCTAAGTAGATAAGTTATCTTATGTACTTATTTATTATGTCTTTTCTAATTGCGTTATTTTTGTGCAACATCAAATCGGGAGTTACAATTATTTTGTTCTCCTTTACACTTGTGTACAGGAAATGACACTAAACAATCTTGAGTCACGTATCTTAATAGTACTGCATTTCTTCTAGGTTCCTGTGTCAAATTATCGGAATCCAGTCCTTGATTTGGAGGCATATGACCAGCAAGGGCGTAAATTTGACAACTTTTCTTCCCTTAGCATTTTGTGGGAGTCATCAAAGCCTTCCTTAGCCAGTGTTGAGCGCAGCATGCCTATGCAAATGAAGATGAAAGATCATGGAAATGGACAAAAGAAACAACATGGTATTGTTAATATGTAATTAATTGGTTTACTCTGCAAAGGTTTAATCACTTGCACAGCCTAACTCTATGCATTTCATTCTTTCAAGGTTTACAAACTCTGCTGGTTCATCATGAATCAGGAACAACTTCAGTCACAGCAAATGCAACAAGCTACCAGCAGGAACATCTCATCGCAGCTAAAGTTAAATCCAGGGTATGCACTTAGTTTAAGCAGAATAATAGAGTGAACTGCAGTGTACAACTTATTCAAGAATGGTTTGCCAAAGGCTGATTTACATTTGGGGGAAAATGTTTTAATTGTTATACTTGATTAAAACATGGTTAAAGATGAATTCTGGCCACTCTAATTTTGATTTTCCTTAAATAACAGTATGATCCATTACTACCTGTATCAGCTACCATTGAATTGTTGCTTGTGGAGGATGTTAAAGTTATTCCAGAGAACATTACCATTTACAACCATCCAAATATTAAGGTAAAATTCAACAAAGATTTTGGGATACAGATTCCTAAAGGGTCTCTTCAGAAAATATTTATTCAAGTTCAATATTTTCTTTTTTTTTAATCTATAAGGCAGAGCTTTCACTTAAGGAAGGATCAGGGTACTTTTTCATTAATACAAGTTCAACAGAACTGGCAAAGGTTGTATATCAGGAGGCCCATAACACTGCACAGGTGAGTCATTCTTCTTAATATTATAGGGGAAGGTTGGGAGTGTTCTCAGTGGTGCTTGATTAGAATTAAACCATCTTATTATATTTTAACAATGGGCTAATTGAAAAATAATTGGAATTCATAAAAACTTTTATAGCTTTGGGTAATTTAAGAATGCTAAATTGCCTTTAATTGAAAGTACTCAGCTAATTATTAGCTAATTAGGGTATCTGAACAGATACATGTGGAAGCTTTATACCAAACATATTTCAACTAAGTATGTTTTGTTTTCTTTAGGTGTTGCCAGTTCATCCAGGAATTTTGACTGTTTTGGTCCATGATTTGTGCCTGTCTTTTCTGGGGCCTGCGAAAGCTGAAGTGCACATATCAGATATCTTAGAGTTATACGTACGGGTTGTGGACAAGGTTAGTCTACAAAAGTTACTTTCAAGTGCAGTTGAATAAAGAAATAACAAATAACACTAAGCTTTAGGATTCTTGTATGTTAAAAGCAAATAAGTTTTGATTTGTACAACTTAATGGTGAGAACGTATTGTTAGCAAGGATGGCTATTTGAAAGTCTTGTTTGTTATGCACAAGTGCAATGAAAAACTTACAGCAGCGTCACAGGGACATAGTATTGATTAAGCAGCATTCACAAGAAAAACTTAAACACAAATTATACATGATTTTAGAAGAAAACACAATTAGTACGTGAAACCCCCTTGTTTCCTTGGCTGCGTAAGTCTGGGGAAGACAATCTCCAGTCCCGCCAAACTCGCAAAACCGAGACAGCTCTCCCACTCCAAATCCCAGTTTCTGTGGATGCTGTGCAATTTGCTACCCTGTCACAAATTAGTGCCACGAAATGACAGAGAGTACGCTGCATACGATTAAAGGAATTATATTTATGAATCTTAACTATATTAAAGAGAAACAAAAAGAAAAGGGCCCATTTTAATTGAACAGCCAAATGTGCACAAGTTGGAGCTGAATGTTTCACCGTATCACCGATCCTCAATCGATCATCGCCCCTGGCTTCAGGGAATCACGGTGCCGCTCTGGGTTGAATCCTATGACCTGTTCTCTCCAGCGTCTTCTCTCTTCATCTCCCACCAAACAAAAGCCCCAAGCCCAACCTTAGTGTCCCTCACCAGAAAAACCTCCCCTCAGTTCTATCATCTAATTGGATGGCACGATTTCTCATCATCCCTTATCTTCAACAATAACTCAAAACAGGCTGACAGCAGAACAGACTGCTCGTACAGAACTGCTGAATGAAATACCTACAGCATAACAGTGAAAATACGAACCAAGGCATTACATACAAAATAAAACTCAGTCCAATTTCTGGCAAAGTGATCAAAGTTGCTAAACTGTAATGATTAGGGTCGTGGCAGCTGGCTGAAAAAATGGAAGTTTGAATGGAAGTAGGTGTTCTTGAACCTGTCTGTGTTGAACTGCAGGCTTCTGTACCTCCTGCCTGTGATGGAAAAGATTTTCAAGGATGAACACTATATACTACAGCATGAACAGAATAATAAAGATGAACAACTGTAGTTTGGGGGGGTGGGGGGACAAGTGATCAAGGATCAGTTAGACTGAAACAAAGAAGCTGTAAGGAGATTTAACACTTTTTTTTTAAAGTAGCAAGGGATATGATGGGATGGATTGGAAAATAAATTTCCTCTGTAAAAGTGATATGGATGGTTTGTCAGTTTAGACCATATGACATAGGTGTAGAATTAGCCCATTCAGCCCATCAATTTAAGCTGAAACATTTTAACATTGTTTCATTGTGCAAGGAAAGAAATGAGGGACAATACTCTTCATGGTGTGTTTGAGCATAAAATGTGGTACCATAGAGAATACTCGAGGCATCAATTGATTCTTCAAAAGGAAAACAACCTGTTCTTCAAACACAGCAAACTGATGCGGTTCTGAGTAAACAGCAGAAAATTGTTATAAATATAAACATGATGGGTGAATTATGACTGTAAATATTTTACAGTTTTGGAATCTGTTAATCATGGCACTTAGCAAAATTATAATTGAGGCATTCTATCTGCATTCAAAAAATGTTAAGTTGCATTTATCTCTGCAGATTTCAACTTCCCTTTGGTGTCCATTGTGAAATTACTTCATTAAACAATGTACAAGTTTGATTATAGTTATGCCATTACATATGGTAGAACTGCTTTATTAAATGGAAAGGTTTCAGGAGCAGAAAGCCAAATAAACAATTGTGTGGAATATAGGAATTCATATAACAGGTCAGAGGCAATGGAAATACAAGAGATTATTAAGTACTGGAATCTGGAGCAAAAATCATGGTGCTGGAAGAATTCAGTGGGTCATGTATCTTCTGTGGAGTGAGGGCCGTGCATCCACTGTGGAGGGAAATGGATAATGATTGTTTCAGGTTGAGACCCTTCATCTGGACTGAAAGATAGAGAGGAGATGGCTAGTATAAAAAGTTAAAGGGAAGGAGTGATGCAGGAGCTGGAAAATGATAGGTGGACGCAGTTGCAGTCGGATGATAGGCAGATGGAGGAAGGACCCGTGGAAACAGTGACACAAGCTTGGGTTCGGTGATATTGTGGAGGCAGCTAAGGGCTGAAGATATGGAGTCTGCTAGGAGAGAAAGATGTAGGTTTGCTTATTATATCTTTGATAGTCAACTCAAGTTCAAAGTTCAAAGTTCAAAATAAATTCATTATCGAAGAACATGTATGTCACCATATACCATTCAAACCTGAGATTCCTTTTCTTGTGTACGTACTCACTAAATCCAATTCAGTTTATTCCTCAGATTATTTAAATTGCATTTATAAAAGCATCTGGTACTAAAATAAATTTGTCTTCCACAGGTCGAGATTTTTAAAACTGTGAAAGCCTATGTGAGAGTTCTGGATTATTCAAAAAAACCCTTCTTGTCCAAATACTTACCATTCATGAAGTTAAAACTGAAAGCAGCTTCTCAAATACTTTCTTTGGAGTAAGTAAGATTTTTTGACCTTCAGAAAATTATTAGCTTCATCCTTTTAATCTCTCAAGAATGAAGACCAGGTCATGCTGGGATAACTATTCGGCTCATGGTGCATTTTCATTCTTAGTCATTAATGCTTGATCTGATTATTTTTTTCAACCCTTCCCTCCCTCCCACTTTCCATCCACTCGCACACTTTCTATTTTAGGCCACTTGATGACATCCTTGATGATTACACTGTTGGCTTTACTGTTAAAGGTATTGCTATAGGACAGACAAGCTTGACAGCAACTGTGGTAACCAGAGATGGCAAAAAACTAAGTTCTGCACCTCAGCAAATTGAAGTAAGTTAGAGTATGGTCTTGACCAGTTTCTATAATTGTTTGAGAAGTCTCATCATCATGATGATATAAACTATCAAACCGTTGTACAGAATTCAAAAATTCTTATTATTAAAATATAAAGAATATCAGATGTAATGTTTAGTCACTGTATATCTGTTATCCCCCCACCCTTCCTCTGTTCTGCAGGTATTCCATCCTTTTCGGTTGATTCCAAGAAAAGTAACACTCATTGTGGGTGCAATGATGCAGGTAGGCTGGGATCAAAGTGATTACTTCTGACAAATATTTGGAACAGAACCATGCTGAAACATTTTAACGTTAAATAAAAGATGCAGAATATTGGATGTTACGCAACTATTTCTAAGGCTGGGCAATTTAAATCGACTCTTGCAGATCACATCTGAAGGAGGTCCACAGCCTCAGTCCAACATCATATTTTCCATAAGTGATCCAGACCTTGCTACGGTAAATAACATCGGACATGTGAAGGGGCTTGCAATTGGAAGTGGGAAAGTGACAGGTGTAGTCCAAGTCATTGATGCCGAAAGTGGAAAAGTGGTGGTGATTTCTCAGGTAAGTGCAGAGGAGTTAAAACATGAGGTTCCTTAACTGCATTTTACATCAGTCCATATATTACTTGTATCCATTGACCACAGAGGTTTCTGAGAGTATAAAGTTCCTACTCTACTGAAATTCCTCAGCTACTTGTATTACTAATGCTCTGTGGAGAAAGCAGATAAAATAAATTGTATGCTTGGGTTAATCCTCTGTTTGAAAAGGAAACTTTCAGCTAAGCCCTCTGAGTATTAATATTCATTTAAGCTTGCATGCAAGGTGTCATTTACTTCAAAGTATGCAGGAGAATCCTTCCAATATTCATTCACCAAATCAAGCCTTCAAATATATTTTTGTTAACTTAGAAATCATACAGTTATGAACTAAACATAATAGCTGAAATTTTTAATCTTCAGATAGTTTTAACTGGTCTCACAACAATGGTCATAAAGTGGTTCTTTTATAAAGGCGATATTCCTAATTAGTAACTGTCTCAGATCATATAATTGGTTAATTATCAATAAGAGGTAGGTGATAGGTAGCTGGCAAGCTACCAGCAATGCCTGCTGTGTTCCGCCAGCATTTTGTGTGTGTGGCTTGAATTTCCAGCATCTGCAGATTTCCTCGTGAATGCAAAACTTAATTTTGTTATCAGTAAAAAAAAATCCTGCATTCCCATACCTACAAGTCGTCTTCTTGTGTGGCTTTCACCTCCCCATAGAGGAAAAAAATGAGCAAAATGAAGTTTACCTAATAGTTTAAAAGGCACCATTTTAATCTTGTTTTTGTATTAAGTGATTTTTCAGATCCAGTTGAGTTTATTGTCACATGCACAATACAGTGAGGTGCAGGTACAATTAAAATTCATGCAGCAGCAGTGTCACATGAATTTAAATTAAACAACAACACATACAACATAAGTTATATACACAGATTATACATCTTAGTGAAGTAAAGGGTGACTGCAAAACAAGATATTACTGCAAACAGATCCACAATCGGACAAGTCCACGGTAGTGCGAAAGGTGGCCTGTAATGTTGTGTTGCTGAGGTAGAATAAAGGTTGTGCAGGCTGGCTCAAGGACCTGATGGTTATTGGAAAGTACCTGATCCTGAACCTGGTGATGCAAGATTTACTTCACATTGCTATTTTATGAAGAACTAATGGTTGTTCATTTATTTCCTTTAAATGAAAGATTTTTTCAGTCTTTCCACATAACTTGCATCCTTTTACACACAGAAAGCAATGAGTCATCTCCATTGTTTCTCAGCAACCAGAAGGAGTGACTGGATGAGCAATTCATAAATGACCTCTTCTCATTTGTATTCAATTCTTTTGAGTCTTGTCTCAGCTTTGCTGATTGCTACTCTGCATTGGTTGGACATGCCAAGATGTTGTCTATGAGGACTCCTGGGTCTTTTTCCAACAACGTTGTTGGCAATTGCTTCAACATTTATTGAATATATGCCATCCATTTTTCCCTTGTGAGTAGTGCTTAAATTGCATTTGGTTCTTTTCTCTGCACTATGGTCTATATTTCATGAGCAGCCTTTTCTTTTAGATTGCTATGTTTCTCCCTGGTTTAATACCCCTGTAAATTTGACAAATTTGCCTTAAGCTTCTGATCCAAGATGCTAATAACGTTGGGACTTCTGTTGTTTCTAAGCTACAACTCCTGTGGCACCCTTTCAGAACCCTAGAATCTCCCCATTTTACCTCCACCTTGATACACCAACAAAATGGAAACCATGGACTAACTGGGAGATCCAATCCCTACCGAAGTCTAGGACTGCAGCATTCAAATCAGGTGATCCTGACCTTTACAAGAAATTGAGATACAACCTCTGTAAAGTTATCAGGGGATACCAGTCCCAAATCGAGTCCCCAACCAGCTGTCAGCTGTGGCAGTAATGGACTACAAAACGAAGCTCTGCGACAGTGCATCCCTTCCAAATGAGCTTAACATGTTCTGTGCACGTTTTGAACAGATGGAGATCGGAATGTCACTACCCACCCCAAAAAATGTTACTATAGTTTCAACGTCAAGGTTAACGTTCACTTCTCCTGCTATTGACATTGTAAATGAAGCTCCAAAAGATTTGATTGTAATTTCTCTTGATTCTGCCATGATACAGATTTTGTGGCCAGTGTTGAACTGCAATCACTCATTCGTAGCTTTGAAGAGATCAGCACGCTCTGCAGGATAATATACACCCTGCGATTCATTTCAACCTCCTCTGGTGTTCATCAGCAAGCTGATAGCGGAATATTGTTTGGACTTTTCAAGTCAAGTCACTTTTATTGTCATTTCCACCATAACTGCTGGTACAGTTCATAGTAAAAATGAGACAACGTTTTTTTCAGGACCATGGTGTTACATGACACAGCACAAAACCTTAGACTGAACTATGTAAAAAAAGAACACAGAAGAAACAACTACACTAGACTATAGATCTACCCAGGACTGCATACAGTGCAGGCGTTACAATAAATAATAAACAAGACAATAGGGCAGTAAGATGTCAGTCCAGGCTCTGAGTATTGAGGAGTCTGATAGCTTGGGGGAAGAAACTGTTACATAATCTGGTCGTGAGAGCCTGAATGCTTCGGTGCCTTTTCCCAGACAGCAGGAGGGAGAAGAGTTTGTATGAGGGGTGCGTGGGATCCTTCATAATGCTATTTGCTTTACGGATGCAGCGTGTAGTGTAAATGTCCGTAATGGCGGGAAGAGAGACCCCGATGATTTTCTCAGCTGACCTCACTATCCGCTGCAGGGTCTTGCGATCCGAGATGGTGCAATTTCCGACCCAGGCAGTGATGCAGCTGCTCAGGATACTCTTAATACAACCCCTGTAGAATGTGATGAGGATGGGGAGAGGTGGGAGATGGACTTTCCTCAGCCTTCGCAGAAAGTGGAGGCGCTGCTGGGCTTTCCTTGCTATGGAGCTGGTGTTGAGGGACCAGGTGAGATTCTCCGCCAGGTGAACACCAAGAAATTTGGTGCTCTTAATGATCTTTACCGAGGAGCCATCGATGTTCAGCGGGGAGTGGTCTCCTGAAGTCAGCAACCATCTCTTTTGTTTTGTTCACATTCAGAGACAGGTTGTTGGCTCTGCACCAGTCCATTAGCCGCTGCACCTCCTCTCTGTAAGCTGACTCGTCGTTCTTGCTGATGAGACCCACCACGGTCGTGTCATCGGCAAACTTGATGTGTGTTGCAGCACAGTCGCGGGTCAGCAGAGTGAACAGCAGTTGACTGAGCATGCAGCCCTGGGGGTCCCCGTGCTCATTGTGATGGTGTTGGAGATGCTGCTCCCGATCCGGACTGACTGAGGTCTCCCAGTCAGGAAGTCTAGGATCCAGTTGCAGAGGGAGGTGTTCAGGCCCAGTAGGCTCAGCTTTCCAGTCAGTTTCTGAGGGATGATTGTGTTGAATGCTGAACTGAAGTCTGTGAACAGCATTCGATCGTACGTGTCTTTTTTGTCCAGGTGGAGGGTGATGGCAATGGCTTTTGTTGAGTGGTTGGGATGGTACGCAAACTGCAGGGGGTCCAGTGAGGGGGGCAGCAGGGTCTTGATATGCCTCATGAAGAGCCTCTCGAAACACTTCATGATGATGGATGTGAGTGCAACGGGACGGTAGTCATTTAGGCAGGACACTGAAAACTGCTTCAGCACGGGGACAATGGTGGTGGCCTTGAAGCAGGTTGGAATGGTGGCGCTGCTGAGGGAGATGTTGAAGATGTCAGTGAGAACATCTGCTAGCTGGTCTGCACATCCTCTGAGCACTCTGCCAGGGATGTTGTCTGGTCCAGCAGCCTTCCGTGGGCTAACAGCACAGGGTTCTTCTCACATCAGCCACGGTGAGACACAGCACCTGGTCATTTGTAGGAGGGGTGGACTTCCTCGCCACCACGTCATTTTCCGCCTCAAAGTGAGCGTAGAAGTTATTCAGCGCATCTGGGAGGGAGGCATCATCCGCACAGTCAGGTGATGTTGTCCTGTAATTGCTGATGTCCTGGATGCCCTTCCACATGTGCCGCATGTCGCCGCTGTCCTGGAAGTGGCTGTGAATTAGCTGGGCATGTGCATGCTTTGCCTCTCTGATGGCTTGGGACAGTTTGGCCCTCGCTGTTGTTAGGGCTGCCTTGTTGCCTGCTCTGAAGGCGGAGTCGCGGGACCTCAGCAGCGCAAGCACCTCTGCGGTCATCCATGGCTTCTGGTTAGCGCATATAGTGATGGTCTTGGACAGAGTAACATCATCAATGCACTTGCTGATGTAGCTGGTCACTGATGCTGTGTACTCCTCTAAGTTGGTAGAGTCGCCATCGGTTGCAGCCTCCCTGAACATGTGCCAGTCAGTGTGCTCAAAGTGGTCTTGAAAAAGTGGTCTTGAAAAAGTCACCTTAGCAACCCAGAGCCCTGATTAACCCTAATCTCATCATGGGACGATTTACAATGACTAATTAACCTACTTTGGACTGTGGGAAGAAACTGGAGAACCTGGGGGAAACCTGGAGGACCTACAGAGACTCCTTACAGAACTGTCCCAGAATTGAATCTGAACTCTGGAATGCCCCGAGCTGTAATAGTGTTGCATCAATTGTTACGCTACCATGGCTCCGAAGTCTAACTTTTTGATAAACTTTACACAAACAAAATGAATGTTGGAAAACATACCTGGGAAATATCATAAACTAATAAAGAATTTTAAAATTCTGTGGAATTAGCATCACGAAATGGAGAAATTGACCTCTACAAATTTACGACCCTTTTTTCAGAACTTTGGTCAACAGGAATTTGTATTAATTTTAACATGAAAAAAAACTCAGCTCATCTCTACTCAAAAAGTTAAAGTTCACATTAATTCACACTCAACAATACAAAAGGAGCTGAGCATTATCTGTCACAAGGCAGAATAATTGATAGTATTCTATCGACTAACCTGAACAATCACTCCCTCAGCACCAAACACTGTAGATGTAGTGTATATTATCTGTAATGTATACACAGATGGTATACAAGAGCACTCCTAAGTACAAGATCTTCACAATCAGGAAGGGTAAGGTGATTATGTGCTTGGGACTACCTCACCACCTCACGTAGGATCCTTTCCAAGTTGCCTTCTGATTCAGAAATATATTTTCTGTTTTGCTTTGCCACTGGGTCTAAACCCATGAACTTCCTACCCAAACACACAATAGAGGTTTAGCTTATCACCATCTTCTCAAGAGCAGTAAGTGATGAATTGAGTATTTAGGAGTGCTGTTTGTAAACTCAGTTGTCCTGGTTGCAAGGCTTACAAGTTCTAATGGGTGATAAAGTGGTCCTTCCCCGTGGAGCAACACTTCACACCTGAATCTGTTGGGGTCATCTTTTGTATCCAGTGCGGCCTCCTCTACATTGGTGTGAGGAGATTGGGGGGGCTTTGTCGAGCACCTTCTCTCCATCTGTGAAAATCAAAATTACCCGGTGATCAGCCATTTTAATACCCATTTCCCATCCCGGTTACAACATTCCAATCATGGCTTTCTCTTCTGCCCAATGAGGGCATTCTCAGGGTAGAGTAACTCTTTATATTTCATCTGGGTAGCTTCCAACCTGATGGAATGAATATTGGTTTCATCTCCAGTAACAATAAAATTTCTTGCTCCCTTCCTCTATTCCCCATTCTGGCCTCACCACCTGCCAATCAGCTCCCCTGGTGCCCCTCCTCCTTCCCTTTCTCCCATGGTCCACTCTCCTCTCCTGTCAGATTCCTTCCTCTCCAGCCCTTTACCTTTCCTACTAACCTTACTTCACCTATCACCTAGCTATCCTCTTTCCTCTCCCCCCACCTTTTTATCCTGGCATCTTCCCACTTCTTTTCCAGTTCCTGAAGAAGGGTCCTGGTTCAAAATGTCGACTGCTTATTCATTTCCACAGATGCTGCCTGACCTGCTGAGTTCCGCCAGCCTTTCATGTGTGGAGTTTAATACATTCCATGCACATTTTGGACAGTAAGGGACTGGAATGCCACCACCCATCCCGACTACCTCCAGTGCTCTTGAACTCACTAAACTATTGGGAATGTTGGATCAGTCTTCGAGAGTAAACCTGCAGAAAGCATCTGGCCCATTTCCTGGTTGGAGTACTTGCAGCTATTTTTAATCTCACTGTACATGCTGATCCTACTGATTTCCTCCTCAAAAATGACTTTCCTTCTGGGAGTCATTTTAGGGGAGCTTCACTAGATTCCTTCTCAATAAGGAGATAGAACTTTTATCCCCCATGTTGTGCAGGTGTGTTCACATTGCAATAAATGAGAATGTGCAGCTTTCCCCTCCTAGTCGTTTGAAGCTGAATTTGCAATACTTTAGCTTTTATCTGTTCCGAAGGAAGTGAGCCACAAGAACTTGATTTTGCAATTTATTGACTTGTGTATAATTGTTTTGGATGAATGAGCAATAGCCAAGGGCTGCTGCACTCACTCAGTATTATTCAGTGTGGTTCTGTACCTTTTCTTCCGGGAGTTGGCATGAAAGATTTTAGTCTACCTTGAACTAAACAGTGGAAATTGCTATTTCTGCACTTTGTCATCTTTGCTCTTTGCAGGAATACAATAGAAAGCACATATTCTCAAAATGACTATAATTGCGTTGTTAATGTTCATCTTGTTCTACTTAATGGCCTTGCTCTGATGTTACAAGGTTTTGCATTCTACATCTTATCCTTGTTGCAATTTTTCTCCTCCAGTTGAGAGAGCCGTTTTCAGTCCTTCGTGACAAAGTGCGTAATACATTGATATTTTCAGGTGTCCTTAGTCTTGTTACTGGACTTAATGCTGAAGTTTTATTCAGACCCCAGCTAATGTTGCTCTTTAGATTCACATCTAAATCATTCAATCATCTCACCCTTGTATTCATCCCTTTCTGCTTTCCATTTGTGGAGGCCAAGCAACACCTTGTGTTATGGGTCATGCTGGTGTCAAATAAAATATGGATTCTCACCTACTGATTTTGTTTAAATTGTTCTTTGTTCCATTGTCAGGTGAAGGAAACAGCCAAAGGGGTTTTCTTCACCTTTTTAATGTTGTTTTTGACAAATTTCCCATACTGCAAATGCAATACATTCCTTCTTCTTCAAGAACTTCTCAAGCTCATTTACTAGTATGACTGTTACCTGGTCTTATAAAGCTTCAACTTTTCACATTTTGTATCAGTTTTAATGGTACCTTTGCCAGCAATCCTCAGTTTCCCCTCTAAAACATACATGAAGCAAGTTCGTGCCTATATGCAGTAGGCATTCATTGTGATGGATATAAATCCTGATTCCCTTCTATTCCCAATTGCACTTGGAGTTCATCTAAGTTTATCTTCTAGAATTAAAAATAATGGAAAACATTAAATCTTTAGATTTGCCTCACTTGCATCAGACACACCTGATGATCTAAATCTGTTCAATCAATAGTGTTGACATTGGTGATGACCTCTTGCTTTAACCAGTGTGTGTTATCACGAGTCACTTTTCCTCAGATGTTGGCAGTACTGCTGCAGAGTCATAAAGCTGAATGTTCAAACCTCGCTGCAGGATTTGAGCACTGAGTCCAAGCTGACCACGTAGAAGAATCCTGCTCTGTCAGAGGTGTTGCTTTTTGAATGAGATACTAATTTGAGGATGCTGCCTTCAAGCATGAACAACTTATTTTGGTACTGATGCGGCAGAATAATAGGAAAAAAGATCAAACTGTCATATGCATATATCTGTAATACCTTTAATACTGATGTGGATACAAGCTTATATTACCCTCTAATGCAAATTATTGTTTTAAGTTCAAATTGGAATAAAGAGCTGGAGAGTTTCACCAGTATTTTTGGATCAATATTTATATTTATGTGCTCGCTGCTGCTTTTGACAAGACTACAATGACTATGCTTCAAAAGTAACATTTTGTCTAGGGTCCCATTTTTGAGAATGTAATGAATGCTATGCAAATATTATCAGAACATGCCTAATTAGGTTGGTGGCTGAATCTGTTGATATTAGAATCTTATTAAATAGATTTGTAGCCCTAAGATATTTTGAGTCTGCTTGAGTCTCTGCTATAATTTTGCCACATCAGTACACAATGCTGTTCACTCTTCGCCAAGGTGAAAATCTCAGCTTTTCAAATAAAGCTGCTTATAGAATAAGCTTTGGCACTAACTGTCCAGAAGAGTGAAATACAGTGTAGTGGTTGCTAGTATTATTTGTGATTTTTTTTTCAGGAAAATTGATTTTACTGACCTGTTTACGTCAACAAGCTCATCCTTGTGTAATCCTAATGTTGCTCCCATAATTAGCAGATATTTTCCTTGTTTGGGTAGAATAACCAGGTTCAAACCTATTATCTAAAATCAAATTTGTTTAGACCTGACCACTGGTCCATGACACCCCTAAATTCAAATAGACAGCAAAACAGAAACGTAAATAGGATCCTTTTATGTAATTAGTTTTAACTTGTAACTTTTGTTTAACTACTGGAATACTGCTATACTACTACAATTTTATAACTAGGGTATGAGAAATACAGGGTGGCGTGTGGAAACACATCTCTACCACAGGAGGTGTAAAGCACTCCTTCCCTCTGCTAGCCTGTAGGACACTCTTGTGCAAGGTGTGGCACCTGCTTCTCCCACCCACCCCTAACCAGGGTCACGTGAAGCCAAGAGCGCTGGTGGTGCATATCACAATTCCTCGTCAGACACCAGAAAGACACTGAAGAGTATTGATAATGGCTGACATCACCCATCTTGTTGTGACACTGTACAGAAGAAAGCAATGGCAAACCACTTTAGTAAAAAAATTTGCCAAGAACAGTCATGGTCATGGAAAGACATGGTCACCCAAGACATACGACACAGGACATAACAAACGAACGATGAGAAATATAACAGATTTATATTCATTTATAGTATTACCTGAATTTAGATCAGAGTAATGCACGGTAATCCTGTGCTCTTAAACTAAAAGTAGTCATGTGTATGAATTCTTCAGAATGCATTTTTAAATAAATCCTTTTCCCAGTGCTTAAGTTATTGTCTTCTGGAGATTAATGCAGCAGTACAAAATGAGAACTGGTGGCACGAGGCAAGTGTTTTGCTTGCCTGGCTTTTATAATGCTGTTTATAAGCTGCTTTTATTTCATTAAAGGATGAAGTAGATGTGGAAGTTGTTCAGCTTAAAGCTGTGAGAATCCATGCACCCATTACAAGAATGAAGACTGGCACTTGGGTAATGTCATGTTCTTGTTTTTTTAATCTCTGGGTTCTTGAATATCTCTGATTAACCCTATTAACTCTGAAGATACAAAATATTAACAAAGCAGTTTAAAACCCATACGGTCAAGACAGTTAAAACATAATCTACTGTTGTACACCTTTGAATTTGATAATATACATTGAAAATGGCAGTAATTTTGATTAATATCATTCACAGATGCCAATTTATGTAATGGGAATTACAAGCAATCAAACACCATTTGCATTTGGCAATGCAGTACCAGGATTGACATTTCATTGGTCTGTCACTAAACGGGACATCATTGACTTGGATACAAGACACTCTGAGGTAAATTGAACTTCTAAGATTACAGGTTCTGTTTTGCTATTTACATATAATACCTATGAATATCATTCAAAGTAACTATACAAATGAACTTCAAGAAATAAACTCCAATATTGAAAGTATTTTAATTTTTTATGCAAAACTTAAATTTAACTTGAGAAGTTTCATTTTCTGTTTCAAGGCATCTTTTCAGCTTCAAGCAAGTAACAATTTTGCAATGAATGTGTACAGTCGTGTTAAAGGTAGAACTGGACTGAGGGTTGTTGTACGAGCTACAGATCGAACAGCTGGACAGTTTGAGAACAACGCCAGGGAATTGTCAGATGAAGTGCAAATTCAGGTATTGCTTCCATCTTTTTTTTACTTTCTTGATCTCATTGTGACTAAAGCATCATACACTAGCCAGAGTTAAGGCAAGGCACATTCAGCACTCAACACAATTATACCCTCAGTAAGCTCCAAAAACCTCCCTTTGCATCTAGATCCCAGACCTCTTTACCAGAGGACCAGAGTCCGTGCAGATCCAAAATAAGGTCTCCTCCTCACACTGGTATACCTCAAGGACGTGTGCTTAGCCCACAGCTCTACTCTACACGCACGACTGTGTGGCTAGGCACAGCTCAAATACCATCTATAAATTTACCAGTGACACTATTGTTGGCAGAATCTCAGCTGGTGATGAGGAGGCATACAGGAGTGAGATAGATCACTTGGTAGAATGGTGTCGTAACAACAACCTTGCACTTTATGTCAGTAAGACCAAGGAATTGATTGTGGACTTCAGGGAGGGGAAGTCAAGGGAACACTCACCAGTCCTCAGCGGGGGATTGGCAGTGGAAAGGGTGAGCAGTTTCAGGTTCCTGGATGTCAACATCTCTGAAGATCTGTCCTGGGCCCAGCATATTGATGCAATTACAATGGAAGTTGGATAGTGGCCATGTTTCATTAGTTTGAGGAGACTTAGAACCTCACCAAAGACTCTCAAAAATTTCTATTGATACACCATGGAGACCATCCTAACTGATTGCATCACCATCTGGCATGGAGGGTCCACTGCACAGGATCGGAAAAAAATGCAGGAAATTGTAAACCCTGCCATCTCCATTATGGCACTAGCCTCCCCAGCATCTAGAACACTTTCCAAAGGTGATGCCTCAGAAAGGTGGCATCCATCATCAAGGACCCCAATCAGCCAGGTCATGCCCTTTTCTCATTGTTACCATCAAGGGGGAGGTACAAGAGCCCTAGGGGAGACGCTCAACATTTCAGGAACGGCTTCCAACCCCTCCACCATCAAATTTCTGAATGCACAATGACCCGATGAACACTACCTCAGTTTTTTTTCACTCTTGTTACACTACTTATTTAATTTTTTTAAATTTATAGTTTTTATTATTGTGTATTGCAATGTACTACAGCTGCTGAAGAAGGAATTTCATGACATAAGCCAATGATATTAAACCATACTCTGATTCTGAGTGAAGGCAAGAACAGAATGGTGCTAAACAGCAAGTAATAGTGATCCTATGTCTGGGAGAAAATTCATTGCCCTTTAATCATAACCAGGAGCCCAAGAGGGATTGTATTTGTTTATTTTTTTTAAGTTTTTTTTAATTAGTTTTTCAAAACATTTTACAAAATTAAAAGCCCCAAATCCCAGTGGGGAGCATTAATACAGTGCAAGATTAAGCATACAATAACAATAGAGGGATTGTATTTTTAGTGAAAGGTGTGTAGAACAGTCCAAGCTGTAATCTGTTTATTACAATATGAGAGGAAAATAAGAAAGGGTTCATTGCCTTTTGGATTTGTGTTTGTATCCTTATCCATTTCCATAGAATCTAGTTGGCAGTATATATATATATTTTTTATTATTTTTTTTTTAAAAAAGCCTTGATTTGTTCTGTAATTCTTAAAGTAATCTTAAATTAGTCACATGCCAGTGATAATAAACCTGATTCTGATGAAAACAAAGTCATAGAACTCAGCGTCCAAAGATCCAGCAATCAGTTTTGATGTTGGTTCCAAGTAACTGGGAAGTGTAATATCATTCATCTTACTGAGCAACCAATCATGCTAACTCACTGAAAGCAAACCAGGAAATTTACATAAAAAAACATTATTTCAATCACTTTTTCATGATTAGTGTGTAAAATTAGTGTAGAGGCTGAACTTAAATTTAATTATTTTTAAATGCTTTTTATAGTCCATGCATATAAAATGCTAAGGCCAGGGAAGCTCTAAAGAATTCACTTCCATAGCTCTTTCTATCACTGTATGCTTTGAACTGCCTGTATGTTTACATATTATAGAACTGTAAAATTGTTTTTTCTTTTACCCTTCAGGTGTTTGAAAAGCTGCGGTTATTAAATCCCAAGGTTGAAGCAGAGCAGATATTAATGTCACCGAACTCTTTCTTTAAAGTTCAAACAAATCGGTATGTTTTAAGATGTAACAAACAATTTGAATTTAGATCTTGCAAGATTTGAATGCTACCACTTAGATTTTCTGAAAAGCTAAAATAAATTAGAAGATCAGTCCAAGTAATCTCGTTATTCAAAAATATTACTTGGTCTTGGTAGTGGCATTTGTGAATTTTGGTGCTCTGGCATTAGTTGCTGTTGTAACCTGCCCAAGTATTTTTGTTCTTGCTTATGGTAATGTTGAATCCAGATATCCTTTCATGATTTTATTTAACCTCCCAAAGACATTAACCATTACAAAACATGATACAAATGACTGACTGTATTATGATACAAAGAGTTAAAAATACAGATGACAGGTGAAGGTTCCTTGTCATTTTCTTCCTCTGATGCAGTTGGCCTTCATGTAGCAGACACACAAATAACGTAACCAATTTGCAAGCTGACATACGCAGGTCTATTCTTCTTTTACCTTGATCTTCGCTATCGGAAGTTAAGGTTCTGTTGCAAACACCAAACTACTTTAAGGATGTCTGATATTCTGCTTTAATTCTGATGCTCAAGATCAAGACCTTTGAACAGAGCGGAAATGATGTTGATTAAGGGATAAGCCAGCAAATTGATTATTATCTGCTATCTGGGACAAAAAAAAATGGCAGTAAGGCTAGTGGATCACCTATTTAATTTCTCCAGCTCTTTGGGAATCTTTTTGAGCAACAGGTCATATTTCAAGTTGATCATTAGGTTTCATCAGATTTCCCTTATTTTCAATCATGCAGTAATATGCAATGGAATGAAAAACACTAGGGTACAATCCCAAATTGTTTATGGAAAATATTCAAAAGGATCATTGTTCATGGTTATGAAATATTATTTGAATTATTAAATCTGTGTAAAATAAATGAAATGCTTAATATATAATTAAAGGGCCACATTGGAAGGACTTATAAAGTACAACATTAGGAATTAAAGCTTATCGTACCTGATTGAGGAGCTGGTTTTCATTTTGAGGAACAGCACATTGTCCTAATACACTTCCCTTCCATAAGGTCTGATTTGCACCCATAACGGCCAATACTGCAGAATGAATTTGTGAAGTATCAGTGGACTATCATGGAACCCTTGTGCTGGAAAAAGTAACTTGAGTTAGTGGCCTTGATTGCAAATCAACACAACTATTGAATAAAATCCCCAAAAGACCCTTACAAATGATAAATCAGTGAACTAATCCATCAATTCTATATCTGTGATATACCCATATACCCTAAACAGGATACCATCAAATAGTATTTCACAAGAAACTGGGATTGTGATATGGATTTGTGACCATGGTGTTGAATTATTTGAGTAGGGGAGGATATTAATTACAGTAACAATTAATGGGGAAGCAGAGACGGCTTATCACAAATGAGGAAACTTTTTAGTAACTTGAATGTTTTTCTTCCACTACCCCGCCAACCTCTGAAGCAAGTTCCACTACTTAATAATTTCATAGCTGATTTGACTGTAATCTCAAATGTATATTCCTTTTCAACTCTGCGAACCTTTCACCCCCTTTGCTTATCCAGTATCTACTTTAAAGATATCCAAAAACTCAGCTTCCATCTTTCTTTGAACAAGAGTTCCAAAAAGCTTGCAACCCTCCATAGTAATTCTGCCCCCTTCACTTTAAAGAAATCTCTACTTTAGATCCTCTCATAAGAAGAAATACCCTCTCCACATCCATCTTGTCAAAACTCCTCTAATGAAGTTCTCTGTCACTCTAGTAGCTCCAGTAGGTGCAAGCCTAGTTTGTGCAACTGTTCCTCATGAGGCAGCTTGCCCATTCCAGATATTAATGCAGCAGATCTCCTTTGAACTGTTTCCAACACATTAACATTCTTCTCCGAATAAGGAGACAAACACTGTGCAGCACCCTTGAGATAATACAACTAATGCTCTGTATAGCTGAAGGAGAAGATCACTACATTTGCATTCAGTTCCCCTAACAAAAGATGATAACATTCTGTCAGCTTTCCTAATTGCTTGCTGTGTGTGTGCAGAGTAGCCATTTGAAAATAATGAACTAGGACAGCCAGATCCCTCTGCATCTTAGAGATCTGGTATCTCTCAGCATTTAGGTAAGGTGCATTTTAATATTTTTCTGTTAAAAAGGACAATTTCACATAGTGCTTCATTTGCTATATGTTGGTTCATTCAGTTAACTCACCTACACCCAATGCTACTTCCTTATATTTTCCTCACAACCTGCTTTACTATCTATCTTTATCATCATTGTACAGCATCAGGAGAAAAATAGATTATCATCAGTGAATGTTTATAAGAACATAAATAACTGAAGCAAAAGTAGACAATCCAGCTGTCCAGGATGGGCTCTGCCATTCATCAAATTCAGAACCTGAGCACCATTTCCCTGCACTGTCCCCATATCCCTTCTTTCCCTTAACATTCATAAATCAATGTCTGTCTTGTGAGGACGAGAATTCCAAAATTTCACCAAACTTTTAATTCATCTCAGTAGCAGTCAGGCAAACCCCTGTTCTGTAAGAGGTTCCACTGCTTATAGACTCCTCAGCCAGTGAAAAAGCTTCCCTTCATCCGGCCAATCCAATGAGAACTTTGTAAGTTTGGATGGAATATAAGTATTCTGTATACATAGCAACCCACACAAACTCCCGGGGGGAGCTCAGCAAGACAGGCAGCGTCCATGGAAATGAATAGTCAGCTGACGGTTTGGGTCGAGACCCTACCTCAGGACTGGAAAGGAAGGGAGAAGACACCAGAATTAAAAGGTGGGGGGGGGGGAGGGGAAGAAGGCTAGCTGGAAGGTAGCCCCCCCCCCCCCCCCACCTTTGTATTCTGTCTTCTTCCCCCTTTTCTGTCTTGATGAAGGGTCTCGGCCCGAAACAACGGGGCTGTTTATTCAGTTCCACAGGTGTTGCCTGGCCTGCTGAGTTGTCCAAGCATTTTGTGTGTGTTGCTTTGGATTTCCAGCATCTGCAAGCTTTCTCATGTTTATTCTATATACAGTGTTCCCTCATGCTGCAAACTTTATCTCCAGATCAAGACCTTTGAATCTTTGTTGCATTTTCTCTATGACAAGTACGTATTGGGTATGGAAATCAAAAGTGTATACTGTCTCAGGTCCTATACAATTGCTCTAAAACATCCTTAATCCTGTTTTTACTCACTTCATAATGCCTGCCTAATCACTTACAGAGTCATAGAGAAGTACAGCATAGAAACAGACCCTTCAGCCCATCTGGTCCACGCCTAAACCATTTAAACTCCCCACTCCATTGACCTGCACTGGGACAATAGCCCTTATTTCCCAACTGTCCAAATGCCTATCCAAACTTCTCTTAAATGTTGAAATCGAGCTCACATGCACCACTTGTGCTGGCAGCTCATTCCACACTCTCGTGATCCTCTGAGTGAAGAAATTTACCCTCATTACCCTTGCCCTTAATTTACCCTTAAACTTCTCACCTTTCACCCTTAATCCATGACCTCTGGTTGTAGTCCCAGCCAACCTCAGTAGAAAAAGCCTGCTTGCATTTACCCCATCTATACCCCTCATAATGTTGTTTGCCTCTATCAAATCTCTCAATCTTCTGCGTTCTAAAGAATACAACCCTAACTCATTCAATCTTTCCTTATAACCCAGGTCCTCCAGACCCGGCAAAATCCTTGTAAATTTTTTCTGCACCTCTTACAACTTTGTTTACATCTTTCCTGTAGGTAGGTGTTCAAAACTGCACACAATATTACAAATTAGGCCTCACCAATGTCTTGTACAACTTTAATACAGCATCCCATCTTCTGTACTCAATACATTGATTTTTGAAGGCCAATGAGCCAAAACTTCCTTTATGCCGCTTTCAATGAATTACGTACCTGTATTTCCGGATCCATTTGTTCTACCACACTCCTCAGTTCTTACTGTTCACAGTGTAAGACCTACCCTGGTTGGTCCTGCGGAAGTGCAAAACCTCAAACTTGTTGCACATGCATTTTGATTTTCAGCATTTTGTGTGCCATCAACAATTATTTATCTTTTACTTTTTAAAAAAACATCTCAACTGTTCTGTTATGTGCAAAATGAGTCTGGCATTTTGCTAAGTTATATTCCAACAGTCATGTTTTTGCCCACTTAGTCAGTTTGATTTATCCCCATGAAGCCTTTCTATGTCTTTCAGTACTTCCATCTAATTTTGTACATGTGATCCCTCATCCAAATCGCTGATGGAAATTGTAAATAGATGGAGCCCAAGCACAAATCCCCACTGTGCCCTTCTAGTCTCAAGTCTCCTAAGACTGAGAAGTATCTGTTATTCCCACTCTTTGCCATCTGTCAGATAACCAGTTCTCGATGTATGACAGTATGTTCTCTAACTTTGACCAGCCTCCTGGCCAGAATCTTATTGAAGACCTGGCATAATCTAAATGTACTACATACACTGTTTTCCTATCTATCACAACAGTCATAGAGGCATACACTATGAAAGTGGGCTATTAGTCCCAATTTATCAACACGCAGTGGGCATCATTCCATATTAATCTCATTTCCCAGCATTTGGTCCATAGCCTAAATGATTCAATTGCTCATCAACTCAGCTTCAAACACTCTGTCCTCTCCTCAAACAACTGGAGTGGTTAATCAAACAGTTTTTTCATATAAATCCCATACCCAGTGCTGTTCATTTCTGTTATTTTGAAGGCATTATGCTGTTGTATCTTTCAAAGTTCAAAGTAAATTTTATTATCATCGTACATGTATGTCACCACATACAACCCTGAGATTCATTTTTCTGCAGGGAATACTCAGCAAATCTATAGAATAGTAACGATAACAGGATCAATGAAAGATCAACCAGAGTGCAGAAGACAACAAACTGCAATTCCAAATATAAATAAATATAAAGCAATAAGTAACAAGAACATGAGATAAAGAGTTCTTGAGGTGAGATAATTGGTTGCCAGAACATCTCAATGAATGGGCAAGTGAGTGTAGTTATCCCCCTTTTGTTCAAGAGCCTGATGGTTGAGGGGTAGTAACTGTTTCTGATCCTGGTCGTACAAGTCCTAAGGCTTTTGTACCTTCTACCTGATGGCAGCAGCGGGGAAAGAACATTGCTTGGTTGGTGGGGATCTCGGATGATGGATGTTGCTATCCCATGACAGCATTTCATGTAGATGTGCCCAATGGTTGGGAGAGCTTTACCTGGGATGTACTGGGCCGTATCCACTACTATTTGAGGGATTTTTCATTCAAAGCGATTGGTGCGTCCGTACCAGGGTATGATGCAGCCAGTCAATATGCTCTCCACTACATATCTATGGAAGTTTGTCAAAGTTTTTGATGACATGCCAAACTCCACAGACTCCGAAGGAATTCAGCAATTTCCCTACTTCCAACAAAGAATTAGAGCATTGGATTCCTAATCTGATTTGTAACCAGTACTTGCATTTTATGACTACTGACAATTAAATTCAAGCTGATGTAACTTTATTTTACAGTTTATTCTATTTTGCCTGTTTTGTTTTTCAACTCTGTTAAGGTTGTTTAGAATGAATTGCCAAATTTAGGTAATGAAATGTTATCCACGAAGCTTTGAATGAAGGTACTTGGTTTCCCTTGGAAGCATTACTATTTATTGGTAATAGCCTTCTGCAGCTATTTGTGGATTTAATTTCACTTTATTTGAAGTGGATTTTTGAAGGTTAGCATTTGAATCTGCTTTATTTGATTAGGTGTTTGATGATGTGAAAGTATTGCCTCACTTTTAAGTGACTTTGCCAATAAATTTGATAGAGCCACTAAATCTGTAATTTAACTTTTGAAGCAAACATCCCAGTGTTAAGAAAACTAATTTCCAGATAGAACGACAATTATTAAGTTGTCGCTGCTTTAATCTGCATGTTATCAAGTTTACATTTCTCTTCCTTTAAATAGCCCAAACTTACTTCAAGAGGATAATGCCTGTATAACATAAAAACATCACTTTTTTCTTCAGTAGATACATATTAGCTATCCTCCATATACAAGCTAGGAAGTGGAATCTGACTTGGAGCTCTGTCGAATAATCATGTAAATTAAAGCCACCCTAACCCATCCTATGCAGTTCTACAAGAAATCATTACAGTGTAAAAACGTGATGCTAGATCCGCACCACCAGGTTCGGGAACAATTATTACCCCACAGCCATCAGGCTCTTGACAAAGGAGATGACTTCACTCATCCCATCACTGAACTCTTCCCACTTTAACTGGACTCACTTTCAAAGACTTTTCATCTCATGTTCTCAGTATTTATTGTTTATTTGTTATTATTCATTTTCTCTTTCTGTTTGTATTTGCAGTTTGTTGTGTTTTTTTTTCCACATTGGTTTTTGTCTGCCCTGTTGGGTGTGGTCTTTCACTGATTCTGTGGTTTTTTGTATTTACTATGGTCGCCCTCAAGAAAAGGAATCTATCTCAGGGTTGTATATGATAACATTAATAATAAATTTAGTTTGAACTTTTAAAAAAACTTGGCTAATTTTCTGCAGTGAATTCATTTAATACACGTTAATCTGGCTTAATTTTCTCAAGAGATGTTAAGCTAGCACTGAGTAATGGTAAAGTAGAACACAACTCTGGCATGAGAGCACAGTAGAAAGTAAGTTTACAATAAATTTCTGTCAGTTCAAATAACATGGACATATTGAATAGAATAACAATGCCAGTGTATTTGTTCAAGCTGACCGTCCTAGCTTAGCTCATTTAAATTTACTTGTATTCTTTCCTGATTAGGGAAAATTAACCATTTCATTTCTTTTGCTTTGTGAATGCCATGGATAAGTAGTGGGGGAAAAGATTCTTTTCTTTTTTGAACTAGTTGATTTAAAGAGTTGGAAGTGATAACTACATTACCAAAAGAATGAAGGGCAAGTTAGCAACTTCTAGTAGTTGCATAATTTAGTAGTTCATATTGTTGGTTGTCTGTAGCAGCTTTTAAATGGAAGGAAATTCTGGTTTGAAAAATATAAAATTTAACAAGGTTTAGAGAAGTGGTGGAAGAATAGAGTTAAGTTGGGAGTTCCTGTGGCCAACTGGCACCATACTGAGATAAAATGTAAATGGCCATGTCTGAGCTGCAACATGAGATTCCAAACATCAGTTTTGAATTAGCAGAGATGAAGGAACTGAATTTGCAATGAAATATTTTATGCTTCCTAGCACCAAATTTCTGAATATTCTTTTACATTTTTGAACTATTTTAAAACTTAAGAATCAAAATCCCAGTTCCATTTATAGCCTAAGTGATTGAAGTCTTGGGTGACAAAGAATGTATGGAATTGGTGAAAGTTGTTTGACTTACATAGATGAAAGTTCGTACTTGGTGACATTTGAACTGTTTTGATGCTCCAGTAATGATGCGTGCAGTTTAGATCTTGTTCCTCCAAAATAATGTTGCATTTCCTGTCAATTATTGTAATGCGAGCAATTTCCTAATGGTTGAATGTGCTTTATAGAGGTTTAGGCACCTCTCTGAATGTGTGTTGGTTGAGTGTAAGTTTTTAAGAGTGAATTGGGAAGAATGGGCTGAACTGACTAAAATGTTGAACAAAATATTAGTATAAGTTAATTGGTTGATCTCATCACAAGTAACGTCATTTGTTTTTGTACTAAATGAGAAGTCTTTGCGTTGAGGAGGCACGGAGCTTCAGGTTTACTACATGCCCACAGCTTTGTGATGGTTTAATGAACATTGAACTGCCATGGCTGGTTTAATATCAATGTATATTTACCACACTATACTGCCTTTTTATTATTATGCTTTATCTTTTTGAACTGTGTTATAGTTAACTCTGCACGCCTCTGCACATCACTTTGGTTCACGGGGCTGAAAGATTTCTTAAAATAATTTGTGTTTGCTCAACAAAGATGTTTTTCACTGATAACACTTAATGCTTGTTTGATTGGCAGAGATGGCGTGGCTTCTCTTAGTTACCAAGTACAGGACTGTTCTGACAAATCTCCTGTGATACAAGTGGATGAAAATGGACTTCTGACATCTGGTTCTATAACTGGATCTTGTACAATTGAAGTGAACTCTGAAGAGCAGTTTGGTATCAATCAAACTGTCACGGTTGCTGTTAAGGTCAGAATAAATCATTAGATTTTTCTGGTTCTCTTTTGATTTTTTTTTATTATGGTTTTGAATTCATTGCTTTTATTAAATGTCAAGACTTTGTCTTGATGTATTGAGAGTCATAAAGTCATAGAAAATTACAGCACAGAAACAGGCCCTTCAGTCCATCTAGTCTGTGCTATACCATTTAAACTGCCTAGTCCCATCAACCTGAACACTGACCATAGCCGTTCATATCCTTTCGATCCATGTACCGATCCAAACTTCTCTTAAACGTTGAAATCAAGCCATGCACCACTTGTGCTGGCAGCTCATTCTACACTCTCACCACCCTTAGAGTGAAAAAGTTTCCCCTCATTTTCCCCGTAAACTTTTCACCTTTTACTGTTAATCTATGACCTCCAGCTGTAGTCCCACACAACCTCAGTGGAAAAAGTCTGCTTACATTTAGCCTATCTATACCCCTCATACTTTTATATACCTTTATCAAATCTCCTCTCAGTCTTCTACGTTCCAAGAAATCCTAACCTATTCAGTTTTTCTATAACTCAGCTCCGTTAGTCCCAGTAATACCCTTGTAAATTTTCTCTGTACTTTTTCAACCTTATTTACATCTTTCCTGTAGCTTGGTTACCAAAATTGCACGCAGTTCCAAATTAGCCCATACCAATTCTTATACAACTTCAACATAACCTCCCAACTCCTGCCCTTAGTACTTTGATATATGAAGGCCAATGTGTGAAAAGCTTCCTCGCTGTCCACTGCACCCCCAATCTCGGTGGCCTCCGCAAACTGATCCAGATAACCATATTATCATCCAGATCACTGATCTAGATGACAAACAACAATGGACCCGGCATTGATCCCTGCGGCACACCACTAGTCACAGGCCTCCAGTCAAATCCTCTTCTACCATTCTCAGACTTCTCCCACAAAGCCAATGTCTAATCCAGTTTATTATCTCATCTTGAACGTCAAGCGACTGAACCTTCCTGACCAATCTCCCACACAGGACCTTGTCAAATGCCGTGCATAAGTCCATGCAGACAACATCCACTGCCTGGCTTTCATCAACTCTTCTGCTAACTTGTTTGAAAAACTCTATAGGATTGGATAGCCAAGATCTACCACACAGAAAACCATGTTTACTATCCCTAATCAGTCCCTGTCTATCCAAATGCTCATGCATCCAGTCCCTTAGAATACCTTCCAGTAACTTCCCCAGTACTGATGTCAGGCTCGCCGGCCTATAATTTCCACGTTTATTTTAGAGCCTTTCTTAAACAGCAGAACAACATGAGCTATCTTCCAGTCCACTGCTACATCACCGGTGGCTAAGAATGATTTAAATATCTCGCTAGGGTCCCTGCAATTTCTGCACTTGCCTCCCACAATGTCCAAGGGTACACCTTGTCAGGCCCAGGGGATTTATCCATCTTTAGACAGTATGCATCTCCTTGTCTGTAATCTGTATAGTAATGCCTCCACAATCTCTTCAGCCACCTCTTTCAGAACTCTAAATTTACACCATCTGGTCCAGGTGACTTCTCTACCTTCTGTCCTTTTAGTTTCTCCAATAACCTTCTCTCTAGTTGTGGCAACTTCACACACTTCTTGCCCCTGATGCATGGAACTTCTAATATACTGCTAGTGTCCTCCACAGTGAAGAATGATGCAAAATACTTATTCAGTTCATCAGCCATTTCCTTGTTCCCCATTACTCTCCAGCATTATTTTCCTGAGGTCTGATGTCCACTCTCACCTCTCACTTTGCACTTCATGTATCTGAAGAAACTTTTTGTATCCACTTTAATATTATTGGCTAGCTTACATTGGTATTCTATCTTTACCTTCTCAATGACATTTTAATTGCCTTCTGTTGGTTTTTAAAAGCTTCCCAATCCTCTAACTTCCCACTAATTTTTGCTCAATTATATGCCCTTCCGTTGGCTTTGACTTCTCTTGTTAGCCATGGTTGTGTCATTATGCCTTTAGAATACTACTTCTTTGGGATGTATATATCCTGTGGCTTCTGAATTGCTTCCAGAAATAGCAGCCATTGCTGCTCCACTGTCATCCCTGCCAGTGTCCTTTTCTGATCAATTCTGGCCAACTCCTCTCTCGTGCCTCTGTAATTCCCTTTACTCCACAAAATACTGATACATCTGACTTTAATATGTTGGGGGAGATGCTACACACAAATTAAGCATATTTCCAGTTTATAGCTATTGTTTACATTGATAGATATTTCTGTTTCACATTTAAATTAGGATTCAAATATCTGAAACTTAATTTTTTCAGTGATGCTCGAACCAAAGTATTCATTTGAAGATTACAGTAATTATACAATCTGCTTCAATAGGACAACAAAATAATGTGATGTTTTACATGAAACTACATTCGTGCTGCTTCCTCATGTGCTGCTTTGTAATTTTTAGGTTGCACCTGTCTCGTACTTGAGAATCAGCACAGGTCCTGTGATACACACACTCAACGAGTTTGCACTCGCCATTCCAGTGGGAATAACGTTAACTTTGACTGTCCATTTCCATGATAGCTCTGGAGATCTCTTCCATGCTCAAAATACAATGATAAATTTTGCAATGAACAGGTAAAGCTTTGATGGTTTTGAAAGATGTTTATATTTGTGGATTTAAGAAGTAACATTCTATAACTCAGAACCTAATAAGGTGAACAAATTCTGTTTTAACTCTGGGTTTTATAAGCACCACGTACAAACATTAATGAAGCTTTGTTGCTTTGAAATTTATTATACAAATGTTGTTTTCCCAGGTTGCAGAGTTGAAGATTTTTGAGTAGTACAGTATTATTTGTGGTAAAACAGATTGTAAGAATAATAATATTGTGCCATAGTACAAATTGTAAAGTTAGCAAGATGCTTTAAGACAATGGCAAAGATAAGAACAATGGAGAGGGTCAGGAGAGTTTGATTTAAAAGGGATTAAGAGTTTAATATTCCTTTTGGCTCTCTGTATGTTAAATGTGTCAATCTATGAACCTCTCCTAATGCTACCAGACTTCAGCTGAGCCAGTATTCATCAATTCTTTGCTCCAGCCCACTACAATGGATAATGAAGTTTGCCTCCTGTGACTTAATTGTGATGTATTTCCACAAGACAATTTGCTGCTAACCACTTTATTGGATTTGCAATGCATGACAGCAAAGGAGATCAAATGATGTATGATGCACTTTGTAAAACAACAAATCACAATCTGACGCTTAGAAAGATTTTGTGGTAACTAATGAGCAAAGGTGTAGGCTGCTAACAATGCATCTGTTGCCAACAAGTAGCCACTAAAAAGTCAAATAGATAATTGTAGTTTTATTCTAAGTCCCATAAGTTTATTTTTAATGAAATTCTCGGTACATTTTTTTTGAAATTCTGTCCTCTGACAGGTGTGTGAATGGGGTGGGGAGGGGAGAATGACTCCAAAATTAGAACATTTAATAACCTGGGTAGGGAGAAGACTTGGAATTTCAGGAATTTCATCATCTTAAACTGCTGATCAGTTTGAGTTTACTAGAGCATCAGCTACTGATTCCATTTGTGTAGTAGTTTTAACATAGCCAACATATCCTAAATAACTTCAGTGTTATGAAGTAAACAAGATCATCATCAATCCACATATTTGGGAGATGATGACATTTGTTCTAAGCAATAAGTTTTTACGGACCTTTCCATGAGGATAAACAAAGTGTAATGGGGTAATGACAGATTTTGCAAGGCTCGACTGCTGAAAAAGAGACCAGAATTTGAAGGAGAATCGATGAGGAGAAAATCATTAGACTTTTCAAGAAAATAATACATGGGCAAGGATCTGAAAGCAAGGATGAGATGGGTGTTGCTTAAAAATGGCCCATTTTAGTCTGACAAGCATGGTTGAATATGAGGACATTTTCAGAAGCATTTGGTTTGCTCTCAAGTTTAGAGGGTGAAATGAGACTGATATTTAAATTGATGAATTCTAAAGCACAACAAGGGTGGATGAAACTTTCAGGAGTTAAGTTGGATATCGTAATGAAGGTGAAAAGCAGGGCAGTTGCAGGTGGTATGGTTGGTTATCTGAAGCTTGTGGCTGAGATGAAACATCTTCCCCTTTCCCAATATTTAGTTGTGAGAGGTACTCTGCTTATTCGGTAGAGGAATATGCTGACAATTCAGGTCTCTAACCTTATTATCTTTGCACACGTAACCTTCACTCAATTAGGTGTTTGCTGTAAACTGCAGATTCAGGTGCATTTATTTGTCACATGTACATGGAAACATGCAGTGAAATGCATCAATACAACCGACCAACACAGTAGTACAACAAACACAATACAACCAACCAACCAACACAGTAGTACAACAAACACAATACAACCAACCAACCAATACAATAGTACTACAAACACAATACAACCAACTAACACAATAGTACAACAAACACAATACAACCAGCCAACACACTAGTACAACAAACACAATACAACCAGATAACACAATAGTACAACAAACACAATACAACCAGACAACACAATAGTACAACAAACACAATACAACCAAACAACACAATAGTACAACAAACACAATACAACCAACCAAACAACACAATAGTACAACAAACACAATACAACCAACCAAACAACACAATAGTACAACAAACACAATACAACCAGCCAACACACTAGTACAACAAACACAATACAACCAGACAACACAATAGTACAACAAACACAATACAACCAACCAAACAACACAATAGTACAACAAACACAATACAACCAACCAAACAACACAATAGTACAACAAACACAATACAACCAGCCAACACACTAGTACAACAAACACAATACAACCAGACAACACAATAGTACAACAAACACAATACAACCAGACAACACAATAGTACAACAAACACAATACAACCAGCCAACACACTAGTACAACAAACACAATACAACCAACCAGACAACACAATAGTACAACAAACACAATACAACCAGACAACACAATAGTACAACAAACACAATACAACCAACCAAACACCATAATAGTACAACAAACACAATACAACCAGCCAACACACTAGTACAACAAACACAATACAACCAACCAAACAACACAATAGTACAACAAACACAATACAACCAACCAAACACCATAATAGTACAACAAACACAATACAACCAGCCAACACACTAGTACAACAAACACAATACAACCAAACAACACAATAGTACAACAAACACAATACAACCAGCCAACACACTAGTACAACAAACACAATACAACCAGCCAATACACTAGTACAACAAACACAATACAACCAAACAGCACAATAATACAACAAACACAATACAACCAGCCAACACACTAGTACAACAAACACAATACAGCCAAACAACACAATAGTACAACAAACACAATACAACCAAACAACACAATAATACAACAAACACAATACAGCCAAACAACACAATAATACAACAAACACAATACAGCCAAACAACACAATAATACAACAAACACAATACAACCAAACAACACAATAATACAACAAACACAATACAACCAACCAATACACTAGTACTACAAACACAATACAACACAACCCAGGGATGTACAGGAGCTGCCCTCAAGTGTCACTATGCATTCCAGTGCCAATATAGCCTGCCCACAATGTTCAGCAGAAGAACACTAGCAACAATAAGTTCAAATTCAAGTCTTTAATAATCATTCAACCTCACATGAATACAGCCTAATGAAACAGTGTTCCTCCAGGGCCAAGGTGAAAAACACAGTACCAACAGCACACAATATATATAGCACATACGGTTATGATGGCAGAAAAACACACAGGCTGACAAAAAAAAAAAATAGCCCAAGTCCGCAAGTGTAGATAGATGGTGTCCTGATCCAGCTCGGGCTTCCACCGAGCAAACACCAGACAGCAGCACCGACGAGGGCTCAGCCCTCCCACCCCAATATAGATTCCAACGCACCCACAGAGGCCTCTGCTCGCTCCCAGGCCGCCTCCGTCGTCTCCTCCACTCTCCATCACCATCGATCTCACCAGAGAACCAGACTTGCAGTATTCTCTATTACTAATGACCAACTCGCACCATTTGCTGGACTGTGCATCGCCACAGCACACAGCAAGTCCAGACGATGACAACACAACAATGGTACACAATAATTCCAGTTCCAGCTGCTATCATGCAGCTCAGTGATGGGTACACCTGTGGTGTTTGATGTTCTTAACATCCAGCAGTGTCTTGCAATCATAAAAAAGACATAAACGACGCACCTTTGGTTGTACCCAGACAGGCCGCTGCGACTGAGCATGCCACCATCTTACCACTGCAAAAGCAGAACAAGCCCCTTCCCACCATCCCACCCACTCACACACACGGGCAGATCTCCAGCCTCAGGACAGGCTGCCTCCAGAGTCCTTGGCCCCGGACTCTCAGACTCACAGACATTGAGCCTGGACTCACAGCTACAAACAAGACCTCTGACTTCCAGACACAGTAACCCAGGGCTTTTGACTTTCAGGCCTCAACCTCCAGAATTGCTGGCGTCAGTCTTCAACCCTTGGGCTTCTGTAATAATGAAGCATGGAAAGAGATGACGTAGGGAAATTTTCAGAGATGATAGAGACAAAATTCAGGCACTAAAGTGCTGAGACTTGGGCTAAGAGAAAGCAGAAATGGGAGAGAAAATCACTCCCATTCCACCTTGCATTTGTAATTGTCTCTGGGTGGTTAATTATGTGAAGAAGACTTCAGTAGTAACATAAGATTAATTGAGGAAAGCTTGAGCGTTACTGATGCTGGAGACAATAAATTCCATGTTAAGTCTTTTTAGCACAGATGAGGTTTTAAAATTAATAAAAGTGCGTAGAAAGACTGATTGCCATTGATCATGCACACTTTACTAAATCATTATGTTTGTTTATAAATACTTGCAATGAAGCCTTGCTTTAGAGATTAAATAAATAACTAAACAACAGGATCTAAAATTAGACCAGCAGTTTACAGCATATATGTATTTTTTGGATCACAAGTACGAATATGAGAGTGAGGCATTTTCATTTATCCACTGAAGTTCTGGTTTTGAAATAAAGCGTACGTGGTCTGAAATATTATGCCTATATTTTATTTCATTATTTGTTTAATTGTCTCAATATTAATTAATGTTTATATTGATTTTTATAGGGATGACCTCATTCAAATTGGCAAAGGGACTATGAATAATACCTTAATAATAAGGACGGTAAACATGGGGCTCACTTTGCTGAGCATATGGGATGCAGAACATACTGGCATTGCTGATTATGTTCCCTTGCCTGTAGAACATTTCATCCAACCTGAATCGCTGGACGAACTTGTAGTTGGTGATGTTATATGTTTCAGCAGTAATCTAGTTAATCAGGAAGGTAAACATCCGATATATTAATGGATATTCAGATCAACGTTCAGTGTATGACTGTTCGCTGAAATTCAACGTCCCACCTGTGTTCTTTCAGGTCAATTCGGAGTTTGGAGTTCATCTTCCAGTAGCATTCTTCAGATTAGCCCTAAGACAGGCACAGCAGTTGCAAGAAATTCTGGTCTTGTCACAGTATATTATGAAATACCAGGATACCTCAAAACCTACAGAGAGGTAAGCTTTGCAGATAACAAGGAACACTTGCTGGGACTAGTTTATTTTTTTGTTTTGTGCCTAGATTTTGTCAACTAATTAATTTGGTAGAACAGGGCATGGCTTAAAACAATGTACTGCTTCCTGTAAAATAACTGGGAATATATTTTAATATTTGATTGAATTTCTAATGTCCATACCAAGAGAAAACCTGCCATCTTTTAAGGGCAGGAATCTTTAAAAAAGCTTTAGAGTGTTGGGACACAGATCACAAAGGATTGGATGGTTTAGCTGATGCAATCAAGACAACTAATTGTGGTAAATATGAATATAATAAGTGATAAGCTGTTTAAGCCTGAATGCATGATTCACCCGGTGTCCATGGAGGATTATTCTATTGTACGTTTTCCTTCCTTCACTATCCTATTCAAATATTCTTGACAACCTGCAATGAAATCACCACCACCACTTGATTTCTTATGATTATCCTGGTACCAAGCAATGCTGCAGTCAATTTAGATTGATCGAGCCTTCTAGCCTAAATCATCCAAACAAACCAAGATGCCTACTATGCTAATCACATTTGCTGCATTTGGCCTGTATCCCCCGTCCTAAGCATTTCTATTGATTCAGATAGTTTTTTGGCTGTCTACCAATCATTTGTGATTTTACGATATCCTGGAAGTGACCTATTGTTATATTTGTAACACCTGCCACACTGCATATGTGGTACTATAGACAAGTATGGCAATATCTCAAATTTTGCTAGTAAGAAAGTCCATTTGGCCACGTGTTGAAACACAACATGAAATCTAGTACTTTTATATGGATAGTGATGTTCAGCAAGCTTTCACAATCACCCTATTAAATTTACAATCTTATGTGAGCTGAGATCACTAAGTACTTTGGGAGTGGGGGGGAGACTGCTAAGAATTCAAATTTACCAGTGTTCATTCCCAATTCCTTCAATTTGTACAACTGAACGTATTCTTCACAAATTTGTCGTATGTTTAAGTTCTGTTCTTGGGGGAGGGGGCAAAGGACATCCTTTTTTGCTTTGATAACAGAAAATGCTAGAAGGAAATAGCAGGTCAGGCTGCATCTGCGGGGGAGAGAAATGGAGTTAATTTTTCAGATTGAAGACTCTTCGGTAAGGTGAGAAAAGAAGTTTATATGCTGCAGGAGGGGTGGGACAGGGAAAATAGCTCAACGTGGCCTTGCCTGCTGAGCATTTCTAGCATTTTATATTTTTCTCATTTAGATTTTCTATATTGCAGATTTATTTTTGGTTTCAGCATTGTTATTGCTCCAAGAGTCTTTTCCCAACCGTTTTTATGCCATGGACCAATACTGTTAGGCAAGGAATCCATCGACCCCAGGTTGGGAATGTCTTATAGAACAAAAAGCAAGACAACCCAGGAACAGCCCCTTCAGCCCACAATGTTGTACTGAATCAATTAAATTACTGATCGAATAGCTAACTAAACTAATCTATTCTGCCTACACAATGTCTATATCCTTACATTTTCCTCACATTCATGGGTCTAACTAATCGTTCCTTAAAACTTTCTAATGTTTCTGCCTCTACGTTCACCCCAGGGAGCACATTCCAGGCATCCACCACTATCGATGTTTTAAAAAAAATTCCCCTGACATCTCCTTTGAAATTACAATCTTTCTCCTTAAATGTATGTGCTCTGGTATTAGACTTTTCATGCCTGGGAAAAAGATACTGTTTGTCCACTCTGTCTCTGGTTCTCATAATCTCATAAACCTCTTATCAGATCACCTCTCAGCCTCTGCCACTCCAGAGAAAACTACCCAAGTTTGTCCAGCTCTTGTTAAAGTACATGCCTTCTAACCCAGTCAGCATCCTGGTAAACCCCCTCTGCAGCCTCAACATCCTTTCTAGAAAGGGGCGGCCAGCATTGTACGCAAATCTCCGGATGCAGCCTAACTAGACTTTTAGAAAGCTGCAACATACTCTAACATCCTGACTTTTGAACTCAGTGCCTCAACTAATAAAGGCAAGTACGCCACATGCCCTCGTTATCACCCTATCAACCTGTGTAGCCACTTTCAACGAGCTGTGAACTTGGACCCCAGGGTCACTCAGTTCATCGACACTGTCAAGGAGCTTGCCTTTGACTTGTACTGTTTCTTTGCATTTAACCTACCAAGGCGCAACATTTCACGTGTACCCGGGTTTATCTGCCCATATCTGCAATTGATCTATATCCTTTACCCATCTTCTATGCTGTCTACAACACCACCAATCTTTGTATCAACTGCAATCTTACTGACCACCCACTAACATTGTCTTCACAAACAGCAGAGGTCCCGGTTTCCTGCGGAACACCACTAATCACAAACCTGCAGCTAGAATAAGTCCCTTTGGCCTCTACCCTCTATTATCTATGGACAATCCAGTTCACCATGGATCCCATGCACCTCAATCTTCTGGATGAGCCTCCCATGAGGAAACTTGTCAAATGCCTTACTAAGATCCATGTATACAATATCCACAGCTCTACCTTCATCGATCACTGTTGTCACCTCATCAAAAAGCTCAAATCAAGTTAGTAAGACACACTTGCCCCAGCAAAGCCATGCTTGCTCTCCCTAATTAGGCCATGGTTTTCCAAAATGCTCATAAATCCTATCCCTACGAATTCTGTCCAGTAACTTCCCTACCACTGACATGTGAACTAGAATATGGTTTCCACAATTATCCCTGGTTCCCTTCTAGTACAATGGAACAATGTTTATTATATATTATTTAGAGATACAGCATGGCATGGACCTTTCGAATCACACCCCCAACAATTCCCAATTTTAACCCAAGTATGATCACAATTTACAGTGACCAATTATCCTACTAACCAGTACGTCTGTGGACTGTGAAAAAGGACCTGGAAAAAAACTCTCACATTCACACTGGGATAATATATATAGACTCCTTACAGATGTGGCTGGAATGGAACCCCAAACTCCGGTGGTCCGAGCTGTAATAGCATCATGCTAACCGCTATGATTTATCTCTGTGCCATTGCTTGGTGTACTGCCAACCCACTTTACAGTTACTTTATCACTACAGAATGATATTACTCTCCACAACTCTGTCACTCTTATTATTAGTGATTTCTAATTGATGAGATATATTGAGCAAACACCGTTGTTTTTCAGATGGTGGTTAAGAGTGCAGGAAAGACTGTTGTTCAGGTGCCGAGTGGCGCGCACTTGTCTTCTCAGGCTGGGACTGTGCCATTTAAGCTTCCTGTTACCATCGGAGAGAACAACAATTTGAAAGGTATTTGTCTTGGGTAGATGGGGATTGTGAGGGAGGGGAGGGGAATCAGTTGTGTTTGCCTAGTAATTGATTAAGCAGTCTGCCTTGTAAAGTTTGCAGCAGTCTTAATATGAACAAACATGTGTTGTGTCAATAGAATGAAACCGAGCTAAAAGAGGGAAGTTTTTGCTGTCTATCATTTAGATTACTGTGATCATCCATATTGTCATTGTAACATGCCAAGCGTCTTTTCCAAATGTCAGCCATCTTTATTTATTTAATATTAGTTAGGGATGGCTGTTGAGAAAACAGTTTTTCCGAGCAGTGATCTTCAAACACTTATTTTTTTTCACTTCCTGTGTTATCCAGTGGTTTTCATAAATAACGACGAAGCAAGTATCAAAGTTGGATCTGCTAGTCGCTCACTGTAAGAACCTATCTTCCAATGTACTAGAAGAAAGGAAACAGATTTCAAGTCAAGTTAACATTTTACTGAAAGTGGGTGATTGGCCTTGATGCTATAAATAAGTAAAATTAATGTTACGTAGATAGGAAAGAATAGAAAATTAGTAAAGTAAGAAACAGAAGCAATAATTCAAATGAATGTCACTATTCAGAGAAACACTTAAGTGCCATTTTTACTGTAATAACTAAACCATTCATGAAAATCAAGTTTTGACTTAAACTCGACTTTCAGAACTTTTCGGATGCATGATGCAAGGTCTAAAGAAAAATGTGCTAGAAATTATTATACAGACACTTTATGAATATATCTCTAAAAGAAGAAAATCTTGTTCTTCAGTTCTGACCTAAAGAGCAAAGTGCCAGCCATTGATTGACGTTAATGCTCTCACTTCTGTGTCAGAAGGATGTGAATTCAAGGGCCATCAGACAGCTGAGAAAATATTTTGGAGCTTTAAGATCCACCACCAGTGTTGAGAAGTTGCACTTACAGAGATGCCATCATTTGGATGATATTTAAGCTTATCAACCTTTCAAGCAATATTTACTCTCAGACAGGGGATTCCTTGCCAATATTATGAAAAAGAACTTAAATTTAATCACCTACGTTGAAACATAAAAATCTTACTCTATTTCCCTATATTTTAGGACCACAACCACTTTATTGGCTGCAAAATATACATTGAGTTGCCTAACTGGAAGTTCTTTCCTTTTTAATAAAAAAACTCACTTAATCCCAATGTGCTACTTGTTTAAAAAAAACACACGAAACAGCTGAGTTACTCAAAATCAAGATAAGTAAGCACAAATGAACCTCAGCCTTCAGCTTAACTGAGAGCCTTGTGGTGTTCTGGTGGCCTTCTGTTAGAATCTAAAAGGGCAGCGCAGTCCTCCAGATTTCCGAGCTGGGAAAGTTACATGATGAATCTGCCCCCATTGAGCTGAATGCGGAACAAACAGAAGGATGAGCTTTTTATTTTCCTTTGGAAGTTTAAAACTATTGTTTCGGTGTTTACTTATCAGATTGTGTTACAGTTGATTAGTTATTTTCATTGCTTGAATGCCAACAAAATTCCAAAATATTAAGTTTCATTGATGGCTAGTAAGTCAGAATGCTACTCTGGCATCACAGCTGGCTGTTTGCAATCAGGGCCCTGAATTGAACTGCACTGTAATGGGTCTAGCTGGGCCAAGGGTAGACAATGCCTTGAACTAAGCTGTAAGAAAGAGCTTGGTCTAAAGCAGGGCTTCCCAACCTGGGTTCACTGGCCCTTCATTTAATGGTATCAATCCGTGGCATAAAAATGATTGGGAACCCCTCGTCTAAAGGCAGGTCTCATAACCTTTGGTAACCTGTTCTGTTACTTAATCTTCATATTCTAATTTGCAATCAGCAGTAGGGGATCTTTGCAATTAAAATAGTTGATATTCCTTTGAACTACAGTGAACATCGGTTTAAATAACCAATTCCTCTAGTCCATGGAGAAATAAACTATGTGGGCGTATATTGTTTTTAAAATTAACATGGATTATATTGCGCTTGATTTGCGCAAGATTTGATGTGCTTTATACCTCTGAACTTCCAAACATTTTAAAACAGATGTAATCTAATGGATGATAATCTATTTAATTAGGTATTTTGACATTTTCCATCTTTATAAATGTTTTCAATAATTTCAATCCTGTGTCATTGTGGCACTAACAAGCGCTCATATAACTTCTAGTATTTAATTTGATTTTTATAGAATATCTTTCAGTGTTCCAGCAAATTCTCATGGAAAGATGATTTGCTTCAACATTGAGTTCACTTCATATGTTTAACTGAAGTAGCTAAATTCCTGTTTGATAGTGAAAGAAGTTGGAATTTTCAGGGTTTGGGGGCGATGTTACAGAGAAATTGCAGCAAACGATTATTGTAAAGCAAAAATAAAATTTCATTCTTGTTTAAAAGCTGTTTAAGATTATTTCAGAAAATACAGAGTCAGAATCAGGTTTATTATCACTGTCATGTGACATGAAATTTGTTAACTTAGCAGCGGTTCAATGGAATAGATAATATAGTAGAGAAAAATAAAATAAAATAAAAATAATAAGTAAATCAATTACAGTATACATATATTGAATAGATTTTTAAAAACGTGCAAAAACAGAAATACTGTATATTTAAAAAGTGAGGTAGTATCCAAAGATTCAGTATCTTTACCAGATGGAATCAGATGACAGAGGGGAAGAAGCTGTTTCTGAATTGCTGAGGATGTGCCTTCAGGCTTCTGTACCTCCTTCCTGATGGTAACAGTGAGAGAAGGGCATGCCCTGGGTGCTGGAGGTCTTTAATAATGGACACTACCTTTCTGAGACACAGCTCCCTAAAGATGTCCTGGGTACTTTGTAGGCTAGTACCCAAGATGGAGCTGACTAGATTTACAACCCTCTGCAGCTTCTTTCGGTCCTGTGCAGTAGCCCCTCCATACCAGACAGTGATACAGCCTGTCAGAATGCTCTCCACGGTACAACTATAGAAGTTTTTGAGTGTATTTGTTGAAATGCCAAATCTCTTCTAACTCCTAATAAAGTATAGCCACTGTCTTGCCTTCTTTATAACTACATCGATATGTTGGGACCAGGTTAGATCCTCAGAGATCTTGATACCCAGGAACTTGAAGCTGCTCACTCTCTCCACTTCTGATCCCTCTATGAGGATTGGCATGTGTTCTTCATCTTCCCTTCCTGAAGTCCACAATCTGCTCTTTCATCTTACTGACATTGAGTGCCAGGTTATTGCTGCAGTACCACTCCACTAGTTGGCATAACTCACTCCTTTATGCCCTCTCTTCATTACCTAAGATTCTACCAACAATGGTTGTATCGTCAGCAAATTTACAGATGGTATTTGAGCTATGCCTAGCCAGACAGTCATGTGTATATAGAGAATAGACCAGTGGGCTAAACACACACCCTTGAGGTGCGCCAGTGTTGATCGTCAGTGAGGAGGATATGTTATCAGCAATCCGCACAGACTGTAGTCTTCTGGTTAGGAAGTCAAGGATCCAGTTGCAGAGGGAGGTACAGAGGCCCAAGTTCTGCAACTTCTCAATCAGGATTTTGGGAACGATGGTAATAAATGCTGAGCTATAGTCAATGAACAGCATCCTAATGTAGGTGTTTATGTTGTCCAGGTGGTCTAAAGCTGTGTGGAGAACCATTGTTACATCTACCGTTGACCTATTGTGGCAGTCACAGCCAAAATC
Source organism: Hemitrygon akajei (assembly GCF_048418815.1). Lineage (NCBI taxonomy): Eukaryota > Metazoa > Chordata > Chondrichthyes > Myliobatiformes > Dasyatidae > Hemitrygon > Hemitrygon akajei. The sequence continues at coordinate 16,998,205 of NC_133142.1, read as the reverse complement.
CTTTTAATGTGCATTCATTGAGTCCTGGAATAAAAAGATCGGGCAATCAATATCCATTTCAATATTCTGAAATCACATTGATCGCTGATTAATGCTGGTTTCTGCTGTTGCTGTAATTATGTTTGCAGTACCGATAGTGAAGTTTTGTTGCTGACAAATTCTGAATATTTTTTAAACAAAGTAATAAGGTTGCACTGAGGCTCACCATTCCACATAGAAAAAGATTGAATTATTTTTATGTTGTGATTTTAATGGTCTATAACTTATCCAAGTTGTGAGTGGGGAGAACATTCCAATATAAAGGTAAGTATACTAGACAAAATTAAATCTTCAGGTGCACGAGAGATTCTGCAGAATCTGGAAATCCTGAGCAACACATACAAAGTGCTGGAGGAACTCAACAGGTCAGGCAGCCCCTATTGAGAGGAATAAGTTGGGAATAAGATCGGCTAGATCTGTTAGCTAACTGTTCACCAGAGAGTGTGGTGGACTTCCCTTCAGGATCGAGGGAGATCCAGAATAGACAAAATTTTTAGAAATAAGCTGCGAGATCAGTAAATTTAAGACCTGAACTGGGTAAAATGATGAAATGTTTTGTAGAAATGACAACTTAAATGTTGTAGTAAATATTTTCGGATGTTGAAGTTACATTGTTTGTATTACGTACAGAGAGGTTTAAACATGCTTTCTTCCAGGGGAGTGTACGGCTGCACATGTTGAGGCAATTGATCATATACACCCAGAGTCCCTTTTCACTTGCAATTTGCAATTCAATAATGCAATAGAAATAGCAGCTGAAGATGTGTTCAGTGTCCAAACAGGATTTGATGCCCATTCAGGTAAGAATGAGCTTTTCTGTTGTATTTTTTGGATTCAGTAGTTTAAATACCTTTGAGCTTATTATAGGAAATCCATATTAAGTCAAAAGAAAATATTTTTATCACATGAAATAATATTTTAGCTTTTAAAATGTACTTTCCATTGTTGTTCATGATTTTGTTTTTCATTATTTAAATCTAAATTGAAGTAATATTTTTCTTCCTTATTAGGCCACTACACCTGTGGTGTTACAGTGCAGAAACTGACTGATCACCAGCTTAAAATATTAGTCAAAGACAAAACCTCTGTCAATGTGAAGGCCTTGGTACTTGATGCTCAACTCACTGGAGAACAAGTTGGTGCCAATGTCTCATTTTTACCTGATTTTTACGTTGACCATTCAGAAATTCTTTTGAGCAACCTACACACCACTACTGAAGTTACAGTATATGGGACATCGGAAATTCTGGCAAACTTGGAGGTAACGGTCTTACTAGCATATTGACACATGAAGTCTTAATCTGTTTGAGAAATTAATTATTTTCTTCCAGTAACACATTGAACTGATGCTGAGATGTATGTTAGGATGCACTGGGTTACATCATCAGTGATGTAACCTGGGGTCATATGGTGATTTGGGTCTTTCAGTGTCAGTCGCTCTTGTCCAGGTGACCCAGCCAGGGCTGATCAGGCCCAGGCTTGTGTCCCAGCAGCGGTCCACGGGTCATACCTCTTGATCCATAGCCGCCTGGAGGCTCACACAGCAGCCTCCGTGACAGTCCTGATGGCTCATTTCTTTGCAGCCCCCGTAACGCCAAGGAGAGAGTAGGATTTTACTGTGGGTTTGTTTACACCAACTCTGGTAAAGGAGCAATGCAGTTATTTAGTATTGGAGTGAAAATACTTGAGTTCTAGCTGTTATACTGGCACTGATGCATTACTTTGAAATGAGATTGAAACTCCCCTTCAATGAACATATGGACTGAAACTTGCATCACTAAGAACTTTCCTATTGTTTGTTGACTGGTAGTAGTTGTTGAGAGTGCACTGAGAATCATAGAGGGACAGATTTACATCTGCGGTGATTTGTTCAGATATCTATATAGAAGCAACACTAATCCAAATTTTGAAAGAAGCCAGAACACCCAATTTCTTTGGCAAATACGATGTAATGAACAGCTTGATATTATTTATAAGAAATGAGTTAATAGAACTGAATCTTAAGAAATCACCCTGGTTTTCTAGGCTATATGTTAGGAATTCAGTAAGCAAATCTATAAATTTGTAAATATCCTGTATAAATTTCTATTGTGAAAATCAATTGGAAACTAAAAATATTTTCTTATGACTTGCTAAATAAAAACTTGATTTTTAACTAATTCCATATTTTCACATTTTGCTGTTAATGTAGAACTGGAGCTGGTTTTCAATATACTTTGTACCAAAGTATTCATGCCCTGTTTATCTTTGTCACATCGGCAGTAATTAACACAAGAGATTCCAGTGGAAGTTTGGAGCAACACACACAAAATACTGGAAGAACTCAGCATGCCAGGCAGCATCTACGGAGGTGAATGAACAGTCAATGTTTCAGGTCAAGACCCTTCATGCTGCCTGACTTATTGAGTTCCTCCAGCATATCAGCAGTAAAGCTAGCTTTTTGCGTGGCCAGTTTTCATCATTTTCATAACCCCATAATCAGCGTTGCAAAGGTGGGAGTGAGGAAAGGAAGGGCTGAAGCAAAAGACACAAGTGCTTCTATTGCACAAAAATGAAACCCCACCACTTATTTCTAAGTAAAAGTCAAAAACACTGCTGATGCTGGAGATCTAAATTAAGCAGGCTGGATCTGTGGGAAGAGACACAAAGCTAAGACCCATTGTGGAACTGGGAAGAAGACCAGCTTGTTCTTCTGCAGGATGGGTGGGGAAAGGGGACTGTGTCTGATAGGATAAAACTGAGCTGACCGTGGGGTTTAGCTGTAAACAAAGATACTTGATCAGTGAGTGAGGGGGAGCAGTTAGGGAGTTTGAATGTAGACAGAAGAACTGATTAAAATAAACAGTAAGAGTTGTGAGAATCAAAGCAGGAAGACCCGCAAAGCAAGTCCTCCTCTCCCAGAGATGTGGGGAAAAGAAAGAAAAAATGTGTGGCTAAAACAGCAACCAAGCTGAGACAGTATCACAGATGTTAAGTTGAAGGGTGTTTTGTGCCCAGACCAAAGGTGAGTGACTATTCCCCAAGCTTGCAATGGACCTCGTTGTAACAATGTAGGAGGCTACAGACCGATAGCTCAAAGTGAGAGTGATTTGTGGACCACCAGTCTTCAGCCTGCAGAAGTTTCCCATTGCCTGTCACTTGAATTATCCACTCGAATCCCGCACGGACCTAATCCTGACTTCTGAATTCTCCAACTTCAGTATCTTGATTTCGGTCTGCATCAGGCATCCATCTGTGATATTGGCTGCGTTTGGTTGTTTTGTCTCCTCCAGCAGTGGAGAGCATGTCTGGCAGGCACATCTTCCTCCTTTTGAATTTCACAGCTCTTACATTCTTTTGTCTGTTTTCACCCTCGAACAGCTCCTATTCAATCACTGACTTTATAACAACACACACAAAATGCTGGTAAAACACAGCAGGCTAGGCAGCATCTATAGGGAGAAGCGCTGTTGACGTTTCGGGCCAAGACTGTTCGCCAGGACTAACCGAAAGGAAAGATAGTAAGAGATTTGAAAGTAGTGGGGGGAGGGGGAAATGCGAAATGATTAGAAGACCGGAGGGGGTGGGATGAAGCTAAGAGCTGGAAAGGTGATTAGCGAAAGTGATACAAAGCTGGAGAAGGGAAAGGATCATGGGACGGGAGGCCTCGGGAGAAAGAAAGGGGGAGGGGAGTACCAGAGGGAGATGGAGAACAGGCAAACAACTAAATATGTCAGGGTTGGGGTAAGAAGGAGAGGAGGGGCATTAACGGAAGTTAGAGAAGTCAATGTTCATGCCATCAAGTTGGAGGCTACCCAGCCAGTATATAAGGTGTTGTTCCTCCAACCTGAGTTTGGATTCATTTTGACAATAGAGGAGGCCATGGATAGACATATCAGAATGGGAATGGGATGTGGAATTAAAATGTATGGCCACTGGGAGATCCTGTTTTTTCTGGCGGACCGAGCATAGGTGTTCAGCGAAACGGTCTCCCAGTCTGCGTCGGGTCTCACCAATATATAAAAGGCCACACCGGGAGCAGTATACCACACCAGCCGACTCACAGGTGAAGTGTCGCCTCACCTGGAAGGACTGTCTGGGGCCCTGAATGGTGGTGAGGGAGGAAGTGTAAGGGCAGGTGTAGCACTTGTTCCGTTTACAAGGATAAGTGCCAGGAGGGAGATCGGTGGGAAGGGTTGGTGGGGACGAGTGGATAAGGGAGTCGCGTAGGGAGCGATCCCTGCGAAAAGCAGAAAGGTGGGGGGGGGGAGGGAAAAATGTGTTTGGTAGTGGGATCCCGTTGGAGGTGGCGGAAGTTACGGAGAATTAAAATGGAAGACATCTCCTTCGTCCTGGAAAGAAAAGCCTCATCCTGAGATAGAGATATCTATTGATATCTACTATAAGCCTACAGACTCTCACAGCTACCTGGACTATTCCTCTTCCCACCCTGTCTCTTGCAAAAAGGCTATCCCCTTCTCACAATTCCTCTGTCTCTGCCGCATCTGCTCTCAGGATGAGGCTTTTCTTTCCAGGACGAAGGAGATGTCTTCCTTTTTTAAACAAAGGGGCTTCCCTTCGTCCACCATCAACTCTGCTCTCAAACGCATCTCTCCCATTTCCCGCACATCTACCACCCCACCAGCCTCCAGGTCCAACATATAATTCTCCATAACTTCCGCCACCTCCAACAGGATCCCACTACCAAACACATTTTTCCCTACCCCCCCTTTCTTCTTTTCGCAGGGATCGCTCCCTATGCGACTCCCTTGTCCACTGGTCCCCCCCATCCCTTCCCACCGATCCCCCTCCTGGCACTTATCCTTGTAAACAGAACAAGTGCTACACCTGTCCTTACACTTCCTCCCTCACCACCATTCAGGGCCCCAGACAGTCCTTCCAGGTGAGGCGACACTTCACCCGTGAGTCGGCTGGTGTGATATACTGCGTCCGGTGCTCCCGGTGTGGCCTTTTATATATTGGCGAGACCCAACGCAGACTGGGAGACCGTTTCGCGGAACACCTATGCTCTGGCGGCCAGAAAAAGCGATCTCCCAGTGGCCACACATTTTAATTCCACGTCCCATTCCCATTCTGATATGTCTATCCATGGCCTCTTTTACTGTCAAAATGAATCCAAACTCAGGTTGGAGGAACAATACCTTATATACCGGCTGGGTAGCCTCCAACCTGATGGCATGAACATTGACTTCTCTAACTTCTGTTAATGCCCCTCCTCCCCTTCTTACCCCGTCCCTGACATATTTAGTTGCCCATCACTCTGCCTGTTCTCCATCTCCCTCTGGTGCTCCCCCCCCCCCCCCCCCTCTTCTTTCTCCTAAGGCCTCCCGTCCCATGATCCTTTCCCTTCTCCAGCTCTGTATCACTTTCGCTAATCACCTTTCCGGCTCTTAGCTTCATCCCACCCCCTCCGGTCTTCTCCTATCATTTCGCATTTCCCCCTCCCCCCACTACTTTGAAATCTCTTACTATCTTTCCTTTCGGTTAGTCCTGACGAAGGGTCTCGGCCCGAAACGTCGACAGCGCTTCTCCCTATAGATGCTGCCTGGCCTGCTGTGTTCCACCAGCATTTTGTGTGTGTTGTTGTTTGAATTTCCAGCATCTGCAGATTTCCTCGTGTTTGCTCTTTAAACTGACTTTATAAATTTGTTTGTACCCTATCCCACGGTTACCAGTTTTACCCGATTGGAAATATCCCCAACCCTCCTTGAAGCTTGCCGAGCTTCTTTTGTCTCCTTCCTAATTATTTCACCTTAAACTTTAGTCCTGTTTCTCTTCCCACGGATATGACCTGACCTGACCTGACCTCAGCGTTTTATGTGCATCTCTAAGGGGCAAATCTACACCTGGCATCATACAAATTATTGTCAGGAATGGATATGCAAGGTTCTTGTCTGTTTTGCATGCCAACCTAATTTATTTGCATAATTGCAAAGCAGTAATTACATGTTATGATATTGGAAGAAATAATGGGAGCCTGCCAGAAAGGTATGGTAGTGATCATGTAGACTGGGGAAATCTGAGCAAAGGTAAGCTTTTTTGTAGTGTTTTGAGTATATTTCTTAGAACAGCATGTTCTAGAGTAAACCAGAGAGCAGGGCCTACTGAATCTGGTGTTTTGCATTTTGAAAGGATTAACAAATGAGGCAAGAGGCACTCCTAGTAGCAGCAATCATCATATCATTGAATTTTAAATTCAGTTTGAAGGAGAGAGGAATGAGTCCAAGACTAATATTTTAAACTTGAGGGCATAAAGCAATGCTGGCTAATGTGAACTGACAAATTCAGGTTAACAGAGACATTTAAGTTCCAAGATGGTTTACAAGGCCTTCACCTAGATCCGGCAGGTTGTCATATAAAGAATGGTTGGACAGGCTAGGTGCATATCCACTGAAGTTCATATTCTTGAGGGTCAATTTGTTTGAAATACATATGATTGCGAAAGGGCTTGATAGTGGAAAGAATGTTTCCTCATATGTGGAAATCTAGAAAAGGAAGTCACCTATTTAAGACAGATAATGTGAAATCCTTTCTGTAAGGATTGTAGGTCTTCCGAACTCTTTTTCACAGAGAACGTAGAAGTAGCTACTTAATATTTTCAAGGAAAATATGGGTAGATTCTTGAGACTCACAGGAGTAAATGATTACTGTGTGTAGGCAGTAATGTGCAATCAAATAAGCCATAATATTTAATGATGGACCAAGGTATCTGCTTGTTTTTGAGTAAAGTGTGTTCTTTTACCCCCCCTTTCAGGTCACAGCAGGATCATCACTAATAGATATTCAAGAAAAGGAAAAGATCTGTGGATCCCATAATTATGTGAAGTTTGCAGTCTCCTTGACTGACTCTCGATTAATTAGCCTGGAGCCTATCTTAACCACTCTTAGTATATTCAATTCACTGACAGACCAGTCAATCTCTCTGCCAGTCAAAGTTTTGTACCTTTCTGATAAAAATAATGAAGCACACGGTAAGTTTGTACATCTGGATCATTTTTAGAATAATTAGTTGATACGCTCATCTGACAAAGGGTCATTGTTCAGAAATAGTTATGGATTATCTAGATGGGGTAACATAGCAGTTAGCACGATGTTTTATAGTGCCAGCGATCTCCATTCGGGGTTCAACTACTACTACTGTCGGTTAGGAGTTTGTATGTTCTCCCCAATACCACGTGGGTTTGCTCTGGGCTCCCCAGTTACTCCCCCGCATTCCAAAGACATACACGTAGCAAGTTGAGGGCATGCGGAGTCAGCACCGCAAGCACTAATGGGCTCCATCCAGCACATTCCTAGACTTCGGTTATTAATGCAAAACTACACATTTTATTGTATGTTTTGATGTACATGTAACAAATTGAAAGTTGTTAAAAGTGTTCAAAAGTGACAAAAGAATTAAGCTGTTTACATGAAATATTTTCTTGTTAAAGCTTGTGTGAATTGGAACATGCAACTCTGGCACAATTTTAAGGTGAAAGCAATTTTTTTTTGTCAATGTTGTTCGTTTATGTGTTCTTTTTTTTTCTTAGCTCATTTCACAACAGCTCGATTAGAAGGTATTGGTCTCTTCCACCAGTTCATTAATTCCTATCAAGTTATGTTCTTCACGTTCTTTGCTCTACTCACTGGGACAGCAATCATGATTATCGGTAGGCATCACTGATTTTGAATTAAAATTTAACTTATTATGATTTTACTGCTATTAAATATGTCTTTTCACTTTCAGCCTATCATGCTTTCTTTTCACCACGGCAACAGTTCCATCACCCCGCATTTGTATGGACCCCACACCCACCCTCACCCCCACGACAGACAGGTAAAAAACACTTATCTCCTTGTTACTTCCTGTATGTTTGCTGAGATTTTCCATTTAAAACTGAAATGCCTAACCATTTAATTTGACATCAAGCATATGCTTTGGCCATCTTTTAAGTACAGGTGTCCCCCGCTTTTCAAACGTTCGCTTTACGACAGCTCGCTGTTACGAAAGACCTACATTAGTACCTGTTTTCGCTAACCAAAGAGGATTTTCACTTTTACAAAAAGATGACACCTGCTTTATACGTGTGTATATCCCGAGAAAGACTACAATGACTGTGAAGCCCTGTGCAGGCAGTTGTTTGGGCATGCGTGTACGTGTGTAGGCATGTACGTGCGCATGCGTGTACGTGCGTAGGCGTGTACGTGCCGATGTTTTTTTTTTCTCCAAATGGATTTTGGCTCACTGTCTTCCTGAGTTTGATAAGTGCAACTACACCGTAATACAATATTTCTACTTTATATAGGTTGTATATTTATCATATCATTCCTGCTTTAACTATATGTTAGTGTTATTTTAGGTTTTATGGGTTATTTGGTTTGATTTGGAAGGTTATTTTTTGGGTCTGGGAACACTCAAAAATTTTTCCCATATAAATTAATGGTAATTGCTTCTTCACTTTACGACGTTTCAGTTTACAAACAGTTTCCTAGGAACACTCTACCTTCAGATTGCGAGGGTGAACCTGCATAACCGAGTTGAGGTTATTTTATTTCTCCATATTCAGGAAAAATGCATGATTTTAGTTGTGTGAAAACATTTTTTTTGTATTGATTTGTTATCTTTATTGTATCTTATTGATCAATACTTTCCAGAAAGGTTTGATAATGCTGAACTTTTTTTTTAAAAAAACGTCCGTCAATGCAGTACATTATTTTTCAGAAGCATTTGTTTTGCTGCTAACTGTATTTGTAGAACAACTTAGTAGATTTTGAATACATATTTTGGCATGTACATGCTATGAAGTCAGAACAGTTAGAAAGATTAAAACCCAATTGAATAATATGCATAGAAAGATAGTCCTCAGAGATTTTAGACTAATAAGAATATAATGTTATTGATTTTTTTTTTAGAATTTACACCATCTCCTACTCAGTTCAATGCAAGCCCACTGTCCAACAGATCACGGTCTCCACTGTGGAGTATAAATACAGCCAATCGATCTTAAGTTAAAAGCAGTTGATATGAAGAAAATCTCATCTGATACAGCCCAGGAGCATTTGTTCGCCGTCTTTCTAAATTGTGGTGCCTTTGCTGATTTCTAAAATGATTTCATCTTTACTTTACCTCATGGGTAAGTTGATCATTTGATGGTGTCTGGTTGTACAGACACCTGTTTGTACTGCAGTACCTGCCTGATGGGTGATTCATAGATGAATAGCTTCAATCAGCTCTTGAACAATTGGGACAGCACAGGAATACCACGTATGCCCTGGCCTGATGTTGGTGAAGAAGCACTTGCAGTATGGATGTGATACTGTGATCAGGAGGGAAACTACCTCCCTGTGAAGAAGAATAACGACCATTTATTTTGTATTTATTGAAGTTTGAGTTGGGTAGTTGAGCACAGACCTTGTGCCAAGATCTGCATGGCTCAGATGTTTAACAAGTCAAGATTTTAGCTTAAAGGTACTTTGTGGTAGATAAATGAGTTTGCTGTGATCATAACCAGTTTATGCAATAAAGACTGGTGTTCGAAGTAAGTATTTAGCAATTGATAGTTTTCATTCCTGTTGCTTTGTTAATATTGCAGTGAGTTTTTACTGTTTGAATTTGTTTAAAATGTACTTCATGAACAGTATGAAGAGTGTATATTTGCAAAAAAAAAAATTGTTTTGTATTAAGTTCATTTCAGCAGTCGAGAGCCAGAATTTCTTTTTTTTTTTTGTGAAATTGCAAGAATATTTATTTGGACAAAATTGTTTGCAGTACTAAGCTCATATTTGGACTATTTCAGTCAAGGTCAAGAGTCTTCAAAATCAGTAAATGGAAACTTTTTAACTGCACAATTAATTTGTAAAATATGCAACCTATTTTCTCAGGCAATTAGAATGTGAAAAAGTAATTTTGTTCTGCTACTGTACCACAGTAACAATCCCTATAGTTGGAATATAATAAAATGTGAAGACAGTCTTAAATGCTAAGTGTACTTGAACAGACCAAATGCTTAGCATCAGGCAGTCCTTTTAAATAAGCCTACTTCACCTGTTCTTGTGAATGTGATTTTAACCTTGAAGTTTTATTATGGACGTGCCTTAAAAACCTGCAATTAATGAACGTCAGAGATATGACTAGTTGTGATTTTATTTTACATTATTTTTAATTTAATGCTTTGAGAGTGATGTACTGCTGTTTTTTTAAGTGCTTGGCAAATAATAAATGTCACCCAAATGTTCTTTAGTATCAATGCTTTTGTTTAGTAATTTGTTTAGGTGAGTATAAACCTTCTTATCAATCACATTTAGATTGCTGATTCTTGAGACATTCACCAGTAAGTATTAAATATTCATGGAGACTATCTGAGATTTTGAGAAAACTCTGCCAAAAACATAATGCAGCTGTCAAATGTAGCTTAGTTCACCAGTAAATAAAAATTCTCTTAAATTTGACTACTTGAAGCCCTCCTGAGAATATGAATAAAATTCTGGTTAAGTATAGTGAGGTACTTAATCTGAGTTAGATATACTATTACAGGTACAGAGGAAATTAAAGCTTTTTGTTCCGGCGCCATTCTGTGAGGAGACTCTGTATGTCTTTCCTGTGGATTTTCTATGGGTTGCCCGGTTTCCGCCCACAGTCCAAAGATGTACCAGGTAGCTTAGTTAGTCATTGTAAATTGTCCCAGGGTTAATCGGGTTTGTCAGGGGGCTGCTGGGGTAGTGTGGTTTGGCTGGCCAGCAGGGCCTTCTCCGAGGTGTATCAGTGGGCAATGAATATATTTTAAGTAGTAACCCACCAGTGGATCAATTGGAGAACCCTGACACTGGGAGGGAGCATCTCAGAAATCGGTAGGGATCCAACAACTCCTCTGAAGGAGGAGTAATGCTTTTAGCTTCCCTGCATTACTTAATCATACAATGAGGTTTTATGCTCTCTAGTTCAACCACACAGTTTTGGGGATACCACATTTTAAAGTACACATGCATATTATCAGGGTCCTGAAACTAAATTCATCTCAAGCATGCTGGTGATTTGTACAGTCCTCATAGAGGGATCAGAAGTGGAATGAGTGAACAATGTCAAGCTCCTGGGTGTCAATATCTCTGGGGATCTATCCTGGATCTAACATATCAATGCAACTGTTGAAGAAGGCACGACAACGGCTGTATTTCATTACAAGTTTGGGGTTTGGTCTCTCATAGAAGACACTCCCAAATTTCTACAGCTGCATCATGGAGAGCATTCTAGCTGGCTATGGTGTGAGGGGTGCTCCAGACCAGGATGGAAATAAGCTGCAGAGAGTTGTAAACTCAGTCAGCTCCATCATGGGCACCAGCCTCAAGAGTGGCTAAGACATCTTCAAGGAGCAATGCCTCAAAAAGGTGGCATCTATCGTGAAGGATCCCCATCACCCAAGTCATGCCTTGTTCTCTTTGCTACCCTGGAAGGAGGTACAGAAGCCTGAAGGCACTCACTCAGGAATTCAGGAACAGCTTCTTCCCCTCTGCCATCCGATTCCTAAATGGCTAAATGGACATTGAATCCATGAGCACTACCGCACTACTTTTTTAATTTAATGATTTTATTTACATATATAATGAATATACTTACTGTAATTCACATTTTTCCTATTATTGTACTGCTGCTGCAAAGACAACACATTTCACATCATATGCCGGTGATATTAAACCCGATTCTGACTCTGAGGCAGCTGGGTTTTGAATGGTATTGGTTGTTCAGGTCCTGGGAATGAAACCAGGGCAGAGAGTTTGAGGATAGTGTTAATTTCCACAGCCCATGCTCTACTGATCAGCAGGGGTCATTCCAATAGATTCTAATTGCCTGTCATCACCTGTTGTGAGATCTTGACTCTCTTGATGCAAGTAATTTGGACATGTCAGGAAAGATTCACATTGTGTAGAGTTCTGAAAGAGGTGGGTGAAGAGATCATGGAGGCATTAGTAGCGATCTTTCAAGAATCACTAGATTCTGGAATGGTTCCAGAAGAATGGAAAATTGCAAATCACTCCACTCTTCAAGAAGGGAGAGAGTCAGAAAAAAGAAAACCATAGGCCTGTTAGTCTGACCTCAGTGGTTGGGAAGATGTTGGAGTTGATTATTGAGGTCTTGGGGTACTTGGAAGCGCAGGCTGTAGCCAGCATGGTTTCCTCAAGGGAAAATCCTGCTTGACAAATATGTTGGAATTCCTTGAAGAAGTAACAAGCAGGATAGACAAAGGAGATTCGGCTGATGTTTCGTACTTGGATTTTCAGAAGGCCTTTGACTAAGTGCCACACATGAGGTTGCTTAACAATCTATGAGCCCATTATATGACAGGAAAGATTCTAGCATAGATGAAGTACTGACTGATTGATGGCAGGCAAAGAGTGGGAATAAAGGGAGCCTTTTCTGACAGAATGGCGATGACTAGTAGTGTTCCACAGGGGTCTGTGTTGGGACCAATTCTTTTTACGTTCTGAGTCAATGATTTAGATGAAATTGATAGCTTTGTTGCAAAAACGATATGAAGATAGGTGGAGGAGTGGGTAGTTTTGAGGAAGTAGGCTACAGAAGGACTTGGACAGGTTACAAGAATGGGCAAAGAAATGGCAGATGAAATACAATGTCAGGATGAATATGGTCATGTACTTCGGTAGAAGAAATAAAAGGGTTGACTGTTTTCTAAATGGAGAGAAAATACAAAAAATTGAGGTGCTAAGGAACTTGGGAGTTCTTATGTAGGTCCCCTAAAGGTTAATTTGCAGGTTGAGTCTGTGGTGAGGAAGGCAAATGCAATGTAAACATTTATTTCAAGAGGACTAGAATATAAAAGCAAAGTTGTAATTTTGTAATTTTATAAATCACTCATTAGGCCTCACTTGGAGTATTGTGAGTAGGTTTAGAAAGGATGTGTTCATACTGAAGAGGGTTCAAAGGAGGTTCATGAAAATGATTTCAGGATTGAATGGCTTGTTATAGGAAGAGCATCTGATGACTCTGGGCCTGTTGTATTCACCAGAATTCAGAAGAATGAGGGGTGACCTCATGGAAACCTATTAAATGGTGAAAGACCTTGATGGATGGATGTGGAGAGGATGTTTCCTAGGGTGGGAGAGTCTGACCAGAGGACACCACCTCAGAGTAGAGGGGCTTCCTTTAAAAACAGAAATGAGGAGGAATTTCTTCAGCTTGAGGGCAGTGAATCTGTGGCATTCTTTGCCACAGGCAGCGGTGGAAACCAAGTCTTTATCATGTTATAAGTGATTGAGTCTTTACAAGGCAGAGGTTGATAGGTTCTTGATTGGTTAGGACATGAAGGGACACAGAGAAGGCAGGAGATTGGGGCTGAGAGGAATATTGGATCAACCATGATGAAATGGCAAAGCAGACTTGGGCCGAATGGCCTAATTCTGCTCCTATATCTTACAGTCTTAAGTGTATACGCTCTATTTTGGTGGGTTTGACTTTCTCCGAGCTGCACCACTCTGCCCTGTGCACCTGGAAATACAAATATCATCATGCTTGTGATCCTGAGGCTCCTAATACCATTTATTCAAAACATAGCAGAACATTTGCAGCATCTACGCTGATGTTGGCATCAAGAGCAACCAAGCATGCCTCACACATTTTCACCTCCAATCTGGGGATCAGGCTGCCAAGTTTATGAACTTAGCTAACCATATAAAAATAAATTAGAGCTCAAGAATTTAAAGTCATCTTGTGTTACAAGTTCTGTGAACCATCTTTTCAAGTGGCTGTGAGATTGTTCAGGGATTTTCCTATCAGATCTTCAGCCCATTCCAGTGCTCTGCCTTTCATTAACTGATTTAGGAAGCTTGAGGAAATGCATGCATTTAGTTGCTGTACAAAATGTAGCAAATGTCACTCTTAATGAACTACTAATGGACAGCCTCTAGCAGCAGATTTCTGTTCAGGGAATGGCTTCCATGCTCTGTGTTCTTGTTAAAAGTGGAAGTCAGCAAATTTCTTGCACAGTCATGTTTGGTGCCAGTAACTTCCAATTCACTCCCAAATCCACATGGATTTAAAACTTTGTTCAGAGGTCTTTTAACAAGGAGGAAAATAACTTCAGCATTGACACCAAAGAATATGAATATATAATTAACTTCCCATTAAGAAGGTTCATACTAACAGTCTAATTCATACGAGAGATCCGCTATTGTTTCTGCCCCTCAATAACTCAAAAATACCCCAATTTTCCTTGATTTCCCTGTCTCCTGAATGCTGGCCATGTCTAATGTATCTCTAAGTTCAAGGCATTTCAGCTGTTTGAAGTTCTTTCTTTAAGCTCCTTCTCCTTTTCCATCTCTGAATCTCAGCACATTATCCAAATTCTTCATTATCCCTCACTGCTTTTCCTACTGGTAATTCTATTGTACCTGGGGATGTTTAAAGGTATTGTATATAAATGCTGGAAAACATGAACAAATTCTTTTCTCATCTCAAGAAAGCCACCAATAATGAAACTCACTGATACCTTCAATGTGCCAGCACAGTCTGGTTAATTAAGGAAAGGGGTGTTTGTAGATCAAAACTTCAGAACTCAAGCAGTCCAATCTCTACCACCCACATCAGGCAACGTAGGGTACTGGAACAGTACCACCAATGCAGTCTCTGCAAAGTCCCCCAAATTCATTGGAAGGCTGAACAAGCCAACAGCAGTGTCCACTCCCTAGACAATATCCCCTGCCTTAAGGTTCCAGTTATAGTCGGTCAACCCTACTAGGCCAAGGACCATCATTTAGGTACCTGAAGTCAGACTCCTGAAACAGAAGGCCTTCTCTGAGCTTTGTTGTGGGAATGAGATAACCAGGCAGACATAGGGAAGGATGCAATGATGTACTCAGAGCTTCAGACAGAAAGCATAAAACATTGAATGCTAAATGTAGAGTCTATTCCTGTGCTGTACTGTTCTTAGGCCCATAGCCATGGTGCATTATGAACTAATCCATCTGCCTGCCCATGACCTACAATATATCCTTCCATTTTCAGCCTGTTCGTGTGTCTGTCTAAATATTTCTTAAGTGTCTGCAAACACCACTTCCACTGGCAGCGCATCTCAGACACCTACAACTCGCAGTGTAAAAAAGATTAAAAACTTGCTACAAGTCTCATTGAAACGTTCCCCATCTCATCTTAAAGGCAAGCACTCTGATAGTTGAAATTTTCACCACAGGGATAAAAGCTCTGACTGTTTACCCTTCCTTTACCACTTATAATGTTACATACTGTTCTGAGTGTGTCAGATCACCACTCAGTCTCGAGCACTCCAGAGGAAACGGTGTAAGTTTGACCAACTCCTCCTTGTAGCTAATGGTCTCCAATCCAGGCACTATACTGGTAAATGTCTTTTTTTAAACAATTACACAAAACAAAATAGATGGAATACAAACATCAAGTATTTGCGAGACAGTGAACAAATTCAAATTAACATATGATTATTACTGTCTATATTCAGTCAACTGATAAATCTCTTCTGCACTCTCTCCAAAGTCTCAACATCCTTCCTGTAACTTGTTGATCAGCACTGTACATGACACTCTAAGTAAGCTTAACCAATTGCAACAGAACTTCCTGACTTTGATGTTCAACAATTTGATGTTTGAAATTATGTATTTTTTTATATGACACTCTCTACTTGATTTTCCCCTTTCAGGATGCTATGGACTTGCACTCTTAAGGTCTCTCTGTACATCAGTGCTGTTAGGTATCATGACTTTGACTGTATATTTCCTCTTTCATTTGTGATCTCCCAAAATGCAGCACATCACATTTGTCCAAATTCATCTTCGAGGCGCCACGGTAGCGTAGCGGTTAGCGCCATGTTATTACAGCTTGGGCGTCAGAGTTTGGAGTTCAACTCCAATGTTACCTGTAAAGAATCTGTACTTCCTCCCCATGGAATGCATGGGTTTTTTTCCCAGAGGTTCCGCTTTCCTACCACAGTCAAAAGGCGTACCGGTTAGTAGGTTAATTGGTTGTTGTAAATCGTCCCGTTTCAGGCTTGGTTGTTGCTAGACAGCACGGCTCAAAGGGCCAGAAGGGTCTATTCCGTACTGTATCCCAGTATATAAAAGGGGGTGCCTCAAGAATGTAACATCCATCATTAAGGACCCTCACCATCTGGGATGTACCCTCTTTACTACCATCAGGGAGGAGGTACAGGAACCTGAAGATGCACACTGAACGCGTTAGCAACAGCTTCTCCTCCTCCACCGTCAGATTTCTGAAAGGCCCATGAACGCTACCTCACTAGTCCTCTTTTTGCACTATTAATTTATTATTGTAACCTACAGTAATGAATGCACTGTACTGATGCCACAAAACAACAAATTTCATGACCTGCTATGTCAGTAATAATATAACTGATTTGAATTCTAAACCACCTCTGCCATTTCTCTGCCTGCATTTCAAACTGCTGTACATCCTTCTGAATCTTTTGACAACCTTCCTCTCTGCCCACAGGTTCACCAATTTTATGTCGCCTGCAAGCCTACTGATCAGCCCCCTACATTTTGTCCAAATTATTTATATAACAGCGGTCCCAGCATTGAATACCGTTGGTCATAGATCTCCAGTCAGAACAGCATCCCATACCACCCCTAGTGTTCTGAAATATTTTAATCCCGAAACCCCGAGCTGCCTACCGTATTGAGGAAAACTGCACTATCCTCATTGATAATTGGGTATTCCTGGCCAATACATTTCAAAGTTCCCAAATATTGGAGGAGTGATAGGAGCAGTGTTGAAAACCTCAAGTGTGTGCATTGGGAGCACCAGAAGCCCCAAGAAAGTGGTAGAAGGAATATACCCCCTCTCAAACTACCGATCCATCTGCATCTCCTACCTCATCTCTAAATCGGTCTGCAGTTCCCAAAGCGTCTCATCAGTCACCTCTGAACCCAGAATAGCCGAGCAAAAGCAAGTCACCTTCAATCCCTAGGGACTGCCAAAAAAGACAAAGAGCAGGAGATTGGCACTGTTTCAACATTTTATCTTTTCCCTGGATTTGGCCATGGCAGATCCTGCTCGGGATATTTGCATTATTAGTAGCACCCTTTAAAATCAGATAAACTTGCATTTATATAGCTTTATACATCCCAAATTGTTCACAGCTAACTTACTGTTTATTGATATATGGTTACTATTATAATATAGAAAATAACAGTTATCAATTTGTGCTCTGCTAGCTCCCACAAATAGTAATATGTCAAAGACAAGATAATCAGTGTAAGAAGTGTCAACTGAGGAATGAATGCTGGCTCAGGCACAAGCCATAACATATCTTGTCAATATGAAGTAGCATGATTTGATGTTTTTCAGTCACTTGAGAATAGGCAGGTGTTTCATCACCTAAAAGACTGATAATGTAGGTTTCTCTTTAGTGCAGTGGGGTGTTGACCTAGGTTTTTGTACTCAGTTCGTGGCTGTGGACTTCCAGGCTGAAGAAATGCTGTTAGTCACTGAGCCATAGCTGGTTTGCCTCATTATTTGCCGCCCTTGGCTTTAAATGATGCACTTGAACAAACTGTTCCTGCTGCAATTTGTGAACGTGATGTAAGATATCATCTCATCATGTAATCTAAATATTATATCTGTTTGTTTATGTTCTACTGGTTTAGCAATATCGTTCACAGTGGCCTGACAAATTGATCCCCAATCTTACAATTACTTGTCTTTTCACACTTTGTAGTTTATGAATTGTTCACTATGCATTATATGATGCAAAACAATGTTCAGTTCCTTGTAGATGATGTTATCTGTCACTCCTGATTAACAGATCTTTTGTTAGTTGCAACCAATTCTTCTGACTCAGCTGTAGCTGAGCTTAATATTTAATTATTTTGCTGCTTAGTGCAATTATAAGACAATTATAATTGGCCAGATTTAACTTCATAGTCCTGATGAAGGTTCTGAGCCTGAAACGTTGTTTCTTTATTCCTTTCCATAGATGATGCCTGATCTGCTGGGTTTCTCCAGCACTTTGTATGTCTTATTCTGGATTTCCAGCATCTGCAGAATATCTTGTGTTTATAACTTTATCTAATAGTGATATGACTTTACTTTATTTCTGGTCTTAATGAGCTTGAAAAGACAGCTCTTCACGGACAGTACCTCACACATAACCCTATGACCCCAAACAAGAGGAGCCGCAGATATCCACTCCCCTAAAGTTTACCATAATGCTTGGCTCCTCTACTATGAAATGCTTGGGCAGCTTTGATAAGATTGACATGAAAATCCCGAAGCCTGTTAACTCAAAATGAAGGTGTTCTTGATCTGGAAGATCCATCATGCATCAGAGGGAAAGAAGCAACTTTGTGGGTGGCCTGCAACCTGAGCTAGGGAGCAGATGGTGGGTGGAAAGAACGCAGGTGGTCCAACATCTCTCTGATAACTATAACATGCAGATTCCTCAGTGCTGCAGGACTACCCACCACTGATATCAAAACACCCATGGGACCATTCCACTCAGCGCCAAGAATGGTGGTGAACTTATCCACGGAGAGGCAGTCAGTGGCCACAGGAGGAAGCACTTCAAAAACTGTCTCAAACAAGTTTCTGTACTTGTTTTTCATTTGGCATATGAATCTTCCAATTTATTGTTGGTCAAGGTTGTTGATGTTGCCCTTCCTGCCATTCCACGGCAAACTGTCCAGTCTGGATTCATCATCAACCCTGATTAAGAAGTTGAAAACTTCACATTCCAACTGACAACGGAGATCATGGAGGCAGTTTCCCTGCTGATGTCCTAACTCCTAGGCATGAGGTGGTCCAGGCACAAGTTCACAACTTTATCTCAAGTCTGGAAAGAAGGACGTACAAGGGAGTTAAGGCTCTAAAATCAAGATGAATCTCACAGTGGTTCTACAGTAGGGCCTACTTGAAATCTAGCACAGGAAAATTCATCACCAAGGACCTTTCCAACCACGTCCTCACAGTGACCATGTAAATTGCAGTGCAAACCCATCCATCCTGAGGCACAGTGCATGGAGCTTTCACCAGAAATCAGCCATGACACATGGCCTTTTCACACCTCAGAAACCGTATGCCTTCTCCAAAATTGTCCGTCCATAGAAATTCTTCTCCATTCTACATTTGCCACATGATCCCCTGCAGACAGTGGTCAAGTCAACAAGAAACCCAATCCTATGCAGACCAATGTCGAGCACGCACTTGCACTTCTCTCCGTGCTTCCAACTGCAATGCTACTCCTGACCTCCAACAAGCTTCCTGTTGGAGTAGAACTAATCTATAAGATAAATCAGAAGCTGTTATGTACCTACTGTCAAAAAGGACCCATATGGAATACCCAGTCCACTTCCCATACCTTGAGAGACACAGCAAATCAGAGGTTACTGTACCATCACCATAAGTTCAAAAGAAAACCCTTTACTCATCTCCGAAAAAAGGTATTTCAAGACCAAAACCTCAAAGCCAATTCATAATCTATTGGACCACAGTAATCCCTACATTATTATATACTTCTTGAGACATGGAATATGATATTGCCTATTTACCAAACACTGACCATAATTACATTCAGCTGACTCCAAAGGGTAGGCCATGCACAACTCCAAACTCCTGAAATATATACTCTATTCTGAGCTTTTTAAACATAAGAAATTACCTGGTGGACGGTAAAAAATGATTCAAGGATGTTTACAAAGCCTTGAAAGTATATTATGACACAAGTGAATTCCTGACACATGGCTGCTCTTAATGGAGAAGGGAAGTGTGAGAAGACATTGAGAACCTTGTCCATTCAGCTGGAGTACGCAGGAGCCCTGTAGAAGAGAAGGGAGCGCACCTGTCTTACTTTTGATCCCATCTGGAGTTCCCACACTGACTTTACCAGTCACCTCCGTACCCACAGAGCCGGTGTAAATGCAAATCAAGTTTGATTCTAGAAGATCGTCAAGTAATAAGAATAATCTCACAGAATCATCTCATTACAGAAACTCCTTAATATTTTGCACATTTCATTTTTAACTTTCAAACCCTGAAATTAATGTCATTTGTCCCATGGGCTTACTTTGGGTTCTCTCGCACTTTCATCCTGCTGAGGTCAAAATTGGAAAATCTAATTCTGTTAGCACTACAAATGACATGTATTTTAAAATAGACTTAACCACCGAATACTTAA